>NW_026734594.1:0-294151 GCF_949786415.1 Peromyscus eremicus | reverse complement strand
AAACACAGTAGATTAGAAGAGTGCTCTTTTCTCAAAAGCAGAGTGTGTTTCTTGTAAGGCGAGCTAGTATTTGTTTTCCAGTCAGAAATGGAGTTGAATCACATGCAGTTTCTGGTCCTACGAGCAAGAGTTGTTTTCTGGTAATAGGAGTCACTATTGCGCTCCATTTGCCATACACAGTGCCAATAGCACTAGCGTCTGTTCCTAGCAAGTACAGTGTATTGGACTGAAGAGAAGCTACTGTTGTTGTCAGTTTCCTAAGCCGAGTAGAACTGGATATGTCCCGTGTGTAGGAAGCACAGTTCCTTTGTTGTGAGCAAGCTCACTGTTCTGGCCCTATAGGAATCACAGTAGACTAGAAGAGTGCTCTTTTCTCAAAAGCAGAGTGTGTTTCTTGTAAGGCGAGCTCGTGTTTGTTTCCCAGTCGTAAATGGAGTAGAATCACATGCAGTTTCTGGTCCTACTAGCAAGAGTTGTTTTCTGCAAAGAACAGTCACGATTGCGTTCCCATTGCCATACACAGTGCAAATAGCACTCGCGTCTGTTCCCAGGAAGTACAGTGTATTGGACTGAAGAGAAGCTACTGTTCTTGTAATGTTCCTAAGCAGAGTTGAACTAGATATGCCCCCTGTGTCGGAAGCACAGTTCTTTTGTTCTGAGCAAGCTCACTGTTCTGGCCCTATAGGAAACACAGTAGACTAGAAGAGTGCTCTTTTCTCAAAAGCAGAGTATGTTTCTTGTAAGGCGAGCTAGTATTTGTTTCCCAGCCAGAAATGGAGTTGAATCACATGCAGTTTCTGGTCCTACAAGCAAGAGTTGTTTTCTGGTAAGAAGAGTCACTATTGCGCTCCATTTGCCATACACAGTGCAAATAGCACTAGCGTCTGTTCCCAGCAAGTACAGTGTATTGGATTGAAGAGAAGCTACTGTTCTTGTCAGTTTCCTAAGCAGAGTTGAACTAGATATGGCCCGTGTGTCGGAAGCACAGTTCCTTTGTTGTGAGCAAGCTCACTCTTCTGGCCCTATAGGAATCACATTAGACTAGAAGAGTGCTCTTTTCTCAAAAGCAGAGTGTGTTCTTGTAAGGCAAGCTAGTGTTTGTTTCACAGTCGTAAACGGAGTTGAATCACATGCAGTTTCTGGTCCTACTAGCAAGAGTTTTTTTCTGCTAAGAACAGTCACGATTGCGCTCCCATTGCCATACACAGTGCAAATAGCACTCGCGTCTTTTCCCAGCAAGTACAGTGTATTGGACTGAAGAGAAGCTACTGTTCTTGTCAGTTTCCTAAGAAGAGTTGAACTAGATATGGCCCGTGTGTTGGAAGCACAGTTCTTTTGTTCTGAGCAAGCTCACTCTTCTGGCCCTATAGGAAACACAGAAGAGTAGAAGAGTGCTCTTTTCTCCAAAGCAGAGTGTGTTTCTTGTAAGGCGAGCTAGTATTTGTTTCCCAGTCAGAAATGGAGTTGAATCACATGCAGTTTCTGGTCCTACAAGCAAGAGTTGTTTTCTGGTAAGAAGAGTCACTATTGCGCTCAATTTGCCATACACAGTGCAAATAGCACTAGCGACTGTTCCCAGCAAGTACAGTGTATTGGACTGAAGAGAAGCTACTGTTCTTGTCAGTTTCCTAAGCAGAGTTGAACTGGATAAGGCCCGTGTGTCGGAAGCACAGTTCCTTTGTTGTGAGCAAGCTCACTGTTCTGGCCCTATAGGAATCACAGTAGACTAGAAGAGTGCTCTTTTCTCAAAAGCAGAGTGTGTTTCTGGTAAGGCGAGCTAGTGTTTGTTTCCCAGTCGTAAATGGAGTTGAATCACATGCAGTTTCTGGTCCTACTAGCAAGAGTTGTTTTCTGCTAAGAAAAGTCACAATTGAGCTCCCAATGCCATACACAGTGCAAATAGCACTCGCGTCTGTTCCCAGCAAGTACAGTGTATTGGACTGAAGAGAAGCTACTGTTCTTGTCATTTTCCTAAGCAGATTTGAACTAGATATGCCCCCTGTGTCGGAAGCACAGTTCTTTTGTTCTGAGCAAGCTCACTGTTCTGGCCCTATAGGAAACAGTGTAGATTAGAAGAGTGCTCTTTTTTCAAAAGCAGAGTGTGTTTCTTGTAAGGTGAGCTAGTATTTCTTTCCCAGTCAGAAATGGAGTTGAATCACATGCAGTTTCTGCTCCTACAAACAAGAGTTGTTTTCTGTTAAGAAGAGTCATTATTGTGCTCCATTTGCCATACACAGTGCAAATAGCACTCGCGTCTGTTCCCAGCAAGTACAGTGTATTGGACTGAAGAGAAGCTACTGTTCTTGTCAGTTTCCTAAGCAGAGTTGAACTAGATATGGCCCGTGTGTCGGAAGCACAGTTCCTTTGTTCTGAGCAAGCTCACACTTCTGGCCCTATAGGAATCACAGTAGAGTAGAAGAGTGCTCTTTTCTCAAAAGCAGAGTGTGTTTCTTGTAAGGAGAGCTAGTGTTTGTTTCCCAGTCGTAAATGGAGGTGAATCACATGCAGTTTCTGGTCCTACGAGCAAGAGTTGTTTTCTGCTAAGAAGAGTCACTATTGTGCTCCCATTGCCATACACAGTGCAAATAGCACTCGCGTCTGTTCCCAGCAAGTACAGTGTATTGGACTGAAGAGAAGCTACTGTTCTTGTGAGTTTCCTAAGCAAAGTTGAACTAGATGTGAACCCTGTGTCGGAAGCACAGTTCTTTTGTTCTGAGCAAGCTCACTGTTCTGGCACCCTAGGAAACACTGTCGATTAGAAGAGTGCTCTTTTCTCAAAAGCAGAGTATGTTTCTTGTAAGGCGAGCTAGTATTTGTTTTCCAGTCAGAAATGGAGTTGAATAACATGCAGTTTCTGCTCCTACGAGCAAGAGTTGTTTTCTGGTAAGAAGAGTCACTATTGTGCTCCATTTGCCATACACAGTGCAAATAGCACTAGCGTCTGTTAACAGGAAGTACAGTGTATTGGACTGAAGAGAAGCTACTGTTCTTGTCAGTTTCCTAAGCAGAGTTGAACTGGATATGGCCCGTGTGTCGGAAGCACAGTTCCTTTGTTCTGAGCAAGCTCACTCTTCTGGCCCTATGGGAATCACAGTAGACTAGAAGAGTGCTCTTTTCTCAAAAGCAGAGTATGTTTCTTGTAAGGCGAGCTAGTGTTTGTTTCCCAGTCGTAAACAGAGTTGAATCACATGCATTTTCTGGTCCTACTAGCAAGAGTTGTTTTCTGGTAAGAACAGTCACTATTGCGCTCCATTTGCCATACACAGTGCATAAAGCACTCGCGTCTGTTCCCAGCAAGTACAGTGTATTGGACTGAAGAGAAGCTACTGTTCTTGTCATTTTCCTAAGCAGAGTTGAACTAGATATGCCCCCTGTGTCGGAAGCACAGTTCTTTTGTTCTGAGCAAGCTCACTGTTCTGGCACTATAGGAAACACTGTAGATTAGAAGAGTGCTCTTTTCTCAAAAGCAGAGTATGTTTCTTGTAAGGCGAGCTGGTATTTGTTTTCCAGTCAGAAATGGAGTTGAAAAACATGCAGTTTCTGCTCCTACAAGCAAGAGTTGTTTTCTGGTAAGAAGAGTCACTATTTCGCTCCATTTGCCATACACAGTGCAAATAGCACTAGCGTCTGTTCCCAGCAAGTACAGTGTATTGGACTGAAGAGAAACTACTGTTCTTGTCATTTTCCTAAGCAGAGTTGAACTAGATATGGCCCGTGTGTCGGAAGCACAGTTCATTTGTTCTGAGCAAGCTCACTGCTCTGGCCCTATAGGAAACACAGTAGATTAGAAGAGTGCTCTTTTCTCAAAAGCAGAGTGTGTTTCTTGTAAGGCGAGCTAGTATTTGTTTCCCAGTCAGAAACGGAGTTGAATCACATGCAGTTTCTGATCCTACGAGCAAGAGTTGTTTTCTGGTAAGAAGAGTCACTATTGTGCTCCATTTGCCATACACAGTGCAAATAGCACTAGCGTCTGTTAACAGGAAGTACAGTGTATTGGACTGAAGAGAAGCTACTGTTCTTGTCAGTTTCCTAAGCAGAGTTGAACTGGATATGGCCCGTGTGTCGGAAGCACAGTTCCTTTGTTCTGAGCAAGCTCACTGTTCTGGCCCTAGGGGAATCACAGTAGACTAGAAGAGTGCTCTTTTCTCAAAAGCAGAGTGTGTTTCTTGTAAGGCGAGCTAGTGTTTGTTTCCCAGTCTTAAATGGAGTTGAATCACATGCAGTTTCTGGTCCTACTAGCAAGAGTTGTTTTCTGCTAAGAACAGTCACGATTGAGCTCCCAATGCCATACACAGTGCAAATAGCACTCGCATCTGTTCCCAGCAAGTACAGTGTATTGGACTGAAGAGAAGCTACTGTTCTTGTCATTTTCCTAAGCAGATTTGAACTAGATATGCCCCCTGTGTCGGAAGCACAGTTCTTTTGTTCTGAGCAAGCTCACTGTTCTGGCCCTATAGGAAACAGTGTAGATTAAAAGAGTGCTCTTTTCTCAAAAGCAGAGTATGTTTCTTGTAAGGTGAACTAGTATTTGTTTCCCAGTCAGAAATGGAGTTGAATCACATGCAGTTTCTGCTCCTACAAACAAGAGTTGTTTTCTGGTAAGAAGAGTCACTATTGCGCTCCATTTGCCATACACAGTGCAAATAGCACTAGCGTCTGTTCCCAGCAAGTACAGTGTATTGGACTGAAGAGAAGCTACTGTTCTTGTCAGTTTCCTAAGCAGAGTTGAACTAGATATGGCCCGTGTGTCGGAAGCACAGTTCCTTTGTTCTGAGCAAGCTCACTCTTCTGGCCCTATAGGAATCACAGTAGAGTAGAAGAGTGCTCTTTTCTCAAAAGCAGAGTGTGTTTCTTGTAAGGCGAGCTTGTGTTTGTTTCCCAGTCGTAAACGGAGTTGAATCACATGCAGTTTCTGGTCCTACTAGCAAGAGTTTTTTTCTGCTAAGAACAGTCACGATTGCGCTCCCATTGCCATACACAGTGCAAATAGCACTCGCGTTTGTTCCCAGCAAGTACAGTGTATTGGACTGAAGAGAAGCTACTGTTCTTGTCAGTTTCCTAAGAAGAGTTGAACTAGATATGGCCCGTGTGTCGGAAGCACAGTTCCTTTGTTCTGAGCAAGCTCACTGCTCTGGCCCTATAGGAAACACAGTAGATTAGAAGAGTGCTCTTTTCTCAAAAGCAGAGTGTGTTTCTTGTAAGGCGAGCTAGTATTTGTTTCTCAGTCAGAAATGGAGTTGAATCACATGCAGTTTCTGATCCTACGAGCAAGAGTTGTTTTCTGGTAAGAAGAGTCACTATTGTGCTCCATTTGCCATACACAGTGCAAATAGCACTAGCGTCTGTTAACAGGAAGTACAGTGTATTGGACTGAAGAGAAGCTACTGTTCTTGTCAGTTTCCTAAGCAGAGTTGAACTGGATATGGCCCGTGTGTCGGAAGCACAGTTCCTTTGTTCTGAGCAAGCTCACTGTTCTGGCCCTATGGGAATTACAGTAGACTAGAAGAGTGCTCTTTTCTCAAAAGCAGAGTAAGTTTCTTGTAAGGCGAGCTAGTGTTTGTTTCCCAGTCGTAAACGGAGTTGAATCACATGCAATTTCTGGTCCTACTAGCAAGAGTTGTTTTCTGGTAAGAACAGTCACTATTGCGCTCTATTTTCCATACACAGTGCATAAAGCACTCGCGTCTGTTCCCAGCAAGTACAGTGTATTGGACTGAAGAGAAGCTACTGTTCTTGTCATTTTCCTAAGCAGAGTTGAACTAGATATGCCCCCTGTGTCGGAAGCACAGTTCTTTTGTTCTGAGCAAGCTCACTGTTCTGGCCCTATAGGAAACACAGTAAATTAGAAGAGTGCTCTTTTCTCAAAAGCAGAGTATGTTTCTTGTAAGGCGAGCTAGTATTTGTTTCCCAGTCAGAAATGGAGTTGAATCACATGCAGTTTCTGCTCCTACAAGCAAGAGTTGTTTTCTGGTAAGAAGAGTCACTATTGAGCTCCATTTGCCATACACAGTGCAAATAGCACTCGCGTCTGTTCCCAGCAAGTACAGTGTATCGGACTGAAGAGAAGCCACTGTTCTTGTCAGTTTCCTAAGCAGAGTTGAACTGGATATGGCCCGTGTGTCGGAAGCACAGTTCCTTTGTTCTGAGTAAGCTCACTGTTCTGGCCCTATAGGAATCACAGTAGGGGGAAGAGTGCTCTTTTCTCAAAAGCAGAGTGTGTTTCTTGTAAGGCGAGCTAGTGTTTGTTTCCCAGTCTTAAACGGAGTTGAATCACATGCAGTTTCTGGTCCTACTAGCAAGAGTTGTTTTCTGCTAAGAACAGTCACGATTGCGCTCCCATTGCCATACACAGTGCAAATAGCACTCGCGTCTGTTCCCAGCAAGTACAGTGTATTGGACTGAAGAGAAGCTACTGTTCTTGTCAGTTTCCTAAGAAGAGTTGAACTAGATATGGCCCTTGTGTCGGAAGCACAGTTCCTTTGTTCTGAGCAAGCTCACTGCTCTGGCCCTATAGGAAACACAGTAGATTAGAAGAGTGCTCTTTTCTCAAAAGCAGAGTGTGTTTCCTGTAAGGCGAGCTAGTATTTGTTTCCCAGTCAGAAATGGAGTTGAATCACATGCAGTTTCTGATCCTACGAGCAAGAGTTGTTTTCTGGTAAGAAGAGTCACTATTGTGCTCCATTTGCCATACACAGTGCAAATAGCACTAGCGTCTGTTAACAGGAAGTACAGTGTATTGGACTGAAGAGAAGCTACTGTTCTTGTCAGTTTCCTAAGCCGAGTTGAACTGGATATGGCCCGTGTGTCCGAAGCACAGTTCCTTTGTTCTGAGCAAGCTCACTGTTCTGGCCCTATGGGAATCACAGTAGACTAGAAGAGTGCTCTTTTCTCAAAAGCAGAGTGTGTTTCTTGTAAGGCGAGCTAGTGTTTGTTTCCCAGTCTTAAACGGAGTTGAATCACATGCATTTTCTGGTCCTACTAGCAAGAGTTGTTTTCTGCTAAGAACAGTTACAATTGCGCTGCCATTGCCATACACAGTGCAAATAGCACTCGCATCTGTTCCCAGCAAGTACAGTGTATTGGACTGAAGAGAAGCCACTGTTCTTGTCATTTTCCTAAGCAGAGTTGAACTAGATATGCCCCCTGTGTCGGAAGCACAGTTCATTTGTTCTGAGCAAGCTCACTGTTCTGGCCCTGTAAAAAAAACAGTAGATTAGACGAGTGCTCTTTTCTGCAAAGCAGAGTATGTTTCTTGTAAGGCGATCTAGTATTTGTTTCCCAGTCAGAAATGGAGTTGAATCACATGCAGTTTCTGCTCCTACACGCAAGAGTTGTTTTCTGGTAAGAAGAGTCCCTATTGCGCTCCATTTGCCATACACAGTGCAAATAGCACTAGCGTCTGTTCCCAGCAAGTATAGTGTATTGGACTGAAGAGAAGCTACTGTTCTTGTCAGTTTCCTAAGCAGATTTGAACTAGATATGGCCCGTGTGTCGGAAGCACAGTTCCTTTGTTCTGAGCAAGCTCACTGTTCTGGCCCTATAGGAATCACAGTAGAGTAGAAGAGTGCTCTTTTCTCAAAAGCAGAGTGTGTTTCTTGTAAGGCGAGCTAGTGTTTGTTTCCCAGTAGTAAACGGAGTTGAATCACATGCAGTTTCTGGTCCAACTAGCAGAGTTGTTTTGTGCTAAGAACAGTGTCGATTGCGCTCCCATTGCCCTACACAGTGCAAATAGCACTCACGTCTGTTCCCAGAAAGTACAGTGTATTGGACTGAAGAGAAGCTCCTGTTCCTGTCAGTTTCCTAAGCAGAGTTGAACTAGATATGGCCCCTATGTCGGAAGCACAGTTCTTTTTTTCTGAGCAAGCTCACTGTTCTGGCCCTAAAGGAAACACAGTAGATTAGAAGAGTGCTCTTTTCTCAAAAGCAGAGTATGTTTCTTGTAAGGCGAGCTAGTATTTGTTTCCCAGTGAGAAATGGAGTTGAATCACATGCAGTTTCTGGTCCTATGAGCAAGAGTTGTTTTCTGTTAAGAAGAGTCACTATTGCACTCCATTTGCCATACACAGTGCAAATAGCACTTGCGTCTGTTCCCAGCAAGTACAGTGTATTGGACTGAAGAGAAGCTACTGTTCTTGTCAGTTTCCTAAGCAGAGTTGAACTAGATAAGGCCCGTGTGTCGGAAGCACAGTTCCTTTGTTCTGAGCAAGCTCACTGTTCTGGCCCTATATGAATCACAGTAGAGTAGAAGAGTGCTCTTTTCTCAAAAGCGGTGTGTTTCTTGTAAGGCAAGCTAGTATTTGTTTCCCAGTCAGAAATGGAGTTGAATCACATGCAGTTTCTGGTCCTACGAGCAAGAGTTGTTTTCTGCTAAGAACAGTCACAATTGTGCTCCCATTGCCATACACAGTGCAAATAGCACTCGTGTCTCTTCCCAGCAAGTACAGTATATTGGACTGAAGAGAAGCTACTGTTCTTGTCAGTTTCCTAAGCCAAGTTGAACTAGATGTGGCCCGTGTGTCGGAAGCACAGTTCTTTTGTTCTGAGCAAGCTCACTGTTCTGGCCCTATAGGAAACACAGTAGATTAGAAGAGGGCTCTTTTCTCAAAAGCAGAGTGTGTTTCTTGTAAGGCGAGCTAGTATTTGTTTCCCAGTCAGAAATGGAGTTGAATCATATGCAGTTTCTGGTCCTACGAGAAAGAGTTGTTTTCTGGTAAGAAGAGTCACTATTGCGCTCCATTTGCTATACACAGTGCAAATAGCACTAGCGTCTGTTCACAGCAAGTACAGTGTATTGGACTGAAAAGAAGCTACTGTTCTTGTCAGTTTCCTAAGCAGAGTTGAACTAGATATGGCCTGTGTGTCGGAAGCACAGTTGCTTTGTTCTGAGCAAGCTCACTGTTCTGGCCCTATAGGAATCACAGTAGAGTAGAAGAGTGCTCTTTTCTCAAAAGCAGAGTGTGTTTCTTGTAAGGCGAGCTAGTGTTTGTTTCACAGTTGTAAACGGAGTTGAATCACATGCAGTTTCTGGTCCTACTAGCAAGAGTTGTTTTCTGCTAAGAACAGTCACGATTGCGCTCCCATTGCGATACACAGTGCAAATAGCACTCACGTCTGTTCCCAGCAAGTACAGTGTATTGGACTGAAGAGAAGCTACTGTTCTTGTCAGTTTCCTAAGCAGAGTTGAACTATCTGTGGCCCGATTGTTGGAAGCACAGTTCTTTTGTTCTGAGCAAGGTCATTGTTCTGGCCCTATAGGAAACACAGTAGATTAGAAGAGTGCTCTTTTCTCAAAAGCAGAGTATGATTCTTGTAGGGCGAGCTAGTATTTGTTTCCTAGTCAGAAATGGAGATGAATCACATGCAGTTTCTGTTCCTACGAGTAAGAGTTGTTTTCTGGTAAGAAGAGTCACTATTGTGCTCCATTTGCCATACACAGTGCAAATAGCACTAGCATCTGTTCCCAGCAAGTACAGTGTATTGGACTGAAGAGAAGCTACTGTTCTTGTCAGTTTCCTAAGAAGAATGGAACTAGATATGGCCCCTGTGTTCGAAGCACAGTTCTTTTGTTCTGAGCACGCTCACTGTTCTGGCCCTATAGGAATCACAGTAGAGTAGAAGAGTGCTCTTTTCTCAAAAGCAGAGTGTGTTTCTTGTAAGGCGAGCTAGTGTTTGTTTCACAGTCATAAACAGAGTTGAATCACATGCAGTTTCTGGTCCTATGAGCAAGAGTTGTTTTCTGCTAAGAACAGTCACGATTGCGCTCCCATTGCCATACACAGTGCAAATAGCACTCGCGTCTGTTCCCAGCAAGTACAGTGTATTGGACTGAAGAGAAGCTACTGTTCTTGTCAGTTTCCTAAGCAGAGTTGAACTAGATATGGCCCGTGTGTCGGAAGCACAGTTCCTTTGTTCTGAGCAAGCTCACTGTTGTGGCCCTATAGGAAACACAGTAGACTAGAAGAGTGCTCTTTTCTCAAAAGCAGAGTGTGTTTCTTGTAAGGCGAGCTAGTAATTGTTTCCCAGTCAGAAATGGAGTTGAATCACATGCAGTTTCTGGTCCTACGAGCAAGAGTTGTTTTCTGGTAAGAAGAGTCACTATTGCGCTCCATTTGCCATACACAGTGCAAATAGCACTAGCGTCTGTTCCCAGCAAGTACAGTGTATTGGATTGAAGAGAAGCTACTGTTCTTGTCAGTTTCCTAAGCAGAGTTGAACTTGATATGGACCGTGTGTCGGAAGCACAGTTCCTTTGTTGTGAGCAAGCTCAATCTTCTGGCCCTATAGGAATCACAGTAGACTAGAAGAGTGCTCTTTTCTCAAAAGCAGAGTGTGTGTTCTTGTAAGGCAAGCTAGTGTTTGTTTCACAGTCGTAAACGGAGTTGAATCACATGCAGTTTCTGGTCCTACTAGCAAGAGTTTTTTTCTGCTAAGAACAGTCACGATTGCGCTCCCATTGCCATACACAGTGCAAATAGCACTCGTGTCTTTTCCCAGCAAGTACAGTGTATTGGACTGAAGAGAAGCTACTGTTCTTGTCAGTTTCCTAAGAAGAGTTGAACTAGATATGGCCCGTGTGTTGGAAGCACAGTTCTTTTGTTCTGAGCAAGCTCACTCTTTTGGCCCTATAGGAAACACAGAAGAGTAGAAGAGTGCTCTTTTCTCCAAAGCAGAGTGTGTTTCTTGTAAGGCGAGCTAGTATTTGTTTCCCAGTCAGAAATGGAGTTGAATCACATTCAGTTTCTGGTCCTACAAGCAAGAGTTGTTTTCTGGTAAGAAGAGTCACTATTGCGCTCAATTTGCCATACACAGTGCAAATAGCACTAGCGACTGTTCCCAGCAAGTACAGTGTATTGGACTGAAGAGAAGCTACTGTTCTTGTCAGTTTCCTAAGCAGAGTTGAACTGGATAAGGCCCGTGTGTCGGAAGCACAGTTCCTTTGTTGTGAGCAAGCTCACTGTTCTGGCCCTATAGGAATCACAGTAGACTAGAAGAGTGCTCTTTTCTCAAAAGCAGAGTGTGTTTCTTGTAAGGCGAGCTAGTGTTTGTTTCCCAGTCGTAAATGGAGTTGAATCATATGCAGTTTCTGGTCCTACTAGCAAGAGTTGTTTTCTGCTAAGAACAGTCACAATTGAGCTCCCAATGCCATACACAGTGCAAATAGCACTCGCGTCTGTTCCCAGCAAGTACAGTGTATTGGACTGAAGAGAAGCTACTGTTCTTGTCATTTTCCTAAGCAGATTTGAACTAGATATGCCCCCTGTGTCGGAAGCACAGTTCTTTTGTTCTGAGCAAGGTAACTGTTCTGGCCCCATAGGAAACAGTGTAGATAAGAATAGTGCTCTTTTTTCAAAAGCAGAGTATGTTTCTTGTAAGGTGAGCTAGTATTTGTTTCCCAGTCAGAAATGGAGTTGAATAACATGCAGTTTCTGCTCCTACAAACAAGAGTTGTTTTCTGGTAAGAAGAGTCACTATTGCGCTCCATTTGCCATACACAGTGCAAATAGCACTAGCGTCTGTTCCCAGCAAGTACAGTGTATTGGACTGAAGAGAAACTACTGTTCTTGTCAGTTTCCTAAGCAGAGTTGAACTGGATATGGCCCGTGTGTCGGAAGCACAGTTCCTTTGTTCTGAGCAAGCTCACTGTTCTGGACCTATGGGAATCACAGTAGAGTAGAAGAGTGCTCTTTAATCAAAAGCAGAGTGTGTTTCTTGTAAGGCGAGCTAATATTTGTTTCCCAGTCGTAAACGGAGTTGAATCACATGCAGTTTCTGGTCCTACAAGCAAGAGTTGTTTTCTGGTAAGAAGAGTCACTATTGCGCTCCATTTGCCATACACAGTGCAAATAGCACTAGCGTCTGTTCCCAGCAAGTACAGTGTATTGGACTGAAGAGAAGCTGCTGTTCTTGTCAGTTTCCTAAGCAGAGTTGAACTAGATATGGCCCGTGTGTCGGAAGCACAGTTCCTTTGTTGTGAGCAAGCTCACTCTTCTGGCCCTATAGGAATCACAGTAGACTAGAAGAGTGCTCTTTTCTCAAAAGCAGAGTGTGTTTCTTGTAAGGCGAGCTAGTGTTTGTTTCCCAGTCGTAAACGGAGTTGAATCACATGCAGTTTCTGGTCCTACTAGCAAATTTTTTTTCTGCTAAGAACAGTCACGATTGCGCTCCCATTGCCATACACAGTGCAAATAGCACTCGCGTCTGTTCCCAGCAAGTACAGTGTATTGGACTGAAGAGAAGCTACTGTTCTTGTCAGTTTCCTAAGAAAAGTTGAACTAGATATGGCCCGTGTGTTGGAAGCACAGTTCTTTTGTTCTGAGCAAGTTCACTCTTCTGGCCCTATAGGAAACACAGAAGAGTAGAAGAGTGCTCTTTTCTTCAAAGCAGAGTGTGTTTCTTGTAAGGCGAGCTAGTATTTGTTTCCCAGTCAGAAATGGAGTTGAATCACATGCAGTTTCTGGTCCTACAAGCAAGAGTTGTTTTCTGGTAAGAAGAGTCACTATTGCGCTCCATTTGCCATACACAGTGCAAATAGCACTAGCGACTGTTCCCAGCAAGTACAGTGTATTGGACTGAAGAGAAGCTACTGTTCTTGTCAGTTTCCTAAGTAGAGTTGAACTGGATAAGGCCCGTGTGTCGGAAGCACAGTTCCTTTGTTGTGAGCAAGCTCACTGTTCTGGCCCTATAGGAATCACAGTAGACTAGAAGAGTGCTCTTTTCTCAAAAGCAGAGTGTGTTTCTTGTAAGGCGAGCTAGTGTTTGTTTCCCAGTCGTAAATGGAGTTGAATCACATGCAGTTTCTGGTCCTACTAGCAGGAGTTGTTTTCTGCTAAGAACAGTCACAATTGAGCTCCCAATGCCATACACAGTGCAAATAGCACTCGCGTCTGTTCCCAGCAAGTACAGTGTATTGGACTGAAGAGAAGCTACTGTTCTTGTCATTTTCCTAAGCAGATTTGAAGTAGATATGCCCCCTGAGTCGGAAGCACAGTTCTTTTGTTCTGAGCAAGCTCACTGTTCTGGCCCTATAGGAAACAGTGTAGATTAAAAGAGTGCTCTTTTCTCAAAAGCAGAGTATGTTTCTTGTAAGGTGAGCTAGAATTTGTTTCCCAGTCAGAAATGGAGTTGAATCACATGCAGTTTCTGCTCCTACAAACAAGAGTTGTTTTCTGGTAAGAAGAGTCACTATTGCGCTCCATTTGCCATACACAGTGCAAATAGCACTAGCGTCTGTTCAGAGCAAGTACAGTGTATTGGACTGAAGAGAAGCTACTGTTCTTGTCAGTTTCCTAAGCAGAGTTGAACTAGATATGGCCCGTGTGTCGGAAGCACAGTTCCTTTGTTCTGAGCAAGCTCACTCTTCTGGCCCTATAGGAATCACAGTAGAGTAGAAGAGTGCTCTTTTCTCAAAAGCAGAGTGTGTTTCTTGTAAGGCGAGCTAGTGTTTGTTTCCCAGTCGTAAACGGAGTTGAATCACATGCAGTTTCTGGTCCTACTAGCAAGAGTTTTTTTCTGCTAAGAACAGTCACTATTGCGCTCCCATTGCCATACACAGTGCAAATAGCACTCGCGTCTGTTCCCAGCAAGTACAGTGTATTGGACTGAAGAGAAGCTACTGTTCTTGTCAGTTTCCTAAGAAGAGTTGAACTAGATATGGCCCGTGTGTCGGAAGCACAGTTCCTTTGTTCTGAGCAAGCTCACTGCTCTGGCCCTATAGGAAACACAGTAGATTAGAAGAGTGCTCTTTTCTCAAAAGCAGAGTGTGTTTCTTGTAAGGCGAGCTAATATTTGTTTCCCAGTCAGAAATGGAGTTGAATCACATGCAGTTTCTGATCCTACGAGCAAGAGTTGTTTTCTGGTAAGAAGAGTCACTATTGTGCTCCATTTGCCATACACAGTGCAAATAGCACTAGCGTCTGTTAACAGGAAGTACAGTGTATTGGACTGAAGAGAAGCTACTGTTCTTGTCAGTTTCCTAAGCAGAGTTGAACTGGATATGGCCCGTGTGTGGGAAGCACAGTTCCTTTGTTCTGAGCAAGCTCACTGTTCTGGCCCTATGGGAATCACAGTAGACTAGAAGAGTGCTCTTTTCTCAAAAGCAGAGTGTGTTTCTTGTAAGGCGAGCTAGTGTTTGTTTCCCAGTCGTAAATGGAGTTGAATCACATGCAGTTTCTGGTCCTACTAGCAAGAGTTGTTTTCTGGTAAGAACAGTCACTATTGCGCTCCATTTGCCATACACAGTACATAATGCACTCGCGTCTGTTCCCAGCAAGTACAGTGTATTGGACTGAAGAGAAGCTACTGTTCTTGTCATTTTCCTAAGCAGAGTTGAACTAGATATGCCCCCTGTGTCGGAAGCACAGTTCGTTTATTCTGAGCAAGCTCACTGTTCTGGCCCTATAGGAAACACAGTAAATTAGAAGAGTGCTCTTTTCTCAAAAGCAGAGTATGTTTCTTGTAAGGCGAGCTAGTATTTGTTTCCCAGTCAGAAATGGAGTTGAATCACATGCAGTTTCTGCTCCTACAAGCAAGAGTTGTTTTCTGGTAAGAAGAGTCACTATTGAGCTCCATTTGCCATACACAGTGCAAATAGCACTCGCGTCTGTTCCCAGCAAGTACAGTGTATCGGACTGAAGAGAAGCCACTGTTCTTGTCAGTTTCCTAAGCAGAGTTGAACTGGATATGGCCCGTGTGTTGGAAGCACAGTTCTTTTGTTCTGAGCAAGCTCACTCTTCTGGCCCTATAGGAAACACAGAAGAGTAGAAGAGTGCTCTTTTCTCCAAAGCAGAGTATGTTTCTTGTAAGGCGAGCTAGTATTTGTTTCCCAGTCAGAAATGGAGTTGAATCACATGCAGTTTCTTCTCCTACGAGCAAGATTTGTTTTATGGTAAGAATAGTCACTATTGCGCTCCCATTGCCATACACAGTGCAAATTGCACTCGCATCTGTTTCCTGCAAGTACAGTGTATTGGACTGAAGAGAAGCTACTGTTCTTGTCAGTTTCCTAAGCAGAGTTAACTAGATACGGCCCCTGTGTCAGAAGCACAGTTCCTTTGTTCTGAGCAAGCTCACTGTTCTGGCCCTATAGGAATCACAGTAGAGTAGAAGAGTGCACTTTTCTCAAAAGCAGAGTGTGTTTCTTGTAAGGCGAGCTAGGATTTGTTTCCCAGTCAGAAATGGAGTTGAATCACATGCAGTTTCTGGTCCCACGAGCAAGAGTTGTTTTCTGGTAGGAAGAGTCACTATTGCGCTCCATTTGCCATACACAGTGCAAATAGCACTAGCGTCTGTTCACAGCAAGTACAGTGTATTGGACTGAAGAGAAGCTACTGTTCTTGTCAGTTTCCTAAGCAGAGTTGAACTAGATATGGCCCGTGTGTTGGAAGCACAGTTCCTTTGTTCTGAGCAAGCTCACTGTTCTGGCCCCATAGGAATCACAGTACTAGAAGAGTGCTCCTTTCTCAAAAGCAGAGTGAGTTTCTTGTAAGGCGAGCTAGTGTTTGTTTCCCAGTCGTAAACGGAGTTGAATCACATGCAGTTTCTGGTCCTACTAGCAAGAGTTGTTTTCTGCTAAGAACAGTCACGACTGCGCTCCCATTGCGATACACAGTGCAAATAGCACTCACGTCTGTTCCCAGCAAGTACAGTGTATTGGACTGAAGAGAAGCTACTGTTCTTGTCAGTTTCCTAAGCAGAGTTGAACTAGCTGTGGCCCGATTGTTGGAAGCACAGTTCTTTTGTTCTGAGCAAGGTCATTGTTCTGGCCCTATAGGAAACACAGTAGATTAGAAGAGTGCTCTTTTCTCAAAAGCAGAGTATGATTCTTGTAGGGCGAGCTAGTATTTGTTTCCTAGTCAGAAATGGAGATGAATCACATGCAGTTTCTGTTCCTACGAGTAAGAGTTGTTTTCTGGTAAGAAGAGTCACTATTGTGCTCCATTTGCCATACACAGTGCAAATAGCACTAGCATCTGTTCCCAGCAAGTACAGTGTATTGGACTGAAGAGAAGCTACTGTTCCTGTCAGTTTCCTAAGAAGAATTGAACTAGATATAGCCCCTGTGTTCGAAGCACAGTTCTTTTGTTCTGAGCACGCTCACTGTTCTGGCCCTATAGGAATCACAGTAGAGTAGAAGAGTGCTCTTTTCTCAAAAGCAGAGTGTGTTTCTTGTAAGGCGAGCTAGTGTTTGTTTCACAGTCATAAACCGAGTTGAATCACATGCAGTTTCTGGTCCTATGAGCAAGAGTTGTTTTCTGCTAAGAACAGTCACGATTGCGCTCCCACTGCCATACACAGTGCAAATAGCACTCGCGTCTGTTCCCAGCAAGTACAGTGTATTGGACTGAAGAGAAGCTACTGTTCTTGTCAGTTTCCTAAGAAAAGTTGAACTAGATATGGCCCGTGTGTTGGAAGCACAGTTCTTTTGTTCTGAACAAGCTCACTCTTCTGGCCCTATAGGAAACACAGAAGAGTAGAAGAGTGCTCTTTTCTCCAAAGCAGATGTGTTTCTTGTAAGGCGAGCTAGTATTTGTTTCCCAGTCAGAAATGGAGTTGAATCACATGCAGTTTCTGGTCCTACAAGCAAGAGTTGTTTTCTGGTAAGAAGAGTCACTATTGCGCTCCATTTGCCATACACAGTGCAAATAGCACTAGCGACTGTTCCCAGCAAGTACAGTGTATTGGACTGAAGAGAAGCTACTGTTCTTGTCAGTTTCCTAAGCAGAGTTGAACTGGATAAGGCCCGTGTGTCGGAAGCACAGTTCCTTTGTTGTGAGCAAGCTCACTGTTCTGGCCCTATAGGAATCACAGTAGACTAGAAGAGTGCTCTTTTCTCAAAAGCAGAGTGTGTTTCTTGTAAGGCGAGCTAGTGTTTGTTTCCCAGTCGTAAATGGAGTTGAATCACATGCAGTTTCTGGTCCTACTAGCAAGAGTTGTTTTCTGCTAAGAACAGTCACAATTGAGCTCCCAATGCCATACACAGTGCAAATAGCACTAGCGTCTGTTCACAGCAAGTACAGTGTATTGGACTGAAGAGAAGCTACTGCTCTTGTCAGTTTCCTAAGCAGAGTTGAACTAGATATGGCCCGTGTAGGAAGCACAGTTCCTTTGTTCTGAGCAAGCTCACTCTTCTGGCCCTATAGGAATCACAGTAGAGTAGAAGAGTGCTCTTTTCTCAAAAGCAGAGTGTGTTTCTTGTAAGGCGAGCTAGTGTTTGTTTCCCAGTCGTAAATGGAGTAGAATCACATGCAGTTTCTGGTCCTACTAGCAAGAGTTGTTTTCTGCAAAGAACAGTCACAATTGCGTTCCCATTGCCATACACAGTGCAAATAGCACTCGCGTCTGTTCCCAGGAAGTACAGTGTATTGGACTGAAGAGAAGCTACTGTTCTTGTCAGTTTCCTAAGCAGAGTTGAACTAGATATGCCCCCTGTGTCGGAAGCACAGTTCTTTTGTTATGAGCAAGCTCACTGTTCTGGCCCTATAGGAAACACAGTAGACTAGAAGAGTGCTCTTTTCTCAAAAGCAGAGTATGTTTCTTGTAAGGCGAGCTAGTATTTGTTTCCCAGCCAGAAATGGAGTTGAATCACATGCAGTTTCTGGTCCTACAAGCAAGAGTGGTTTTCTGGTAAGAAGAGTCACTATTGTGCTCCATTTGCCATACACAGTGCAAATAGCACTAGCGTCTGTTCCCAGCAAGTACAGTGTATTGGATTGAAGAGAAGCTACTGTTCTTGTCAGTTTCCTAAGCAGAGTTGAACTAGATATGGCCCGTGTGTCGGAAGCACAGTTCCTTTGTTGTGAGCAAGCTCACTCTTCTGGCCCTATAGGAATCACATTAGACTAGAAGAGTGCTCTTTTCTCAAAAGCAGAGTGTGTGTTCTTGTAAGGCAAGCTAGTGTTTGTTTCACAGTTGTAAACGGAGTTGAATCACATGCAGTTTCTGGTCCTACTAGCAAGAGTTTTTTTCTGCTAAGAACAGTCACGATTGCGCTCCCATTGCCATACACAGTGCAAATAGCACTCGAGTCTTTTCCCAGCAAGTACAGTGTATTGGACTGAAGAGAAGCTACTGTTCTTGTCAGTTTCCTAAGAAGAGTTGAACTAGATATGGCCCGTGTGTTGGAAGCACAGTTCTTTTGTTCTGAGCAAGCTCACTCTTCTGGCCCTATAGGAAACACAGAAGAGTAGAAGAGTGCTCTTTTCTCCAAAGCACAGTGTGTTTCTTGTAAGGCGAGCTAGTATTTGTTTCCCAGTCAGAAATGGAGTTGAATCACATGCAGTTTCTGTTCCTACAAGCAAGAGTTGTTTTCTGGTAAGAAGAGTCACTATTGCTCTCCATTTGCCATACACAGTGCAAATAGCACTAGCGACTGTTCCCAGCAAGTACAGTGTATTGGACTGAAGAGAAGCTACTGTTCTTGTCAGTTTCCTAAGCAGAGTTGAACTGGATAAGGCCCGTGTGTCGGAAGCACAGTTCCTTTGTTGTGAGCAAGCTCACTGTTCTGGCCCTATAGGAATCACAGTAGACTAGAAGAGTGCTCTTTTCTCAAAAGCAGAGTGTGTTTCTTGTAAGGCGAGCTAGTGTTTGTTTCACAGTCGTAAACGGAGTTGAATCACATGCAGTTTCTGGTCCTACTAGCAAGAGTTGTTTTCTGCTAAGAACAGTCACAATTGAGCTCCCAATGCCATACACAGTGCAAATAGCACTCGCATCTGTTCCCAGCAAGTACAGTGTATTGGACTGAAGAGAAGCTACTGTTCTTGTCATTTTCCTAAGCAGAGTTGAACTAGATATGCCCCCTGTGTCGGAAGCACAGTTCTTTTGTTCTGAGCAAGCTCACTGTTCTGGCACTATAGGAAACACTGTAGATTAGAAGAGTGCTCTTTTCTCAAAAGCAGAGTATGTTTCTTGTAAGGCGAGCTGGTATTTGTTTTCCAGTCAGAAATGGAGTTGAAAAACATGCAGTTTCTGCTCCTACAAGCAAGAGTTGTTTTCTGGTAAGAAGAGTCACTATTTCGCTCCATTTGCCATACACAGTGCAAATAGCACTAGCGTCTGTTCCCAGCAAGTACAGTGTATTGGACTGAAGAGAAACTACTGTTCTTGTCATTTTCCTAAGCAGAGTTGAACTAGATATGGCCCGTGTGTCGGAAGCACAGTTCATTTGTTCTGAGCAAGCTTACTGCTCTGGCCCTATAGGAAACACAGTAGATTAGAAGAGTGCTCTTTTCTCAAAAGCAGAGTGTGTTTCTTGTAAGGCGAGCTAGTATTTGTTTCCCAGTCAGAAACGGAGTTGAATCACATGCAGTTTCTGATCCTACGAGCAATAGTTGTTTTCTGGTAAGAAGAGTCACTATTGTGCTCCATTTGCCATACACAGTGCAAATAGCACTAGCGTCTGTTAACAGGAAGTACAGTGTATTGGACTGAAGAGAAGCTACTGTTCTTGTCAGTTTCCTAAGCAGAGTTGAACTGGATATGGCCCGTGTGTCGGAAGCACAGTTCCTTTGTTCTGAGCAAGCTCACTGTTCTGGCCCTAGGGGAATCACAGTAGACTAGAAGAGTGCTCTTTTCTCAAAAGCAGAGTGTGTTTCTTGTAAGGCGAGCTAGTGTTTGTTTCCCAGTCTTAAATGGAGTTGAATCACATGCAGTTTCTGGTCCTACTAGCAAGAGTTGTTTTCTGCTAAGAACAGTCACGATTGAGCTCCCAATGCCATACACAGTGCAAATAGCACTCGCATCTGTTCCCAGCAAGTACAGTGTATTGGACTGAAGAGAAGCTACTGTTCTTGTCATTTTCCTAAGCAGATTTGAACTAGATATGCCCCCTGTGTCGGAAGCACAGTTCTTTTGTTCTGAGCAAGCTCACTGTTCTGGCCCTATAGGAAACAGTGTAGATTAAAAGAGTGCTCTTTTCTCAAAAGCAGAGTATGTTTCTTGTAAGGTGAACTAGTATTTGTTTCCCAGTCAGAAATGGAGTTGAATCACATGCAGTTTCTGCTCCTACAAACAAGAGTTGTTTTCTGGTAAGAAGAGTCACTATTGCGCTCCATTTGCCATACACAGTGCAAATAGCACTAGCGTCTGTTCCCAGCAAGTACAGTGTATTGGACTGAAGAGAAGCTACTGTTCTTGTCAGTTTCCTAAGCAGAGTTGAACTAGATATGGCCCGTGTGTCGGAAGCACAGTTCCTTTGTTCTGAGCAAGCTCACTCTTCTGGCCCTATAGGAATCACAGTAGAGTAGAAGAGTGCTCTTTTCTCAAAAGCAGAGTGTGTTTCTTGTAAGGCGAGCTTGTGTTTGTTTCCCAGTCGTAAACGGAGTTGAATCACATGCAGTTTCTGGTCCTACTAGCAAGAGTTTTTTTCTGCTAAGAACAGTCACGATTGCGCTCCCATTGCCATACACAGTGCAAATAGCACTCGCGTTTGTTCCCAGCAAGTACAGTGTATTGGACTGAAGAGAAGCTACTGTTCTTGTCAGTTTCCTAAGAAGAGTTGAACTAGATATGGCCCGTGTGTCGAAGCACAGTTCCTTTGTTCTGAGCAAGCTCACTGCTCTGGCCCTATAGGAAACACAGTAGATTAGAAGAGTGCTCTTTTCTCAAAAGCAGAGTGTGTTTCTTGTAAGGCGAGCTAGTATTTGTTTCTCAGTCAGAAATGGAGTTGAATCACATGCAGTTTCTGATCCTACGAGCAAGAGTTGTTTTCTGGTAAGAAGAGTCACTATTGTGCTCCATTTGCCATACACAGTGCAAATAGCACTAGCGTCTGTTAACAGGAAGTACAGTGTATTGGACTGAAGAGAAGCTACTGTTCTTGTCAGTTTCCTAAGCAGAGTTGAACTGGATATGGCCCGTGTGTCGGAAGCACAGTTCCTTTGTTCTGAGCAAGCTCACTGTTCTGGCCCTATGGGAATTACAGTAGACTAGAAGAGTGCTCTTTTCTCAAAAGCAGAGTATGTTTCTTGTAAGGCGAGCTAGTGTTTGTTTCCCAGTCGTAAACGGAGTTGAATCACATGCAATTTCTGGTCCTACTAGCAAGAGTTGTTTTCTGGTAAGAACAGTCACTATTGCGCTCCATTTTCCATACACAGTGCATAAAGCACTCGCGTCTGTTCCCAGCAAGTACAGTGTATTGGACTGAAGAGAAGCTACTGTTCTTGTCATTTTCCTAAGCAGAGTTGAACTAGATATGCCCCCTGTGTCGGAAGCACAGTTCTTTTGTTCTGAGCAAGCTCACTGTTCTGGCCCTATAGGAAACACAGTAAATTAGAAGAGTGCTCTTTTCTCAAAAGCAGAGTATGTTTCTTGTAAGGCGAGCTAGTATTTGTTTCCCAGTCAGAAATGGAGTTGAATCACATGCAGTTTCTGCTCCTACAAGCAAGAGTTGTTTTCTGGTAAGAAGAGTCACTATTGAGCTCCATTTGCCATACACAGTGCAAATAGCACTCGCGTCTGTTCCCAGCAAGTACAGTGTATCGGACTGAAGAGAAGCCACTGTTCTTGTCAGTTTCCTAAGCAGAGTTGAACTGGATATGGCCCGTGTGTCGGAAGCACAGTTCCTTTGTTCTGAGTAAGCTCACTGTTCTGGCCCTATAGGAATCACAGTAGGGGGAAGAGTGCTCTTTTCTCAAAAGCAGAGTGTGTTTCTTGTAAGGCGAGCTAGTGTTTGTTTCCCAGTCTTAAACGGAGTTGAATCACATGCAGTTTCTGGTCCTACTAGCAAGAGTTGTTTTCTGCTAAGAACAGTCACGATTGCGCTCCCATTGCCATACACAGTGCAAATAGCACTCGCGTCTGTTCCCAGCAAGTACAGTGTATTGGACTGAAGAGAAGCTACTGTTCTTGTCAGTTTCCTAAGAAGAGTTGAACTAGATATGGCCCTTGTGTCGGAAGCACAGTTCCTTTGTTCTGAGCAAGCTCACTGCTCTGGCCCTATAGGAAACACAGTAGATTAGAAGAGTGCTCTTTTCTCAAAAGCAGAGTGTGTTTCCTGTAAGGCGAGCTAGTATTTGTTTCCCAGTCAGAAATGGAGTTGAATCACATGCAGTTTCTGATCCTACGAGCAAGAGTTGTTTTCTGGTAAGAAGAGTCACTATTGTGCTCCATTTGCCATACACAGTGCAAATAGCACTAGCGTCTGTTAACAGGAAGTACAGTGTATTGGACTGAAGAGAAGCTACTGTTCTTGTCAGTTTCCTAAGCCGAGTTGAACTGGATATGGCCCGTGTGTCCGAAGCACAGTTCCTTTGTTCTGAGCAAGCTCACTGTTCTGGCCCTATGGGAATCACAGTAGACTAGAAGAGTGCTCTTTTCTCAAAAGCAGAGTGTGTTTCTTGTAAGGCGAGCTAGTGTTTGTTTCCCAGTCTTAAACGGAGTTGAATCACATGCATTTTCTGGTCCTACTAGCAAGAGTTGTTTTCTGCTAAGAACAGTTACAATTGCGCTGCCATTGCCATACACAGTGCAAATAGCACTCGCATCTGTTCCCAGCAAGTACAGTGTATTGGACTGAAGAGAAGCCACTGTTCTTGTCATTTTCCTAAGCAGAGTTGAACTAGATATGCCCCCTGTGTCGGAAGCACAGTTCATTTGTTCTGAGCAAGCTCACTGTTCTGGCCCTGTAAAAAAAACAGTAGATTAGACGAGTGCTCTTTTCTGCAAAGCAGAGTATGTTTCTTGTAAGGCGATCTAGTATTTGTTTCCCAGTCAGAAATGGAGTTGAATCACATGCAGTTTCTGCTCCTACACGCAAGAGTTGTTTTCTGGTAAGAAGAGTCCCTATTGCGCTCCATTTGCCATACACAGTGCAAATAGCACTAGCGTCTGTTCCCAGCAAGTATAGTGTATTGGACTGAAGAGAAGCTACTGTTCTTGTCAGTTTCCTAAGCAGATTTGAACTAGATATGGCCCGTGTGTCGGAAGCACAGTTCCTTTGTTCTGAGCAAGCTCACTGTTCTGGCCCTATAGGAATCACAGTAGAGTAGAAGAGTGCTCTTTTCTCAAAAGCAGAGTGTGTTTCTTGTAAGGCGAGCTAGTGTTTGTTTCCCAGTAGTAAACGGAGTTGAATCACATGCAGTTTCTGGTCCAACTAGCAGAGTTGTTTTGTGCTAAGAACAGTGTCGATTGCGCTCCCATTGCCCTACACAGTGCAAATAGCACTCACGTCTGTTCCCAGAAAGTACAGTGTATTGGACTGAAGAGAAGCTCCTGTTCCTGTCAGTTTCCTAAGCAGAGTTGAACTAGATATGGCCCCTATGTCGGAAGCACAGTTCTTTTTTTCTGAGCAAGCTCACTGTTCTGGCCCTAAAGGAAACACAGTAGATTAGAAGAGTGCTCTTTTCTCAAAAGCAGAGTATGTTTCTTGTAAGGCGAGCTAGTATTTGTTTCCCAGTGAGAAATGGAGTTGAATCACATGCAGTTTCTGGTCCTATGAGCAAGAGTTGTTTTCTGTTAAGAAGAGTCACTATTGCACTCCATTTGCCATACACAGTGCAAATAGCACTTGCGTCTGTTCCCAGCAAGTACAGTGTATTGGACTGAAGAGAAGCTACTGTTCTTGTCAGTTTCCTAAGCAGAGTTGAACTAGATAAGGCCCGTGTGTCGGAAGCACAGTTCCTTTGTTCTGAGCAAGCTCACTGTTCTGGCCCTATATGAATCACAGTAGAGTAGAAGAGTGCTCTTTTCTCAAAAGCGGTGTGTTTCTTGTAAGGCAAGCTAGTATTTGTTTCCCAGTCAGAAATGGAGTTGAATCACATGCAGTTTCTGGTCCTACGAGCAAGAGTTGTTTTCTGCTAAGAACAGTCACAATTGTGCTCCCATTGCCATACACAGTGCAAATAGCACTCGCGTCTCTTCCCAGCAAGTACAGTATATTGGACTGAAGAGAAGCTACTGTTCTTGTCAGTTTCCTAAGCCAAGTTGAACTAGATGTGGCCCGTGTGTCGGAAGCACAGTTCTTTTGTTCTGAGCAAGCTCACTGTTCTGGCCCTATAGGAAACACAGTAGATTAGAAGAGGGCTCTTTTCTCAAAAGCAGAGTGTGTTTCTTGTAAGGCGAGCTAGTATTTGTTTCCCAGTCAGAAATGGAGTTGAATCATATGCAGTTTCTGGTCCTACGAGAAAGAGTTGTTTTCTGGTAAGAAGAGTCACTATTGCGCTCCATTTGCTATACACAGTGCAAATAGCACTCGCATCTGTTCCCAGCAAGTACAGTGTATTGGACTGAAGAGAAGCTACTGTTCTTGTCATTTCCTAAGCAGATTTGAACTAGATATGCCCCCTGTGTCGGAAGCACAGTTCTTTTGTTCTGAGCAAGCTCACTGTTCTGGCCCTATAGGAAACAGTGTAGATTAAAAGAGTGCTCTTTTCTCAAAAGCAGAGTATGTTTCTTGTAAGGTGAACTAGTATTTGTTTCCCAGTCAGAAATGGAGTTGAATCACATGCAGTTTCTGCTCCTACAAACAAGAGTTGTTTTCTGGTAAGAAGAGTCACTATTGCGCTCCATTTGCCATACACAGTGCAAATAGCACTAGCGTCTGTTCCAGCAAGTACAGTGTATTGGACTGAAGAGAAGCTACTGTTCTTGTCAGTTTCCTAAGCAGAGTTGAACTAGATATGGCCCGTGTGTCGGAAGCACAGTTCCTTTGTTCTGAGCAAGCTCACTCTTCTGGCCCTATAGGAATCACAGTAGAGTAGAAGAGTGCTCTTTTCTCAAAAGCAGAGTGTGTTTCTTGTAAGGCGAGCTTGTGTTTGTTTCCCAGTCGTAAACGGAGTTGAATCACATGCAGTTTCTGGTCCTACTAGCAAGAGTTTTTTTCTGCTAAGAACAGTCACGATTGCGCTCCCATTGCCATACACAGTGCAAATAGCACTCGCGTTTGTTCCCAGCAAGTACAGTGTATTGGACTGAAGAGAAGCTACTGTTCTTGTCAGTTTCCTAAGAAGAGTTGAACTAGATATGGCCCGGTGTGTCGGAAGCACAGTTCCTTTGTTCTGAGCAAGCTCACTGCTCTGGCCCTATAGGAAACACAGTAGATTAGAAGAGTTGCTCTTTTCTCAAAAGCAGAGTGTGTTTCTTGTAAGGCGAGCTAGTATTTGTTTCTCAGTCAGAAATGGAGTTGAATCACATGCAGTTTCTGATCCTACGAGCAAGAGTTGTTTTCTGGTAAGAAGAGTCACTATTGTGCTCCATTTGCCATACACAGTGCAAATAGCACTAGCGTCTGTTAACAGGAAGTACAGTGTATTGGACTGAAGAGAAGCTACTGTTCTTGTCAGTTTCCTAAGCAGAGTTGAACTGGATATGGCCCGTGTTGTCCGGAAGCACAGTTCCTTTGTTCTGAGCAAGCTCACTGTTCTGGCCCTATGGGAATTACAGTAGACTAGAAGAGTGCTCTTTTCTCAAAAGGCAGAGTATGTTTCTTGTAAGGCGAGCTAGTGTTTGTTTCCCAGTCGTAAACGGAGTTGAATCACATGCAATTTCTGGTCCTAACTAGCAAGAGTTGTTTTCTGGTAAGAACAGTCACTATTGCGCTCCATTTTCCATACACAGTGCATAAAGCACTCGCGTCTGTTCCCAGCAAGTACAGTGTATTGGACTGAAGAGAAGCTACTGTTCTTGTCATTTTCCTAAGCAGAGTTGAACTAGATATGCCCCCTGTGTCGGAAGCACAGTTCTTTTGTTCTGAGCAAGCTCACTGTTCTGGCCCTATAGGAAAACACAGTAAATTAGAAGAGTGCTCTTTTCTCAAAGCAGAGTATGTTTCTTGTAAGGCGAGCTAGTATTTGTTTCCCAGTCAGAAATGGAGTTGAATCACATGCAGTTTCTGCTCCTACAAGCAAGAGTTGTTTTCTGGTAAGAAGAGTCACTATTGAGCTCCATTTGCCATACACAGTGCAAATAGCACTCGCGTCTGTTCCCAGCAAGTACAGTGTATCGGACTGAAGAGAAGCCACTGTTCTTGTCAGTTTCCTAAGCAGAGTTGAACTGGATATGGCCCGTGTGTCGGAAGCACAGTTCCTTTGTTCTGAGTAAGCTCACTGTTCTGGCCCTATAGGAATCACAGTAGGGGGAAGAGTGCTCTTTTCTCAAAAGCAGAGTGTGTTTCTTGTAAGGCGAGCTAGTGTTTGTTTCCCAGTCTTAAACGGAGTTGAATCACATGCAGTTTCTGGTCCTACTAGCAAGAGTTGGTTTTCTGCTAAGAACAGTCACGATTGCGCTCCATTGCCATACACAGTGCAAATAGCACTCGCGTCTGTTCCCAGCAAGTACAGTGTATTGGACTGAAGAGAAGCTACTGTTCTTGTCAGTTTCCTAAGAAGAGTTGAACTAGATATGGCCCTTGTGTCGGAAGCACAGTTCCTTTGTTCTGAGCAAGCTCACTGCTCTGGCCCTATAGGAAACACAGTAGATAGAAGAGTGCTCTTTTCTCAAAAGCAGAGTGTGGTTTCCTGTAAGGCGAGCTAGTATTTGTTTCCCAGTCAGAAATGGAGTTGAATCACATGCAGTTTCTGATCCTACGAGCAAGAGTTGTTTTCTGGTAAGAAGAGTCACTATTGTGCTCCATTTGCCATACACAGTGCAAATAGCACTAGCGTCTGGTTAACAGAAGTACAGTGTATTGGACTGAAGAGAAGCTACTGTTCTTGTCAGTTTCCTAAGCCCGAGTTGAACTGGATATGGCCCGTGTGTCCGAAGGCACAGTTCCTTTGTTCTGAGCAAGCTCACTGTTCTGGCCCTATGGGAATCACAGTAGACTAGAAGAGTGCTCTTTTCTCAAAAGCAGAGTGTGTTTCTTGTAAGGCGAGCTAGTGTTTGTTTCCCAGTCTTAAACGGAGGTTGAATCACATCGCATTTTCTGGTCCTACTAGCAAGAGTTGTTTTCTGCTAAGAACAGTTACAATTGCGCTGCCATTGCCATACACAGTGCAAATAGCACTCGCATCTGTTCCCAGCAAGTACAGTGTATTGGACTGAAGAGAAGCCACTGGTTCTTGTCATTTTCCTAAGCAGAGTTGAACTAGATATGCCCCCTGTGTCGGAAGCACAGTTCATTTGTTCGCTGAGCAGCGTCACTGTTCTGGCCCTGTAAGAAAAAACAGTAGATTAGACGAGTGCTCTTTTCTGCAAAGCAGAGTATGTTTTCTGTAAGGCGATCTAGTATTTGTTTCCCAGTAGAAATGGAGTTGAATCACATGCAGTTTCTGCTCCTACACGCAAGAGTTGTTTTCTGGTAAGAAGAGTCCCTATTGCGCTCCATTTGCCATACACAGTGCAAATAGCACTAGCGTCTGTTCCCAGCAAGTATAGTGTATTGGACTGAGAGAAGCTACTGTTCTTGTCAGTTTCCTAAGCAGATTTGAACTAGATATGGGCCCGTGTGTCGGATGCACAGTTCCTTTGTTCTGAGCAAGCTCACTGTTCTGGCCCCTATAGGAATCACAGTAGAGTAGAAGAGTGCTCTTTTCTCAAAGCAGAGTGTGTTTCTTGTAAGGCGAGCTAGTGTTTGTTTCCCAGTAGTAAACGGAGTTGAATCACATTGCAGTTTCTGGTCCAACTAGCAGAGTTGTTTTGTGCTAAGAACAGTGTCGATTGCGCTCCCATTGCCCTACACAGTGCAAATAGCACTCACGTCTGTTCCCAGAAAGTACAGTGTATTGGACTGAAGAGAAGCTCCTGTTCCTGTCAGTTTCCTAAGCAGAGTTGAACTAGATATGGCCCCTATGTCGGAAGCACAGTTCTTTTTTCTGAGCAAGCTCACTGTTCTGGCCCTAAGGAAACACAGTAGATTAAGAAGAGTGCTCTTTTCTCAAAGCAGAGTATGTTTCTTGTAAGGCGAGCTAGTATTTGTTTCCCAGTGAGAAATGGGAGTTGAATCACATGCAGTTTCTGGTCCTATGAGCAAGAGTTGTTTTTCTGTTAAGAAGAGTCACTATTGCACTCCCATTTGCCATACACAGTGCAAATAGCACTTGCGTCTGTTCCCAGCAAGTACAGTGTATTGGACTGGAAGAGAAGCGGTACTGTTCTTGTCAGTTTCCTAAGCAGAGTTGAACTAGATAAGGCCCGTGTGTCGGAAGCACAGTTCCTTTGTTCTGAGCAAGCTCACTGTTCTGGCCCTATATGAATCACAGTAGAGTAGAAGAGTGCTCTTTTCTCAAAAGCGGTGTGTTTCTTGTAAGGCCAAGCTAGTATTTGTTTCCCAGTCAGAAACTGGAGTTGAATCACATTGCAGTTTCTGGTCCTACGAGCAAGAGTTGTTTTTCTGCTAAGAACAGTCACAATTGTGGCTCCAGCACTCGCGTCTCTTCCCAGCAAGTACAGTATATTGGACTGAAGAGAAGCTACTGTTCTTGTCAGTTTCCTAAGCCAAGTTGAACTAGATGTGGCCCGTGTGTCGGAAGCACAGTTCTTTTGTTCTGAGCAAGCTCACTGTTCTGGCCCTATAGGAAACACAGTAGATTAGAAGAGGGCTCTTTTCTCAAAAGCAGAGTGTGTTTCTTGTAAGGCGAGCTAGTATTTGTTTCCCAGTCAGAAATGGAGTTGAATCATATGCAGTTTCTGGTCCTACGAGAAAGAGTTGTTTTCTGGTAAGAAGAGTCACTATTGCGCTCCATTTGCTATACACAGTGCAAATAGCACTAGCGTCTGTTCACAGCAAGTACAGTGTATTGGACTGAAAAGAAGCTACTGTTCTTGTCAGTTTCCTAAGCAGAGTTGAACTAGATATGGCCTGTGTGTCGGAAGCACAGTTGCTTTGTTCTGAGCAAGCTCACTGTTCTGGCCCTATAGGAATCACAGTAGAGTAGAAGAGTGCTCTTTTCTCAAAAGCAGAGTGTGTTTCTTGTAAGGCGAGCTAGTGTTTGTTTCACAGTTGTAAACGGAGTTGAATCACATGCAGTTTCTGGTCCTACTAGCAAGAGTTGTTTTCTGCTAAGAACAGTCACGATTGCGCTCCCATTGCGATACACAGTGCAAATAGCACTCACGTCTGTTCCCAGCAAGTACAGTGTATTGGACTGAAGAGAAGCTACTGTTCTTGTCAGTTTCCTAAGCAGAGTTGAACTATCTGTGGCCCGATTGTTGGAAGCACAGTTCTTTTGTTCTGAGCAAGGTCATTGTTCTGGCCCTATAGGAAACACAGTAGATTAGAAGAGTGCTCTTTTCTCAAAAGCAGAGTATGATTCTTGTAGGGCGAGCTAGTATTTGTTTCCTAGTCAGAAATGGAGATGAATCACATGCAGTTTCTGTTCCTACGAGTAAGAGTTGTTTTCTGGTAAGAAGAGTCACTATTGTGCTCCATTTGCCATACACAGTGCAAATAGCACTAGCATCTGTTCCCAGCAAGTACAGTGTATTGGACTGAAGAGAAGCTACTGTTCTTGTCAGTTTCCTAAGAAGAATGGAACTAGATATGGCCCCTGTGTTCGAAGCACAGTTCTTTTGTTCTGAGCACGCTCACTGTTCTGGCCCTATAGGAATCACAGTAGAGTAGAAGAGTGCTCTTTTCTCAAAAGCAGAGTGTGTTTCTTGTAAGGCGAGCTAGTGTTTGTTTCACAGTCATAAACAGAGTTGAATCACATGCAGTTTCTGGTCCTATGAGCAAGAGTTGTTTTCTGCTAAGAACAGTCACGATTGCGCTCCCATTGCCATACACAGTGCAAATAGCACTCGCGTCTGTTCCCAGCAAGTACAGTGTATTGGACTGAAGAGAAGCTACTGTTCTTGTCAGTTTCCTAAGCAGAGTTGAACTAGATATGGCCCGTGTGTCGGAAGCACAGTTCCTTTGTTCTGAGCAAGCTCACTGTTGTGGCCCTATAGGAAACACAGTAGACTAGAAGAGTGCTCTTTTCTCAAAAGCAGAGTGTGTTTCTTGTAAGGCGAGCTAGTAATTGTTTCCCAGTCAGAAATGGAGTTGAATCACATGCAGTTTCTGGTCCTACGAGCAAGAGTTGTTTTCTGGTAAGAAGAGTCACTATTGCGCTCCATTTGCCATACACAGTGCAAATAGCACTAGCGTCTGTTCCCAGCAAGTACAGTGTATTGGATTGAAGAGAAGCTACTGTTCTTGTCAGTTTCCTAAGCAGAGTTGAACTTGATATGGACCGTGTGTCGGAAGCACAGTTCCTTTGTTGTGAGCAAGCTCAATCTTCTGGCCCTATAGGAATCACAGTAGACTAGAAGAGTGCTCTTTTCTCAAAAGCAGAGTGTGTGTTCTTGTAAGGCAAGCTAGTGTTTGTTTCACAGTCGTAAACGGAGTTGAATCACATGCAGTTTCTGGTCCTACTAGCAAGAGTTTTTTTCTGCTAAGAACAGTCACGATTGCGCTCCCATTGCCATACACAGTGCAAATAGCACTCGTGTCTTTTCCCAGCAAGTACAGTGTATTGGACTGAAGAGAAGCTACTGTTCTTGTCAGTTTCCTAAGAAGAGTTGAACTAGATATGGCCCGTGTGTTGGAAGCACAGTTCTTTTGTTCTGAGCAAGCTCACTCTTTTGGCCCTATAGGAAACACAGAAGAGTAGAAGAGTGCTCTTTTCTCCAAAGCAGAGTGTGTTTCTTGTAAGGCGAGCTAGTATTTGTTTCCCAGTCAGAAATGGAGTTGAATCACATTCAGTTTCTGGTCCTACAAGCAAGAGTTGTTTTCTGGTAAGAAGAGTCACTATTGCGCTCAATTTGCCATACACAGTGCAAATAGCACTAGCGACTGTTCCCAGCAAGTACAGTGTATTGGACTGAAGAGAAGCTACTGTTCTTGTCAGTTTCCTAAGCAGAGTTGAACTGGATAAGGCCCGTGTGTCGGAAGCACAGTTCCTTTGTTGTGAGCAAGCTCACTGTTCTGGCCCTATAGGAATCACAGTAGACTAGAAGAGTGCTCTTTTCTCAAAAGCAGAGTGTGTTTCTTGTAAGGCGAGCTAGTGTTTGTTTCCCAGTCGTAAATGGAGTTGAATCATATGCAGTTTCTGGTCCTACTAGCAAGAGTTGTTTTCTGCTAAGAACAGTCACAATTGAGCTCCCAATGCCATACACAGTGCAAATAGCACTCGCGTCTGTTCCCAGCAAGTACAGTGTATTGGACTGAAGAGAAGCTACTGTTCTTGTCATTTTCCTAAGCAGATTTGAACTAGATATGCCCCCTGTGTCGGAAGCACAGTTCTTTTGTTCTGAGCAAGGTAACTGTTCTGGCCCCATAGGAAACAGTGTAGATAAGAATAGTGCTCTTTTTTCAAAAGCAGAGTATGTTTCTTGTAAGGTGAGCTAGTATTTGTTTCCCAGTCAGAAATGGAGTTGAATAACATGCAGTTTCTGCTCCTACAAACAAGAGTTGTTTTCTGGTAAGAAGAGTCACTATTGCGCTCCATTTGCCATACACAGTGCAAATAGCACTAGCGTCTGTTCCCAGCAAGTACAGTGTATTGGACTGAAGAGAAACTACTGTTCTTGTCAGTTTCCTAAGCAGAGTTGAACTGGATATGGCCCGTGTGTCGGAAGCACAGTTCCTTTGTTCTGAGCAAGCTCACTGTTCTGGACCTATGGGAATCACAGTAGAGTAGAAGAGTGCTCTTTAATCAAAAGCAGAGTGTGTTTCTTGTAAGGCGAGCTAATATTTGTTTCCCAGTCGTAAACGGAGTTGAATCACATGCAGTTTCTGGTCCTACAAGCAAGAGTTGTTTTTTCTGGTAAGAAGAGTCACTATTGCGCTCCATTTGCCATACACAGTGCAAATAGCACTAGCGTCTGTTCCCAGCAAGTACAGTGTATTGGACTGAAGAGAAGCTGCTGTTCTTGTCAGTTTCCTAAGCAGAGTTGAACTAGATATGGCCCGTGTGTCGGAAGCACAGTTCCTTTGTTGTGAGCAAGCTCACTCTTCTGGCCCTATAGGAATCACAGTAGACTAGAAGAGTGCTCTTTTCTCAAAAGCAGAGTGTGTTTCTTGTAAGGCGAGCTAGTGTTTGTTTCCCAGTCGTAAACGGAGTTGAATCACATGCAGTTTCTGGTCCTACTAGCAAATTTTTTTTCTGCTAAGAACAGTCACGATTGCGCTCCCATTGCCATACACAGTGCAAATAGCACTCGCGTCTGTTCCCAGCAAGTACAGTGTATTGGACTGAAGAGAAGCTACTGTTCTTGTCAGTTTCCTAAGAAAAGTTGAACTAGATATGGCCCGTGTGTTGGAAGCACAGTTCTTTTGTTCTGAGCAAGTTCACTCTTCTGGCCCTATAGGAAACACAGAAGAGTAGAAGAGTGCTCTTTTCTTCAAAGCAGAGTGTGTTTCTTGTAAGGCGAGCTAGTATTTGTTTCCCAGTCAGAAATGGAGTTGAATCACATGCAGTTTCTGGTCCTACAAGCAAGAGTTGTTTTCTGGTAAGAAGAGTCACTATTGCGCTCCATTTGCCATACACAGTGCAAATAGCACTAGCGACTGTTCCCAGCAAGTACAGTGTATTGGACTGAAGAGAAGCTACTGTTCTTGTCAGTTTCCTAAGTAGAGTTGAACTGGATAAGGCCCGTGTGTCGGAAGCACAGTTCCTTTGTTGTGAGCAAGCTCACTGTTCTGGCCCTATAGGAATCACAGTAGACTAGAAGAGTGCTCTTTTCTCAAAAGCAGAGTGTGTTTCTTGTAAGGCGAGCTAGTGTTTGTTTCCCAGTCGTAAATGGAGTTGAATCACATGCAGTTTCTGGTCCTACTAGCAGGAGTTGTTTTCTGCTAAGAACAGTCACAATTGAGCTCCCAATGCCATACACAGTGCAAATAGCACTCGCGTCTGTTCCCAGCAAGTACAGTGTATTGGACTGAAGAGAAGCTACTGTTCTTGTCATTTTCCTAAGCAGATTTGAAGTAGATATGCCCCCTGAGTCGGAAGCACAGTTCTTTTGTTCTGAGCAAGCTCACTGTTCTGGCCCTATAGGAAACAGTGTAGATTAAAAGAGTGCTCTTTTCTCAAAAGCAGAGTATGTTTCTTGTAAGGTGAGCTAGAATTTGTTTCCCAGTCAGAAATGGAGTTGAATCACATGCAGTTTCTGCTCCTACAAACAAGAGTTGTTTTCTGGTAAGAAGAGTCACTATTGCGCTCCATTTGCCATACACAGTGCAAATAGCACTAGCGTCTGTTCAGAGCAAGTACAGTGTATTGGACTGAAGAGAAGCTACTGTTCTTGTCAGTTTCCTAAGCAGAGTTGAACTAGATATGGCCCGTGTGTCGGAAGCACAGTTCCTTTGTTCTGAGCAAGCTCACTCTTCTGGCCCTATAGGAATCACAGTAGAGTAGAAGAGTGCTCTTTTCTCAAAAGCAGAGTGTGTTTCTTGTAAGGCGAGCTAGTGTTTGTTTCCCAGTCGTAAACGGAGTTGAATCACATGCAGTTTCTGGTCCTACTAGCAAGAGTTTTTTTCTGCTAAGAACAGTCACTATTGCGCTCCCATTGCCATACACAGTGCAAATAGCACTCGCGTCTGTTCCCAGCAAGTACAGTGTATTGGACTGAAGAGAAGCTACTGTTCTTGTCAGTTTCCTAAGAAGAGTTGAACTAGATATGGCCCGTGTGTCGGAAGCACAGTTCCTTTGTTCTGAGCAAGCTCACTGCTCTGGCCCTATAGGAAACACAGTAGATTAGAAGAGTGCTCTTTTCTCAAAAGCAGAGTGTGTTTCTTGTAAGGCGAGCTAATATTTGTTTCCCAGTCAGAAATGGAGTTGAATCACATGCAGTTTCTGATCCTACGAGCAAGAGTTGTTTTCTGGTAAGAAGAGTCACTATTGTGCTCCATTTGCCATACACAGTGCAAATAGCACTAGCGTCTGTTAACAGGAAGTACAGTGTATTGGACTGAAGAGAAGCTACTGTTCTTGTCAGTTTCCTAAGCAGAGTTGAACTGGATATGGCCCGTGTGTGGGAAGCACAGTTCCTTTGTTCTGAGCAAGCTCACTGTTCTGGCCCTATGGGAATCACAGTAGCCTAGAAGAGTGCTCTTTTCTCAAAAGCAGAGTGTGTTTCTTGTAAGGCGAGCTAGTGTTTGTTTCCCAGTCGTAAATGGAGTTGAATCACATGCAGTTTCTGGTCCTACTAGCAAGAGTTGTTTTCTGGTAAGAACAGTCACTATTGCGCTCCATTTGCCATACACAGTACATAATGCACTCGCGTCTGTTCCCAGCAAGTACAGTGTATTGGACTGAAGAGAAGCTACTGTTCTTGTCATTTTCCTAAGCAGAGTTGAACTAGATATGCCCCCTGTGTCGGAAGCACAGTTCGTTTATTCTGAGCAAGCTCACTGTTCTGGCCCTATAGGAAACACAGTAAATTAGAAGAGTGCTCTTTTCTCAAAAGCAGAGTATGTTTCTTGTAAGGCGAGCTAGTATTTGTTTCCCAGTCAGAAATGGAGTTGAATCACATGCAGTTTCTGCTCCTACAAGCAAGAGTTGTTTTCTGGTAAGAAGAGTCACTATTGAGCTCCATTTGCCATACACAGTGCAAATAGCACTCGCGTCTGTTCCCAGCAAGTACAGTGTATCGGACTGAAGAGAAGCCACTGTTCTTGTCAGTTTCCTAAGCAGAGTTGAACTGGATATGGCCCGTGTGTTGGAAGCACAGTTCTTTTGTTCTGAGCAAGCTCACTCTTCTGGCCCTATAGGAAACACAGAAGAGTAGAAGAGTGCTCTTTTCTCCAAAGCAGAGTATGTTTCTTGTAAGGCGAGCTAGTATTTGTTTCCCAGTCAGAAATGGAGTTGAATCACATGCAGTTTCTTCTCCTACGAGCAAGATTTGTTTTATGGTAAGAATAGTCACTATTGCGCTCCCATTGCCATACACAGTGCAAATTGCACTCGCATCTGTTTCCTGCAAGTACAGTGTATTGGACTGAAGAGAAGCTACTGTTCTTGTCAGTTTCCTAAGCAGAGTTAACTAGATACGGCCCCTGTGTCAGAAGCACAGTTCCTTTGTTCTGAGCAAGCTCACTGTTCTGGCCCTATAGGAATCACAGTAGAGTAGAAGAGTGCACTTTTCTCAAAAGCAGAGTGTGTTTCTTGTAAGGCGAGCTAGGATTTGTTTCCCAGTCAGAAATGGAGTTGAATCACATGCAGTTTCTGGTCCCACGAGCAAGAGTTGTTTTCTGGTAGGAAGAGTCACTATTGCGCTCCATTTGCCATACACAGTGCAAATAGCACTAGCGTCTGTTCACAGCAAGTACAGTGTATTGGACTGAAGAGAAGCTACTGTTCTTGTCAGTTTCCTAAGCAGAGTTGAACTAGATATGGCCCGTGTGTTGGAAGCACAGTTCCTTTGTTCTGAGCAAGCTCACTGTTCTGGCCCCATAGGAATCACAGTACTAGAAGAGTGCTCCTTTCTCAAAAGCAGAGTGAGTTTCTTGTAAGGCGAGCTAGTGTTTGTTTCCCAGTCGTAAACGGAGTTGAATCACATGCAGTTTCTGGTCCTACTAGCAAGAGTTGTTTTCTGCTAAGAACAGTCACGACTGCGCTCCCATTGCGATACACAGTGCAAATAGCACTCACGTCTGTTCCCAGCAAGTACAGTGTATTGGACTGAAGAGAAGCTACTGTTCTTGTCAGTTTCCTAAGCAGAGTTGAACTAGCTGTGGCCCGATTGTTGGAAGCACAGTTCTTTTGTTCTGAGCAAGGTCATTGTTCTGGCCCTATAGGAAACACAGTAGATTAGAAGAGTGCTCTTTTCTCAAAAGCAGAGTATGATTCTTGTAGGGCGAGCTAGTATTTGTTTCCTAGTCAGAAATGGAGATGAATCACATGCAGTTTCTGTTCCTACGAGTAAGAGTTGTTTTCTGGTAAGAAGAGTCACTATTGTGCTTCATTTGCCATACACAGTGCAAATAGCACTAGCATCTGTTCCCAGCAAGTACAGTGTATTGGACTGAAGAGAAGCTACTGTTCCTGTCAGTTTCCTAAGAAGAATTGAACTAGATATAGCCCCTGTGTTCGAAGCACAGTTCTTTTGTTCTGAGCACGCTCACTGTTCTGGCCCTATAGGAATCACAGTAGAGTAGAAGAGTGCTCTTTTCTCAAAAGCAGAGTGTGTTTCTTGTAAGGCGAGCTAGTGTTTGTTTCACAGTCATAAACCGAGTTGAATCACATGCAGTTTCTGGTCCTATGAGCAAGAGTTGTTTTCTGCTAAGAACAGTCACTATTGCGCTCCCACTGCCATACACAGTGCAAATAGCACTCGCGTCTGTTCCCAGCAAGTACAGTGTATTGGACTGAAGAGAAGCTACTGTTCTTGTCAGTTTCCTAAGAAAAGTTGAACTAGATATGGCCCGTGTGTTGGAAGCACAGTTCTTTTGTTCTGAACAAGCTCACTCTTCTGGCCCTATAGGAAACACAGAAGAGTAGAAGAGTGCTCTTTTCTCCAAAGCAGATGTGTTTCTTGTAAGGCGAGCTAGTATTTGTTTCCCAGTCAGAAATGGAGTTGAATCACATGCAGTTTCTGGTCCTACAAGCAAGAGTTGTTTTCTGGTAAGAAGAGTCACTATTGCGCTCCATTTGCCATACACAGTGCAAATAGCACTAGCGACTGTTCCCAGCAAGTACAGTGTATTGGACTGAAGAGAAGCTACTGTTCTTGTCAGTTTCCTAAGCAGAGTTGAACTGGATAAGGCCCGTGTGTCGGAAGCACAGTTCCTTTGTTGTGAGCAAGCTCACTGTTCTGGCCCTATAGGAATCACAGTAGACTAGAAGAGTGCTCTTTTCTCAAAAGCAGAGTGTGTTTCTTGTAAGGCGAGCTAGTGTTTGTTTCCCAGTCGTAAATGGAGTTGAATCACATGCAGTTTCTGGTCCTACTAGCAAGAGTTGTTTTCTGCTAAGAACAGTCACAATTGAGCTCCCAATGCCATACACAGTGCAAATAGCACTAGCGTCTGTTCACAGCAAGTACAGTGTATTGGACTGAAGAGAAGCTACTGCTCTTGTCAGTTTCCTAAGCAGAGTTGAACTAGATATGGCCCGTGTGGGAAGCACAGTTCCTTTGTTCTGAGCAAGCTCACTCTTCTGGCCCTATAGGAATCACAGTAGAGTAGAAGAGTGCTCTTTTCTCAAAAGCAGAGTGTGTTTCTTGTAAGGCGAGCTAGTGTTTGTTTCCCAGTCGTAAATGGAGTAGAATCACATGCAGTTTCTGGTCCTACTAGCAAGAGTTGTTTTCTGCAAAGAACAGTCACAATTGCGTTCCCATTGCCATACACAGTGCAAATAGCACTCGCGTCTGTTCCCAGGAAGTACAGTGTATTGGACTGAAGAGAAGCTACTGTTCTTGTCAGTTTCCTAAGCAGAGTTGAACTAGATATGCCCCCTGTGTCGGAAGCACAGTTCTTTTGTTATGAGCAAGCTCACTGTTCTGGCCCTATAGGAAACACAGTAGACTAGAAGAGTGCTCTTTTCTCAAAAGCAGAGTATGTTTCTTGTAAGGCGAGCTAGTATTTGTTTCCCAGCCAGAAATGGAGTTGAATCACATGCAGTTTCTGGTCCTACAAGCAAGAGTGGTTTTCTGGTAAGAAGAGTCACTATTGTGCTCCATTTGCCATACACAGTGCAAATAGCACTAGCGTCTGTTCCCAGCAAGTACAGTGTATTGGATTGAAGAGAAGCTACTGTTCTTGTCAGTTTCCTAAGCAGAGTTGAACTAGATATGGCCCGTGTGTCGGAAGCACAGTTCCTTTGTTGTGAGCAAGCTCACTCTTCTGGCCCTATAGGAATCACATTAGACTAGAAGAGTGCTCTTTTCTCAAAAGCAGAGTGTGTGTTCTTGTAAGGCAAGCTAGTGTTTGTTTCACAGTTGTAAACGGAGTTGAATCACATGCAGTTTCTGGTCCTACTAGCAAGAGTTTTTTTCTGCTAAGAACAGTCACGATTGCGCTCCCATTGCCATACACAGTGCAAATAGCACTCGAGTCTTTTCCCAGCAAGTACAGTGTATTGGACTGAAGAGAAGCTACTGTTCTTGTCAGTTTCCTAAGAAGAGTTGAACTAGATATGGCCCGTGTGTTGGAAGCACAGTTCTTTTGTTCTGAGCAAGCTCACTCTTCTGGCCCTATAGGAAACACAGAAGAGTAGAAGAGTGCTCTTTTCTCCAAAGCACAGTGTGTTTCTTGTAAGGCGAGCTAGTATTTGTTTCCCAGTCAGAAATGGAGTTGAATCACATGCAGTTTCTGTTCCTACAAGCAAGAGTTGTTTTCTGGTAAGAAGAGTCACTATTGCTCTCCATTTGCCATACACAGTGCAAATAGCACTAGCGACTGTTCCCAGCAAGTACAGTGTATTGGACTGAAGAGAAGCTACTGTTCTTGTCAGTTTCCTAAGCAGAGTTGAACTGGATAAGGCCCGTGTGTCGGAAGCACAGTTCCTTTGTTGTGAGCAAGCTCACTGTTCTGGCCCTATAGGAATCACAGTAGACTAGAAGAGTGCTCTTTTCTCAAAAGCAGAGTGTGTTTCTTGTAAGGCGAGCTAGTGTTTGTTTCACAGTCGTAAACGGAGTTGAATCACATGCAGTTTCTGGTCCTACTAGCAAGAGTTGTTTTCTGCTAAGAACAGTCACAATTGAGCTCCCAATGCCATACACAGTGCAAATAGCACTCGCATCTGTTCCCAGCAAGTACAGTGTATTGGACTGAAGAGAAGCTACTGTTCTTGTCATTTTCCTAAGCAGATTTGAAGTAGATATGCCCCCTGTGTCGGAAGCACAGTTCTTTTGTTCTGAGCAAGCTCACTGTTCTGGCCCTATAGGAAACAGTGTAGATTAAAAGAGTGCTCTTTTCTCAAAAGCAGAGTATGTTTCTTGTAAGGTGAGCTAGTATTTGTTTCCCAGTCAGAAATGGAGTTGAATCACATGCAGTTTCTGCTCCTACAAACAAGAGTTGTTTTCTGGTAAGAAGAGTCACTATTGCGCTCCATTTGCCATACACAGTGCAAATAGCACTAGCGTCTGTTCCCAGCAAGTACAGTGTATTGGACTGAAGAGAAGCTACTGTTCTTGTCAGTTTCCTAAGCAGAGTTGAACTAGATATGGCCCGTGTGTCGGAAGCACAGTTCCTTTGTTCTGAGCAAGCTCACTCTTCTGGCCCTATAGGAATCACAGTAGAGTAGAAGAGTGCTCTTTTCTCAAAAGCAGAGTGTGTTTCTTGTAAGGCGAGCTAGTGTTTGTTTCCCAGTCGTAAACGGAGTTGAATCACATGCAGTTTCTGGTCCTACTAGCAAGAGTTTTTTTCTGCTAAGAACAGTCACGATTGCGCTCCCATTGCCATACACAGTGCAAATAGCACTCGCGTTTGTTCCCAGCAAGTACAGTGTATTGGACTGAAGAGAAGCTACTGTTCTTGTCAGTTTCCTAAGAAGAGTTGAACTAGATATGGCCCGTGTGTCGGAAGCACAGTTCCTTTGTTCTGAGCAAGCTCACTGCTCTGGCCCTATAGGAAACACAGTAGATTAGAAGAGTGCTCTTTTCTCAAAAGCAGAGTGTGTTTCTTGTAAGGCGAGCTACTATTTGTTTCCCAGTCAGAAATGGAGTTGAATCACATGCAGTTTCTGATCCTACGAGCAAGAGTTGTTTTCTGGTAAGAAGAGTCACTATTGTGCTCCATTTGCCATACACAGTGCAAATAGCACTAGCGTCTGTTAACAGGAAGTACAGTGTATTGGACTGAAGAGAAGCTACTGTTCTTGTCAGTTTCCTAAGCAGAGTTGAACTGGATATGGCCCGTGTGTGGGAAGCACAGTTCCTTTGTTGTGAGCAAGCTCACTCTTCTGGCCCTATGGGAATTACAGTAGACTAGAAGAGTGCTCTTTTCTCAAAAGCAGAGTATGTTTCTTGTAAGGCGAGCTAGTGTTTGTTTCCCAGTCGTAAACGGAGTTGAATCACATGCATTTTCTGGTCCTACTAGCAAGAGTTGTTTTCTGGTAAGAACAGTCACTATTGCGCTCCATTTTCCATACACAGTGCATAAAGCACTCGAGTCTTTTCCCAGCAAGTACAGTGTATTGGACTGAAGAGAAGCTACTGTTCTTGTCAGTTTCCTAAGAAGAGTTGAACTAGATATGCCCCCTGTGTCGGAAGCACAGTTCTTTTGTTCTGAGCAAGCTCACTCTTCTGGCCCTATAGGAAACACAGAAGAGTAGAAGTGTGCTCTTTTCTCCAAAGCACAGTGTGTTTCTTGTAAGGCGAGCTAGTATTTGTTTCCCAGTCAGAAATGGAGTTGAATCACATGCAGTTTCTGTTCCTACAAGCAAGAGTTGTTTTCTGGTAAGAAGAGTCACTATTGCTCTCCATTTGCCATACACAGTGCAAATAGCACTAGCGACTGTTCCCAGCAAGTACAGTGTATTGGACTGAAGAGAAGCTACTGTTCTTGTCAGTTTCCTAAGCAGAGTTGAACTGGATAAGGCCCGTGTGTCGGAAGCACAGTTCCTTTGTTGTGAGCAAGCTCACTGTTCTGGCCCTATAGGAATCACAGTAGACTAGAAGAGTGCTCTTTTCTCAAAAGCAGAGTGTGTTTCTTGTAAGGCGAGCTAGTGTTTGTTTCACAGTCGTAAACGGAGTTGAATCACATGCAGTTTCTGGTCCTACTAGCAAGAGTTGTTTTCTGCTAAGAACAGTCACAATTGAGCTCCCAATGCCATACACAGTGCAAATAGCACTCGCATCTGTTCCCAGCAAGTACAGTGTATTGGACTGAAGAGAAGCTACTGTTCTTGTCATTTTCCTAAGCAGATTTGAAGTAGATATGCCCCCTGTGTCGGAAGCACAGTTCTTTTGTTCTGAGCAAGCTCACTGTTCTGGCCCTATAGGAAACAGTGTAGATTAAAAGAGTGCTCTTTTCTCAAAAGCAGAGTATGTTTCTTGTAAGGTGAGCTAGTATTTGTTTCCCAGTCAGAAATGGAGTTGAATCACATGCAGTTTCTGCTCCTACAAACAAGAGTTGTTTTCTGGTAAGAAGAGTCACTATTGCGCTCCATTTGCCATACACAGTGCAAATAGCACTAGCGTCTGTTCCCAGCAAGTACAGTGTATTGGACTGAAGAGAAGCTACTGTTCTTGTCAGTTTCCTAAGCAGAGTTGAACTAGATATGGCCCGTGTGTCGGAAGCACAGTTCCTTTGTTCTGAGCAAGCTCACTCTTCTGGCCCTATAGGAATCACAGTAGAGTAGAAGAGTGCTCTTTTCTCAAAAGCAGAGTGTGTTTCTTGTAAGGCGAGCTAGTGTTTGTTTCCCAGTCGTAAACGGAGTTGAATCACATGCAGTTTCTGGTCCTACTAGCAAGAGTTTTTTTCTGCTAAGAACAGTCACGATTGCGCTCCCATTGCCATACACAGTGCAAATAGCACTCGCGTTTGTTCCCAGCAAGTACAGTGTATTGGACTGAAGAGAAGCTACTGTTCTTGTCAGTTTCCTAAGAAGAGTTGAACTAGATATGGCCCGTGTGTCGGAAGCACAGTTCCTTTGTTCTGAGCAAGCTCACTGCTCTGGCCCTATAGGAAACACAGTAGATTAGAAGAGTGCTCTTTTCTCAAAAGCAGAGTGTGTTTCTTGTAAGGCGAGCTACTATTTGTTTCCCAGTCAGAAATGGAGTTGAATCACATGCAGTTTCTGATCCTACAAGCAAGAGTTGTTTTCTGGTAAGAAGAGTCACTATTGTGCTCCATTTGCCATACACAGTGCAAATAGCACTAGCGTCTGTTAACAGGAAGTACAGTGTATTGGACTGAAGAGAAGCTACTGTTCTTGTCAGTTTCCTAAGCAGAGTTGAACTGGATATGGCCCGTGTGTCGGAAGCACAGTTCCTTTGTTCTGAGCAAGCTCACTGTTCTGGCCCTATGGGAATTACAGTAGACTAGAAGAGTGCTCTTTTCTCAAAAGCAGAGTATGTTTCTTGTAAGGCGAGCTAGTGTTTGTTTCCCAGTCGTAAACGGAGTTGAATCACATGCATTTTCTGGTCCTACTAGCAAGAGTTGTTTTCTGGTAAGAACAGTCACTATTGCGCTCCATTTTCCATACACAGTGCATAAAGCACTCGCGTCTGTTCCCAGCAAGTACAGTGTATTGGACTGAGGAGAAGCTACTGTTCTTGTCATTTTCCTAAGCAGAGTTGAACTAGATATGCCCCCTGTGTCGGAAGCACAGTTCTTTTGTTCTGAGCAAGCTCACTGTTCTGGCCCTATAGGAAACACAGTAAATAAGAAGAGTGCTCTTTTCTCAAAAGCAGAGTATGTTTCTTGTAAGGCGAGCTAGTATTTGTTTCCCAGTCAGAAATGGAGTTGAATCACATGCAGTTTCTGCTCCTACAAGCAAGAGTTGTTTTCTGGTAAGAAGAGTCACTATTGCTCTCCATTTGCCATACACAGTGCAAATAGCACTAGCGACTGTTCCCAGCAAGTACAGTGTATTGGACTGAAGAGAAGCTACTGTTCTTGTCAGTTTCCTAAGCAGAGTTGAACTGGATAAGGCCCGTGTGTCGGAAGCACAGTTCCTTTGTTGTGAGCAAGCTCACTGTTCTGGCCCTATAGGAATCACAGTAGACTAGAAGAGTGCTCTTTTCTCAAAAGCAGAGTGTGTTTCTTGTAAGGCGAGCTAGTGTTTGTTTCACAGTCGTAAACGGAGTTGAATCACATGCAGTTTCTGGTCCTACTAGCAAGAGTTGTTTTCTGCTAAGAACAATCACAATTGAGCTCCCAATGCCATACACAGTGCAAATAGCACTCGCATCTGATCCCAGCAAGTACAGTGTATTGGACTGAAGAGAAGCTACTGTTCTTGTCATTTTCCTAAGCAGATTTGAAGTAGATATGCCCCCTGTGTCGGAAGCACAGTTCTTTTGTTCTGAGCAAGCTCACTGTTCTGGCCCTATAGGAAACAGTGTAGATTAAAAGAGTGCTCTTTTCTCAAAAGCAGAGTATGTTTCTTGTAAGGTGAGCTAGTATTTGTTTCCCAGTCAGAAATGGAGTTGAATCACATGCAGTTTCTGCTCCTACAAACAAGAGTTGTTTTCTGGTAAGAAGAGTCACTATTGCGCTCCATTTGCCATACACAGTGCAAATAGCACTAGCGTCTGTTCCCAGCAAGTACAGTGTATTGGACTGAAGAGAAGCTACTGTTCTTGTCAGTTTCCTAAGCAGAGTTGAACTAGATATGGCCCGTGTGTCGGAAGCACAGTTCCTTTGTTCTGAGCAAGCTCACTCTTCTGGCCCTATAGGAATCACAGTAGAGTAGAAGAGTGCTCTTTTCTCAAAAGCAGAGTGTGTTTCTTGTAAGGCGAGCTAGTGTTTGTTTCCCAGTCGTAAACGGAGTTGAATCACATGCAGTTTCTGGTCCTACTAGCAAGAGTTTTTTTCTGCTAAGAACAGTCACGATTGCGCTCCCATTGCCATACACAGTGCAAATAGCACTCGCGTTTGTTCCCAGCAAGTACAGTGTATTGGACTGAAGAGAAGCTACTGTTCTTGTCAGTTTCCTAAGAAGAGTTGAACTAGATATGGCCCGTGTGTCGGAAGCACAGTTCCTTTGTTCTGAGCAAGCTCACTGCTCTGGCCCTATAGGAAACACAGTAGATTAGAAGAGTGCTCTTTTCTCAAAAGCAGAGTGTGTTTCTTGTAAGGCGAGCTACTATTTGTTTCCCAGTCAGAAATGGAGTTGAATCACATGCAGTTTCTGATCCTATGAGCAAGAGTTGTTTTCTGGTAAGAAGAGTCACTATTGTGCTCCATTTGCCATACACAGTGCAAATAGCACTAGCGTCTGTTAACAGGAAGTACAGTGTATTGGACTGAAGAGAAGCTACTGTTCTTGTCAGTTTCCTAAGCAGAGTTGAACTGGATATGGCCCGTGTGTCGGAAGCACAGTTCCTTTGTTCTGAGCAAGCTCACTGTTCTGGCCCTATGGGAATTACAGTAGACTAGAAGAGTGCTCTTTTCTCAAAAGCAGAGTATGTTTCTTGTAAGGCGAGCTAGTGTTTGTTTCCCAGTCGTAAACGGAGTTGAATCACATGCATTTTCTGGTCCTACTAGCAAGAGTTGTTTTCTGGTAAGAACAGTCACTATTGCGCTCCATTTTCCATACACAGTGCATAAAGCACTCGCGTCTGTTCCCAGCAAGTACAGTGTATTGGACTGAAGAGAAGCTACTGTTCTTGTCATTTTCCTAAGCAGAGTTGAACTAGATATGCCCCCTGTGTCGGAAGCACAGTTCTTTTGTTCTGAGCAAGCTCACTGTTCTGGCCCTATAGGAAACACAGTAAATAAGAAGAGTGCTCTTTTCTCAAAAGCAGAGTATGTTTCTTGTAAGGCGAGCTAGTATTTGTTTCCCAGTCAGAAATGGAGTTGAATCACATGCAGTTTCTGCTCCTACAAGCAAGAGTTGTTTTCTGGTAAGAAGAGTCACTATTGAGCTCCATTTGCCATACACAGTGCAAATAGCACTCACGTCTGTTCCCAGCAAGTACAGTGTATCGGACTGAAGAGAAGCCACTGTTCTTGTCAGTTTCCTAAGCAGAGTTGAACTGGATATGGCCTGTGTGTCGGAAGCACAGTTCCTTTGTTCTGAGTAAGCTCACTGTTCTGGCCCTATAGGAATCACAGTAGGGGGAAGAGTGCTCTTTTCTCAAAAGCAGAGTGTGTTTCTTGTAAGGCGAGCTAGTGTTTGTTTCCCAGTCTTAAACGGAGTTGAATCACATGCAGTTTCTGGTCCTACTAGCAAGAGTTGTTTTCTGCTAAGAACAGTCACAATTGCGCTCCCATTGCCATACACATTGCAAATAGCACTCGAGTCTGTTCCCAGCAAGTTCAGTGTATTGGACTGAAGAGAAGCTACTGTTCTTGTCAGTTTCCTAAGAAGAGTTGAACTAGATATGGCCCTTGTGTCGGAAGCACAGTTCCTTTGTTCTGAGCAAGCTCACTTCTCTGGCTCTATAGGAAACACAGTAGATTAGAAGAGTGCTCTTTTCTCAAAAGCAGAGTGTGTTTCCTGTAAGGCGAGCTAGTATTTGTTTCCCAGTCAGAAATGGAGTTGAATCACATGCAGTTTCTGATCCTACGAGCAAGAGTTGTTTTCTGGTAAGAAGAGTCACTATTGTGCTCCATTTGCCATACACAGTGCAAATAGCACTAGCGTCTGTTAACAGGAAGTACAGTGTATTGGACTGAAGAGAAGCTACTGTTCTTGTCAGTTTCCTAAGCCGAGTTGAACTGGATATGGCCCGTGTGTCGGAAGCACAGTTCCTTTGTTCTGAGCAAGCTCACTGTTCTGGCCCTATGGGAATCACAGTAGACTAGAAGAGTGCTCTTTTCTCAAAAGCAGAGTGTGTTTCTTGTAAGGCGAGCTAGTGTTTGTTTCCCAGTCTTAAACGGAGTTGAATCACATGCAGTTTCTGGTCCTACTAGCAAGAGTTGTTTTCTGCTAAGAACAGTCACAATTGCGCTGCCATTGCCATACACAGTGCAAATAGCACTCGCATCTGTTCCCAGCAAGTACAGTGTATTGGACTGAAGAGAAGCCACTGTTCTTGTCATTTTCCTAAGCAGAGTTGAACTAGATATGCCCCCTGTGTCGGAAGCACAGTTCTTTTGTTCTGAGCAAGCTCACTGTTCTGGCCCTGTAAAAAAAACAGTAGATTAGACGAGTGCTCTTTTCTGCAAAGCAGAGTATGTTTCTTGTAAGGCGATCTAGTATTGTTTCCCAGTCAGAAATGGAGTTGAATCACATGCAGTTTCTGCTCCTACAAGCAAGAGTTGTTTTCTGGTAAGAAGAGTCAGTATTGAGCTCCATTTGCCATACACAGTGCAAATAGCACTAGCGTCTGTTCCCAGCAAGTATAGTGTATTGGACTGAAGAGAAGCTACTGTTCTTGTCAGTTTCCTAAGCAGATTTGAACTAGATATGGCCCGTGTGTCGGAAGCACAGTTCCTTTGTTCTGAGCAAGCTCACTGTTCTGGCCCTATAGGAATCACAGTAGAGTAGAAGAGTGCTCTTTTCTCAAAAGCAGAGTGTGTTTCTTGTAAGGCGAGCTAGTGCTTGTTTCTCAGTAGTAAACGGAGTTGAATCACATGCAGTTTCTGGTCCAACTAGCAGAGTTGTTTTGTGCTAAGAACAGTGTCGATTGCGCTCCCATTGCCCTACACAGTGCAAATAGCACTTGCGTCTGTTCCCAGCAAGTACAGTGTATTGGACTGAAGAGAAGCTACTGTTCTTGTCAGTTTCCTAAGCAGAGTTGAACTAGATAAGGCCCGTGTGTCGGAAGCACAGTTCCTTTGTTCTGAGCAAGCTCACTGTTCTGGCCCTATATGAATCACAGTAGAGTAGAAGAGTGCTCTTTTCTCAAAAGCGGTGTGTTTCTTGTAAGGCAAGCTAGTATTTGTTTCCCAGTCAGAAATGGAGTTGAATCACATGCAGTTTCTGGTCCTACGAGCAAGAGTTGTTTTCTGCTAAGAACAGTCACAATTGTGCTTCCATTGCCATACACAGTGCAAATAGCACTCCCGTCTCTTCCCAGCAAGTACAGTATATTGGACTGAAGAGAAGCTACTGTTCTTGTCAGTTTCCTAAGCCAAGTTGAACTAGATGTGGCCCGTGTGTCGGAAGCACAGTTCTTTTGTTCTGAGCAAGCTCACTCTTCTGGCCCTATAGGAAACACAGTAGATTAGAAGAGGGCTCTTTTCTCAAAAGCAGAGTGTGATTCTTGTAAGGCGAGCTAGTATTTGTTTCCCAGTCAGAAATGGAGTTGAATCATATGCAGTTTCTGGTCCTACGAGAAAGAGTTGTTTTCTGGTAAGAAGAGTCACTATTGCGCTCCATTTGCTATACACAGTGCAAATAGCACTAGCGTCTGTTCACAGCAAGTACAGTGTATTGGACTGAAAAGAAGCTACTGTTCTTGTCAGTTTCCTAAGCAGAGTTGAACTAGATATGGCCTGTGTGTCGGAAGCACAGTTCCTTTGTTCTGAGCAAGCTCACTGTTCTGGCCCTATAGGAATCACAGTAGAGTAGAAGAGTGCTCTTTTCTCAAAAGCAGAGTGTGTTTCTTGTAAGGCGAGCTAGTGTTTGTTTCCCAGTCGTAAACGGAGTTGAATCACATGCAGTTTCTGGTCCTACTAGCAAGAGTTGTTTTCTGCTAAGAACAGTCACGATTGCGCTCCCATTGCGATACACAGTGCAAATAGCACTCACGTCTGTTCCCAGCAAGTACAGTGTATTGGACTGAAGAGAAGCTACTGTTCTTGTCAGTTTCCTAAGCAGAGTTGAACTAGCTGTGGCCCGATTGTTGGAAGCACAGTTCTTTTGTTCTGAGCAAGGTCATTGTTCTGGCCCTATAGGAAACACAGTAGATTAGAAGAGTGCTCTTTTCTCAAAAGCAGAGTATGATTCTTGTAGGGCGAGCTAGTATTTGTTTCCTAGTCAGAAATGGAGATGAATCACATGCAGTTTCTGTTCCTACGAGTAAGAGTTGTTTTCTGGTAAGAAGAGTCACTATTGTGCTCCATTTGCCATACACAGTGCAAATAGCACTAGCATCTGTTCCCAGCAAGTACAGTGTATTGGACTGAAGAGAAGCTACTGTTCTTGTCAGTTTCCTAAGAAGAATTGAACTAGATATGGCCCCTGTGTTCGAAGCACAGTTCTTTTGTTCTGAGCACGCTCACTGTTCTGGCCCTATAGGAATCACAGTAGAGTAGAAGAGTGCTCTTTTCTCAAAAGCAGAGTGTGTTTCTTGTAAGGCGAGCTAGTGTTTGTTTCACAGTCATAAACAGAGTTGAATCACATGCAGTTTCTGGTCCTATGAGCAAGAGTTGTTTTCTGCTAAGAACAGTCACGATTGCGCTCCCATTGCCATACACAGTGCAAATAGCACTGGCGTCTGTTCCCAGCAAGTACAGTGTATTGGACTGAAGAGAAGCTACTGTTCTTGTCAGTTTCCTAAGCAGAGTTGAACTTGATATGGCCCGTGTGTCGGAAGCACAGTTCCTTTGTTGTGAGCAAGCTCACTCTTCTGGCCCTATAGGAATCACAGTAGACTAGAAGAGTGCTCTTTTCTCAAAAGCAGAGTGTGTGTTCTTGTAAGGCAAGCTAGTGTTTGTTTCACAGTCGTAAACGGAGTTGAATCACATGCAGTTTCTGGTCCTACTAGCAAGAGTTTTTTTCTGCTAAGAACAGTCACGATTGCGCTCCCATTGCCATACACAGTGCAAATAGCACTCGTGTCTTTTCCCAGCAAGTACAGTGTATTGGACTGAAGAGAAGCTACTGTTCTTGTCAGTTTCCTAAGCAGAGTTGAACTAGATATGGCCCGTGTGTTGGAAGCACAGTTCTTTTGTTCTGAGCAAGCTCACTCTTTTGGCCCTATAGGAAATACAGAAGAGTAGAAGAGTGCTCTTTTCTCCAAAGCAGAGTGTGTTTCTTGTAAGGCGAGCTAGTATTTGTTTCCCAGTCAGAAATGGAGTTGAATCACATTCAGTTTCTGGTCCTACAAGCAAGAGTTGTTTTCTGGTAAGAAGAGTCACTATTGCGCTCAATTTGCCATACACAGTGCAAATAGCACTAGCGACTGTTCCCAGCAAGTACAGTGTATTGGACTGAAGAGAAGCTACTGTTCTTCTCATTTTCCTAAGCAGATTTGAACTAGATATGCCCCCTGTGTCGGAAGCACAGTTCTTTTGTTCTGAGCAAGCTAACTCTTCTGGCCCCATAGGAAACAGTGTAGATAAGAATAGTGCTCTTTTTCAAAAGCAGAGTATGTTTCTTGTAAGGTGAGCTAGTATTTGTTTCCCAGTCAGAAATGGAGTTGAATAACATGCAGTTTGTGCTCCTACAAACAAGAGTTGTTTTCTGGTAAGAAGAGTCACTATTGCGCTCCATTTGCCATACACAGTGCAAATAGCACTAGCGTCTGTTCCCAGCAAGTACAGTGTATTGGACTGAAGAGAAACTACTGTTCTTGTCAGTTTCCTAAGCAGAGTTGAACTGGATATGGCCCGTGTGTCGGAAGCACAGTTCCTTTGTTCTGAGCAAGCTCACTGTTCTGGCCCTATGGGAATCACAGTAGAGTAGAAGAGTGCTCTTTAATCAAAAGCAGAGTGTGTTTCTTGTAAGGCGAGCTAGTGTTTGTTTCCCAGTCGTAAACGGAGTTGAATCACATGCAGTTTCTGGTCCTACAAGCAAGAGTTGTTTTCTGGTAAGAAGAGTCACTATTGCGCTCCATTTGCCATACACAGTGCAAATAGCACTAGCGTCTGTTCCCAGCAAGTACAGTGTATTGGACTGAAGAGAAGCTGCTGTTCTTGTCAGTTTCCTAAGCAGAGTTGAACTAGATATGGCCCGTGTGTCGGAAGCACAGTTCCTTTGTTGTGAGCAAGCTCACTCTTCTGGCCCTATAGGAATCACAGTAGACTAGAAGAGTGCTCTTTTCTCAAAAGCAGAGTGTGTTTCTTGTAAGGCGAGCTAGTGTTTGTTTCACAGTCGTAAACGGAGTTGAATCACATGCAGTTTCTGGTCCTACTAGCAAGAGTTTTTTTCTGCTAAGAACAGTCACGATTGCGCTCCCATTGCCATACACAGTGCAAATAGCACTCGCGTCTGTTCCCAGCAAGTACAGTGTATTGGACTGAAGAGAAGCTACTGTTCTTGTCAGTTTCCTAAGAAAAGTTGAACTAGATATGGCCCGTGTGTTGGAAGCACAGTTCTTTTGTTCTGAGCAAGTTCACTCTTCTGTCCCTATAGGAAACACAGAAGAGTAGAAGAGTGCTCTTTTCTTCAAAGCAGAGTGTGTTTCTTGTAAGGCGAGCTAGTATTTGTTTCCCAGTCAGAAATGGAGTTGAATCACATGCAGTTTCTGGTCCTACAAGCAAGAGTTGTTTTCTGGTAAGAAGAGTCACTATTGCGCTCCATTTGCCATACACAGTGCAAATAGCACTAGCGACTGTTCCCAGCAAGTACAGTGTATTGGACTGAAGAGAAGCTACTGTTCTTGTCAGTTTCCTAAGTAGAGTTGAACTGGATAAGGCCCGTGTGTCGGAAGCACAGTTCCTTTGTTGTGAGCAAGCTCACTGTTCTGGCCCTATAGGAATCACAGTAGACTAGAAGAGTGCTATTTTCTCAAAAGCAGAGTGTGTTTCTTGTAAGGCGAGCTAGTGTTTGTTTCCCAGTCGTAAATGGAGTTGAATCACATGCAGTTTCTGGTCCTACTAGCAAGAGTTGTTTTCTGCTAAGAACAGTCACAATTGAGCTCCCAATGCCATACACAGTGCAAATAGCACTCGCGTCTGTTCCCAGCAAGTACAGTGTATTGGACTGAAGAGAAGCAACTGTTCTTGTTATTTTCCTAAGCAGATTTGAAGTAGATATGCCCCCTGAGTCGGAAGCACAGTTCTTTTGTTCTGAGCAAGCTCACTGTTCTGGCCCTATAGGAAACAGTGTAGATTAAAAGAGTGCTCTTTTCTCAAAAGCAGAGTATGTTTCTTGTAAGGTGAGCTAGAATTTGTTTCCCAGTCAGAAATGGAGTTGAATCACATGCAGTGTCTGCTCCTACAAACAAGAGTTGTTTTCTGGTAAGAAGAGTCACTATTGCGCTCCATTTGCCATACACAGTGCAAATAGCACTAGCGTCTGTTCAGAGCAAGTACAGTGTATTGGACTGAAGAGAAGCTACTGTTCTTGTCAGTTTCCTAAGCAGAGTTGAACTAGATATGGCCCGTGTGTCGGAAGCACAGTTCCTTTGTTCTGAGCAAGCTCACTCTTCTGGCCCTATAGGAATCACAGTAGAGTAGAAGATTGCTCTTTTCACAAAAGCAGAGTGTGTTTCTTGTAAGGCGAGCTAGTGTTTGTTTCCCAGTCGTAAACGAGTTGAATCACATGCAGTTTCTGGTCCTACTAGCAAGAGTTTTTTTCTGCTAAGAACAGTCACGATTGCGCTCCCATTGCCATACACAGTGCAAATAGCACTCGCGTCTGTTCCCAGCAAGTACAGTGTATTGGACTGAAGAGAAGCTACTGTTCTTGTCAGTTTCCTAAGAAGAGTTGAACTAGATATGGCCCGTGTGTTGGAAGCACAGTTCCTTTGTTCTGAGCAAGCTCACTGCTCTGGCCCTATAGGAAACACAGTAGATTAGAAGAGTGCTCTTTTCTCAAAAGCAGAGTGTGTTTCTTGTAAGGCGAGCTAGTATTTGTTTCCCAGTCAGAAATGGAGTTGAATCACATGCAGTTTCTGATCCTACGAGCAAGAGTTGTTTTCTGGTAAGAAGAGTCACTATTGTGCTCCATTTGCCATACACAGTGCAAATAGCACTAGCGTCTGTTAACAGGAAGTACAGTGTATTGGACTGAAGAGAAGCTACTGTTCTTGTCAGTTTTCTAAGCAGAGTTGAACTGGATATGGCCCGTGTGTGGGGAAGCACAGTTCCTTTGTTCTGAGCAAGCTCACTGTTCTGGCCCTATGGGAATCACAGTAGACTAGAAGAGTGCTCTTTTCTCAAAAGCAGAGTGTGTTTCTTGTAAGGCGAGCTAGTGTTTGTTTCCCAGTCGTAAATGGAGTTGAATCACATGCAGTTTTCTGGTCCTACTAGCAAGAGTTGTTTTCTGGTAAGAACAGTCACTATTGCGCTCCATTTGCCATACACAGTGCATAATGCACTCGCGTCTGTTCCCAGCAAGTACAGTGTATTGGACTGAAGAGAAGCTACTGTTCTTGTCATTTTCCTAAGCAGAGTTGAACTAGATATGCCCCCCTGTGTCGGAAGCACAGTTCGTTTATTCTGAGCAAGCTCACTGTTCTGGCCCTATAGGAAACACAGTAAATTAGAAGAGTGCTCTTTTCTCAAAAGCAGAGTATGTTTCTTGTAAGGCGAGCTAGTATTTGTTTCCCAGTCAGAAATGGAGTTGAATCACATGCAGTTTCTGCTCCTACAAGCAAGAGTTGTTTTCTGGTAAGAAGAGTCACTATTGAGCTCCATTTGCCATACACAGTGCAAATAGCACTCGCGTCTGTTCCCAGCAAGTACAGTGTATCGGACTGAAGAGAAGCCACTGTTCTTGTCAGTTTCCTAAGCAGAGTTGAACTGGATATGGCCCGTGTGTTGGAAGCACAGTTCTTTTGTTCTGAGCAAGCTCACTCTTCTGGCCATATAGGAAACACAGAAGAGTAGAAGAGTGCTCTTTTCTCCAAAGCAGAGTATGTTTCTTGTAAGGCGAGCTAGTATTTGTTTCCCAGTCAGAAATGGAGTTGAATCACATGCAGTTTCTTCTCCTACGAGCAAGATTTGTTTTATGGTAAGAATAGTCACTATTGCGCTCCCATTGCCATACACAGTGCAAATTGCACTCGCATCTGTTTCCTGCAAGTACAGTGTATTGGACTGAAGAGAAGCTACTGTTCTTGTCAGTTTCCTAAGCAGAGTTAACTAGATACGGCCCCTGTGTCAGAAGCACAGTTCCTTTGTTCTGAGCAAGCTCACTGTTCTGGCCCTATAGGAATCACAGTAGAGTAGAAGAGTGCACTTTTCTCAAAAGCAGAGTGTGTTTCTTGTAAGGCGAGCTAGGATTTGTTTCCCAGTCAGAAATGGAGTTGAATCACATGCAGTTTCTGGTCCCCACGAGCAAGAGTTGTTTTCTGGTAGGAAGAGTCACTATTGCGCTCCATTTGCCATACACAGTGCAAATAGCACTAGCGTCTGTTCACAGCAAGTACAGTGTATTGGACTGAAGAGAAGCTACTGTTCTTGTCAGTTTCCTAAGCAGAGTTGTACTAGATATGGCCCGTGTGTTGGAAGCACAGTTCCTTTGTTCTGAGCAAGCTCACTGTTCTGGCCCCCATAGGAATCAAGTAGACTAGAAGAGTGCTCCTTTCTCAAAAGCAGAGTGAGTTTCTTGTAAGGCGAGCTAGTGTTTGTTTCCCAGTCGTAAACGGAGTTGAATCACATGCAGTTTCTGGTCCTACTAGCAAGAGTTGTTTTCTGCTAAGAACAGTCACGATTGCGCTCCCATTGCCATACACAGTGCAAATAGCACTCACTTCTGTTCCCAGCAAGTACAGTGTATTGGACTGAAGAGAAGCTACTGTTCTTGTCAGTTTCCTAAGCAGAGTTGAACTAGCTGTGGCCCGATTGTTGGAAGCACAGTTCTTTTGTTCTGAGCAAGGTCATTGTTCTGGCCCTATAGGAAACACAGTAGATTAGAAGAGTGCTCTTTTCTCAAAAGCAGAGTATGATTCTTGTAGGGCGAGCTAGTATTTGTTTCCTAGTCAGAAATGGAGATGAATCACATGCAGTTTCTGTTCCTACGAGTAAGAGTTGTTTTCTGGTAAGAAGAGTCACTATTGTGATCCATTTGCCATACACAGTGCAAATAGCACTAGCATCTGTTCCCAGCAAGTACAGTGTATTGGACTGAAGAGAAGCTACTGTTCCTGTCAGTTTCCTAAGAAGAATTGAACTAGATATGGCCCCTGTGTTCGAAGCACAGTTCTTTTGTTCTGAGCACGCTCACTGTTCTGGCCCTATAGGAATAAACAGTAGAGTAGAAGAGTGCTCTTTTCTCAAAAGCAGAGTGTGTTTCTTGTAAGGTGAGCTAGTGTTTGTTTCACAGTCATAAACAGAGTTGAATCACATGCAGTTTCTGGTCCTATGAGCAAGAGTTGTTTTCTGCTAAGAACAGTCACGATTGCGCTCCCATTGCCATACACAGTGCAAATAGCACTCGCGTCTGTTCCCAGCAAGTACAGTGTATTGGACTGAAGAGAAGCTACTGTTCTTGTCAGTTTCCTAAGAAAAGTTGAACTAGATATGGCCCGTGTGTTGGAAGCACAGTTCTTTTGTTCTGAGCAAGCTCACTCTTCTGGCCCTATAGGAAACACAGAAGAGTAGAAGAGTGCTCTTTTCTTCAAAGCAGAGTGTGTTTCTTTTAAGGCGAGCTAGTATTTGTTTCCCAGTCAGAAATGGAGTTGAATCACATGCAGTTTCTGGTCCACAAGCAAGAGTTGTTTCTGGTAAGAAGAGTCACTATTGCGCTCCATTTGCCATACACAGTGCAAATAGCACTAGCGACTGTTCCCAGCAAGTACAGTGTATTGGACTGAAGAGAAGCTACTGTTCTTGTCAGTTTCCTAAGCAGAGTTGAACTGGATAAGGCCCGTGTGTCGGAAGCACAGTTCCTTTGTTGTGAGCAAGCTCACTCTTCTGGCCCTATAGGAACACAGAAGAGTAGAAGAGTGCTCTTTTCTCCAAAGCAGAGTATGTTTCTTGTAAGGCGAGCTAGTATTTGTTTCCCAGTCAGAAATGGAGTTGAATCACATGCAGTTTCTTCTCCTACGAGCAAGATTTGTTTTATGGTAAGAATAGTCACTATTGCGCTCCCATTGCCATACACAGTGCAAATTGCACTCGCATCTGTTTCCTGCAAGTACAGTGTATTGGACTGAAGAGAAGCTACTGTTCTTGTCAGTTTCCTAAGCAGAGTTAACTAGATACGGCCCTAGTCAGAAGCACAGTTCCTTTGTTCTGAGCAAGCTCACTGTTCTGGCCCTATAGGATCACAGTAGAGTAGAAGAGTGCACTTTTCTCAAAAGCAGAGTGTGTTTCTTGTAAGGCGAGCTAGGATTTGTTTCCCAGTCAGAAATGGAGTTGAATCACATGCAGTTTCTGGTCCCACGAGCAAGAGTTGTTTTCTGGTAGGAAGAGTCACTCCTGCGCTCCATTTGCCATACACAGTGCAAATAGCACTAGCGTCTGTTCACAGCAAGTACAGTGTATTGGACTGAAGAGAAGCTACTGTTCTTGTCAGTTTCCTAAGCAGAGTTGAACTAGATATGGCCCGTGTGTTGGAAGCACAGTTCCTTTGTTCTGAGCAAGCTCACTGTTCTGGCCCCATAGGAATCACAGTAGAATAGAAGAGTGCTCCTTTCTCAAAAGCAGAGTGAGTTTCTTGTAAGGCGAGCTAGTGTTTGTTTCCCAGTCGTAAACGGAGTTGAATCACATGCAGTTTCTGGTCCTACTAGCAAGAGTTGTTTTCTGCTAAGAACAGTCACGATTGCGCTCCCATTGCCATACACAGTGCAAATAGCACTCACGTCTGTTCCCAGCAAGTACAGTGTATTGGACTGAAGAGAAGCTACTGTTCTTGTCAGTTTCCTAAGCAGAGTTGAACTAGCTGTGGCCCAATTGTTGGAAGCACAGTTCTTTTGTTCTGAGCAAGGTCATTGTTCTGGCCCTATAGGAAACACAGTAGATTAGAAGAGTGCTCTTTTCTCAAAAGCAGAGTATGATTCTTGTAGGGCGAGCTAGTATTGTTTCCTAGTCAGAAATGGAGATGAATCACATGCAGTTTCTGTTCCTACGAGTAAGAGTTGTTTTCTGGTAAGAAGAGTCACTATTGTGCTCCATTTGCCATACACAGTGCAAATAGCACTAGCATCTGTTCCCAGCAAGTACAGTGTACTGGACTGAAGAGAAGCTACTGTTCTTGTCAGTTTCCTAAGAAGAATTGAACTAGATATGGCCCCTGTGTTCGAAGCACAGTTCTTTTGTTCTGAGCACGCTCACTGTTCTGGCCCTATAGGAATCACAGTAGAGTAGAAGAGTGCTCTTTTCTCAAAAGCAGAGTGTGTTTCTTGTAAGGCGAGCTAGTGTTTGTTTCACAGTCATAAACCGAGTTGAATCACATGCAGTTTCTGGTCCTATGAGCAAGAGTTGTTTTCTGCTAAGAACAGTCACGATTGCGCTCCCACTGCCATACACAGTGCAAATAGCACTCGCGTCTGTTCCCAGCAAGTACAGTGTATTGGACTGAAGAGAAGCTACTGTTCTTGTCAGTTTCCTAAGAAAAGTTGAACTAGATATGGCCCGTGTGTTGGAAGCACAGTTCTTTTGTTCTGAGCAAGCTCACTCTTCTGGCCCTATAGGAAACACAGAAGAGTAGAAGAGTGCTCTTTTCTCCAAAGCAGATGTGTTTCTTGTAAGGCGAGCTAGTATTTGTTTCCCAGTCAGAAATGGAGTTGAATCACATGCAGTTTCTGGTCCTACAAGCAAGAGTTGTTTTCTGGTAAGAAGAGTCACTATTGCGCTCCATTTGCCATACACAGTGCAAATAGCACTAGCGACTGTTCCCAGCAAGTACAGTGTATTGGACTGAAGAGAAGCTACTGTTCTTGTCAGTTTCCTAAGCAGAGTTGAACTGGATAAGGCCCGTGTGTCGGAAGCACAGTTCCTTTGTTGTGAGCAAGCTCACTGTTCTGGCCCTATAGGAATCACAGTAGACTAGAAGAGTGCTCTTTTCTCAAAAGCAGAGTGTGTTTCTTGTAAGGCGAGCTAGTGTTTGTTTCCCAGTCGTAAATGGAGTTGAATCACATGCAGTTTCTGGTCCTACTAGCAAGAGTTGTTTTCTGCTAAGAACAGTCACAATTGAGCTCCCAATGACATACACAGTGCAAATAGCACTAGCGTCTGTTCACAGCAAGTACAGTGTATTGGACTGAAGAGAAGCTACTGCTCTTGTCAGTTTCCTAAGCAGAGTTGAACTAGATATGGCCCGTGTGGGAAGCACAGTTCCTTTGTTCTGAGCAAGCTCACTCTTCTGGCCCTATAGGAATCACAGTAGAGTAGAAGAGTGCTCTTTTCTCAAAAGCAGAGTGTGTTTCTTGTAAGGTGAGCTAGTGTTTGTTTCCCAGTCGTAAACGGAGTTGAATCACATGCAGTTTCTGGTCCTACTAGCAAGAGTTTTTTTCTGCTAAGAACAGTCACTATTGCGCTCCATTTGCCATACACAGTGCAAATAGCACTAGCGTCTGTTCCCAGCAAGTACAGTGTATTGGACTGAAGAGAAGCTACTGTTCTTGTCATTTTCCTAAGCAGAGTTGAACTAGATATGCCCCCTGTGTCGGAAGCACAGTTCGTTTATTCTGAGCAAGCTCACTGTTCTGTCCCTATAGGAAACACAGTAAATTAGAAGAGTGCTCTTTTCTCAAAAGCAGAGTATGTTTCTTGTAAGGCGAGCTAGTATTTGTTTCCCAGTCAGAAATGGAGTTGAATCACATGCAGTTTCTGCTCCTACAAGCAAGAGTTGTTTTCTGGTAAGAAGAGTCACTATTGAGCTCCATTTGCCATACACAGTGCAAATAGCACTCGCGTCTGTTCCCAGCAAGTACAGTGTATCGGACTGAAGAGAAGCCACTGTTCTTGTCAGTTTCCTAAGCAGAGTTGAACTGGATATGGCCCGTGTGTTGGAAGCACAGTTCTTTTGTTCTGAGCAAGCTCACTCTTCTGGCCCTATAGGAAACACAGAAGAGTAGAAGAGTGCTCTTTTCTCCAAAGCAGAGTATGTTTCTTGTAAGGCGAGCTAGTATTTGTTTCCCAGTCAGAAATGGAGTTGAATCACATGCAGTTTCTTCTCCTACGAGCAAGATTTGTTTTATGGTAAGAATAGTCACTATTGCGCTCCCATTGCCATACACAGTGCAAATTGCACTCGCATCTGTTTCCTGCAAGTACAGTGTATTGGACTGAAGAGAAGCTACTGTTCTTGTCAGTTTCCTAAGCAGAGTTAACTAGATACGGCCCCTGTGTCAGAAGCACAGTTCCTTTGTTCTGAGCAAGCTCACTGTTCTGGCCCTATAGGAATCACAGTAGAGTAGAAGAGTGCACTTTTCTCAAAAGCAGAGTGTTTTTCTTGTAAGGCGAGCTAGGATTTGTTTCCCAGTCAGAAATGGAGTTGAATCACATGCAGTTTCTGGTCCCACGAGCAAGAGTTGTTTTCTGGTAGGAAGAGTCACTATTGCGCTCCATTTGCCATACACAGTGCAAATAGCACTAGCGTCTGTTCACAGCAAGTACAGTGTATTGGACTGAAGAGAAGCTACTGTTCTTGTCAGTTTCCTAAGCAGAGTTGTACTAGATATGGCCCGTGTGTTGGAAGCACAGTTCCTTTGTTCTGAGCAAGCTCACTGTTCTGGCCCCATAGGAATCACAGTAGACTAGAAGAGTGCTCCTTTCTCAAAAGCAGAGTGAGTTTCTTGTAAGGCGAGCTAGTGTTTGTTTCCCAGTCGTAAACGGAGTTGAATCACATGCAGTTTCTGGTCCTACTAGCAAGAGTTGTTTTCTGCTAAGAACAGTCACGATTGCGCTCCCATTGCGATACACAGTGCAAATAGCACTCACTTCTGTTCCCAGCAAGTACAGTGTATTGGACTGAAGAGAAGCTACTTTTCTTGTCAGTTTCCTAAGCAGAGTTGAACTAGCTGTGGCCCGATTGTTGGAAGCACAGTTCTTTTGTTCTGAGCAAGGTCATTGTTCTGGCCCTATAGGAAACACAGTAGATTAGAAGAGTGCTCTTTTCTCAAAAGCAGAGTATGATTCTTGTAGGGCGAGCTAGTATTTGTTTCCTAGTCAGAAATGGAGATGAATCACATGCAGTTTCTGTTCCTACGAGTAAGAGTTGTTTTCTGGTAAGAAGAGTCACTATTGTGCTCCATTTGCCATACACAGTGCAAATAGCACTAGCATCTGTTCCCAGCAAGTACAGTGTATTGGACTGAAGAGAAGCTACTGTTCCTGTCAGTTTCCTAAGAAGAATTGAACTAGATATGGCCCCTGTGTTCGAAGCACAGTTCTTTTGTTCTGAGCACGCTCACTGTTCTGGCCCTATAGGAATCACAGTAGAGTAGAAGAGTGCTCTTTTCTCAAAAGCAGAGTGTGTTTCTTGTAAGATGAGCTAGTGTTTGTTTCACAGTCATAAACAGAGTTGAATCACATGCAGTTTCTGGTCCTATGAGCAAGAGTTGTTTTCTGCTAAGAACAGTCACGATTGCGCTCCCATTGCCATACACAGTGCAAATAGCACTCGCGTCTGTTCCCTAGCAAGTACAGTGTATTGGACTGAAGAGAAGCTACTGTTCTTGTCAGTTTCCTAAGAAAAGTTGAACTAGATATGGCCCGTGTGTTGGAAGCACAGTTCTTTTGTTCTGAGCAAGCTCACTCTTCTGGCCCTATAGGAAACACAGAAGAGTAGAAGAGTGCTCTTTTCTTCAAAGCAGAGTGTGTTTCTTTTAAGGCGAGCTAGTATTTGTTTCCCAGTCAGAAATGGAGTTGAATCACATGCAGTTTCTGGTCCTACAAGCAAGAGTTGTTTTCTGGTAAGAAGAGTCACTATTGCGCTCCATTTGCCATACACAGTGCAAATAGCCCTAGCGACTGTTCCCAGCAAGTACAGTGTATTGGACTGAAGAGAAGCTACTGTTCTTGTCAGTTTCCTAAGCAGAGTTGAACTGGATAAGGCCCGTGTGTCGGAAGCACAGTTCCTTTGTTGTGAGCAAGCTCACTCTTCTGGCCCTATAGGAAACACAGAAGAGTAGAAGAGTGCTCTTTTCTCCAAAGCAGAGTATGTTTCTTGTAAGGCGAGCTAGTATTTGTTTCCCAGTCAGAAATGGAGTTGAATCACATGCAGTTTCTTCTCCTACGAGCAAGATTTGTTTTATGGTAAGAATAGTCACTATTGCGCTCCCATTGCCATACACAGTGCAAATTGCACTCGCATCTGTTTCCTGCAAGTACAGTGTATTGGACTGAAGAGAAGCTACTGTTCTTGTCAGTTTCCTAAGCAGAGTTAACTAGATACGGCCCCTGTGTCAGAAGCACAGTTCCTTTGTTCTGAGCAAGCTCACTGTTCTGGCCCTATAGGAATCACAGTAGAGTAGAAGAGTGCACTTTTCTCAAAAGCAGAGTGTGTTTCTTGTAAGGCGAGCTAGGATTTGTTTCCCAGTCAGAAATGGAGTTGAATCACATGCAGTTTCTGGTCCCACGAGCAAGAGTTGTTTTCTGGTAGGAAGAGTCACTATTGCGCTCCATTTGCCATACACAGTGCAAATAGCACTAGCGTCTGTTCACAGCAAGTACAGTGTATTGGACTGAAGAGAAGCTACTGTTCTTGTCAGTTTCCTAAGCAGAGTTGAACTAGATATGGCCCGTGTGTTGGAAGCACAGTTCCTTTGTTCTGAGCAAGCTCACTGTTGTGGCCCTATAGGAAACACAGTAGACTAGAAGAGTGCTCTTTTCTCAAAAGCAGAGTGTGTTTCTTGTAAGGCGAGCTAGTAATTGTTTCCCAGTCAGAAATGGAGTTGAATCACATGCAGTTTCTGGTCCTACGAGCAAGAGTTGTTTTCTGGTAAGAAGAGTCACTATTGCGCTCCATTTGCCATACACAGTGCAAATAGCACTAGCGTCTGTTCCCAGCAAGTACAGTGTATTGGATTGAAGAGAAGCTACTGTTCTTGTCAGTTTCCTAAGCAGAGTTGAACTTGATATGGCCCGTGTGTCGGAAGCACAGTTCCTTTGTTGTGAGCAAGCTCAATCTTCTGGCCCTATAGGAATCACAGTAGACTAGAAGAGTGCTCTTTTCTCAAATGCAGAGTGTGTGTTCTTGTAAGGCAAGCTAGTTTTTGTTTCACAGTCGTAAACGGAGTTGAATCACATGCAGTTTCTGGTCCTATGAGCAAGAGTTGTTTTCTGCTAAGAACAGTCACGATTGCGCTCCCACTGCCATACACAGTGCAAATAGCACTCGCGTCTGTTCCCAGCAAGTACAGTGTATTGGACTGAAGAGAAGCTACTGTTCTTGTCAGTTTCCTAAGAAAAGTTGAACTAGATATGGCCCGTGTGTTGGAAGCACAGTTCTTTTGTTCTGAGCAAGCTCACTCTTCTGGCCCTATAGGAAACACAGAAGAGTAGAAGAGTGCTCTTTTCTCCAAAGCAGATGTGTTTCTTGTAAGGCGAGCTAGTATTTGTTTCCCAGTCAGAAATGGAGTTGAATCACATGCAGTTTCTGGTCCTACAAGCAAGAGTTGTTTTCTGGTAAGAAGAGTCACTATTGCGCTCCATTTGCCATACACAGTGCAAATAGCACTAGCGACTGTTCCCAGCAAGTACAGTGTATTGGACTGAAGAGAAGCTACTGTTCTTGTCAGTTTCCTAAGCAGAGTTGAACTGGATAAGGCCCGTGTGTCGGAAGCACAGTTCCTTTGTTGTGAGCAAGCTCACTGTTCTGGCCCTATAGGAATCACAGTAGACTAGAAGAGTGCTCTTTTCTCAAAAGCAGAGTGTGTTTCTTGTAAGGCAAGCTAGTGTTTGTTTCCCAGTCGTAAATGGAGTTGAGTCACATGCAGTTTCTGGTCCTACTAGCAAGAGTTGTTTTCTGCTAAGAACAGTCACAATTGAGCTCCCAATGCCATACACAGTGCAAATAGCACTAGCGTCTGTTCACAGCAAGTACAGTGTATTGGACTGAAGAGAAGCTACTGCTCTTGTCAGTTTCCTAAGCAGAGTTGAACTAGATATGGCCCGTGTGGGAAGCACAGTTCCTTTGTTCTGAGCAAGCTCACTCTTCTGGCCCTATAGGAATCACAGTAGAGTAGAAGAGTGCTCTTTTCTCAAAAGCAGAGTGTGTTTCTTGTAAGGCGAGCTAGTGTTTGTTTCCCAGTCGTAAACGGAGTTGAATCACATGCAGTTTCTGGTCCTACTAGCAAGAGTTTTTTTCTGCTAAGAACAGTCACTTTTGCGCTCCATTTGCCATACACAGTGCAAATAGCACTAGCGTCTGTTCCCAGCAAGTACAGTGTATTGGACTGAAGAGAAGCTACTGTTCTTGTCATTTTCCTAAGCAGAGTTGAACTAGATATGCCCCCTGTGTCGGAAGCACAGTTCGTTTATTCTGAGCAAGCTCACTGTTCTGGCCCTATAGGAAACACAGTAAATTAGAAGAGTGCTCTTTTCTCAAAAGCAGAGTATGTTTCTTGTAAGGCGAGCTAGTATTTGTTTCCCAGTCAGAAATGGAGTTGAATCACATGCAGTTTCTGGTCCTACAAGCAAGAGTTGTTTTCTGGTAAGAAGAGTCACTATTGCGCTCCATTTGCCATACACAGTGCAAATAGCCCTAGCGACTGTTCCCAGCAAGTACAGTGTATTGGACTGAAGAGAAGCTACTGTTCTTGTCAGTTTCCTAAGCAGAGTTGAACTGGATAAGGCCCGTGTGTCGGAAGCACAGTTCCTTTGTTGTGAGCAAGCTCACTCTTCTGGCCCTATAGGAAACACAGAAGAGTAGAAGAGTGCACTTTTCTCAAAAGCAGAGTGTGTTTCTTGTAAGGCGAGCTAGGATTTGTTTCCCAGTCAGAAATGGAGTTGAATCACATGCAGTTTCTGGTCCCACGAGCAAGAGTTGTTTTCTGGTAGGAAGAGTCACTATTGCGCTCCATTTGCCATACACAGTGCAAATAGCACTAGCGTCTGTTCACAGCAAGTACAGTGTATTGGACTGAAGAGAAGCTACTGTTCTTGTCAGTTTCCTAAGCAGAGTTGAACTAGATATGGCCCGTGTGTTGGAAGCACAGTTCCTTTGTTCTGAGCAAGCTCACTGTTCTGGCCCCATAGGAATCAAGGTAGACTAGAAGAGTGCTCCTTTCTCAAAAGCAGAGTGAGTTTCTTGTAAGGCGAGCTAGTGTTTGTTTCCCAGTCGTAAACGGAGTTGAATCACATGCAGTTTCTGGTCCTACTAGCAAGAGTTGTTTTCTGCTAAGAACAGTCAGGATTGCGCTCCCATTGCCATACACAGAGCAAATAGCACTAGCATCTGTTCCCAGCAAGTACAGTGTATTGGACTGAAGAGAAGCTACTGTTCTTGTCAGTTTCCTAAGAGGAATTGAACTAGATATGGCCCCTGTGTTCCAAGCACAGTTCTTTTGTTCTGAGCACGCTCACTGTTCTGGCCCTATAGGAATCACAGTAGAGTAGAAGAGTGCTCTTTTCTCAAAAGCAGAGTGTGTTTCTTGTAAGGCGAGCTAGTGTTTGTTTCACAGTCATAAACAGAGTTGAATCACATGCAGTTTCTGGTACTATGAGCAAGAGTTGTTTTCTGCTAAGAACAGTCACGATTGCGCTCCCATTGCCATACACAGTGCAAATAGCACTCGCGTCTGTTCCCAGCAAGTACAGTGTATTGGACTGAAGAGAAGCTACTGTTCTTGTCAGTTTCCTAAGCAGAGTTGAACTAGATATGGCCCGTGTGTCGGAAGCACAGTTCCTTTGTTCTGAGCAAGCTCACTGTTGTGGCCCTATAGGAAACACAGTAGACTAGAAGAGTGCTCTTTTCTCAAAAGCAGAGTGTGTTTCTTGTAAGGCGAGCTAGTAATTGTTTCCCAGTCAGAAATGGAGTTGAATCACATGCAGTTTCTGGTCCTATGAGCAAGAGTTGTTTTCTGGTAAGAAGAGTCACTATTGCGCTCCATTTGCCATACACAGTGCAAATAGCACTAGCGTCTGTTCCCAGCAAGTACAGTGTATTGGATTGAAGAGAAGCTACTGTTCTTGTCAGTTTCCTAAGCAGAGTTGAACTTGATATGGCCCGTGTGTCGGAAGCACAGTTCCTTTGTTGTGAGCAAGCTCAATCTTCTGGCCCTATAGGAATCACAGTAGACTAGAAGAGTGCTCTTTTCTCAAATGCAGAGTGTGTGTTCTTGTAAGGCAAGCTAGTTTTTGTTTCACAGTCGTAAACGGAGTTGAATCACATGCAGTTTCTGGTCCTACTAGCAAGAGTTTTTTTCTGCTAAGAACAGTGACGATTGCGCTCCCATTGCCATACACAGTGCAAGTAGCACTCGTGTCTTTTCCCAGCAAGTACAGTGTATTGGACTGAAGAGAAGCTACTGTTCTTGTCAGTTTCCTAAGAAGAGTTGAACTAGATATGGCCCGTGTGTTGGAAGCACAGTTCTTTTGTTCTGAGCAAGCTCACTCTTTTGGCCCTATAGGAAACACAGAAGAGTAGAAGAGTGCTCTTTTCTCCAAAGCAGAGTGTGTTTCTTGTAAGGCGAGCTAGTATTTGTTTCCCAGTCAGAAATGGAGTTGAATCACATTCAGTTTCTGGTCCTACAAGCAAGAGTTGTTTTCTGGTAAGAAGAGTCACTATTGCGCTCAATTTGCCATACACAGTGCAAATAGCACTAGCGACTGTTCCCAGCAAGTACAGTGTATTGGACTGAAGAGAAGCTACTGTTCTTGTCAGTTTCCTAAGCACAGTTGAACTGGATAAGGCCCGTGTGTCGGAAGCACAGTTCCTTTGTTGTGAGCAAGCTCACTGTTCTGGCCCTATAGGAATCACAGTAGACTAGAAGAGTGCTCTTTTCTCAAAAGCAGAGTGTGTTTCTTGTAAGGCGAGCTAGTGTTTGTTTCCCAGTCGTAAATGGAGTTGAATCATATGCATTTTCTGGTCCTACTAGCAAGAGTTGTTTTCTGCTAAGAACAGTCACAATTGAGCTCCCAATGCCATACACAGTGCAAATAGCACTCGCGTCTGTTCCCAGCAAGTACAGTGTATTGGACTGAAGAGAAGCTACTGTTCTTGTCATTTTCCTAAGCAGATTTGAACTAGATATGCCCCCTGTGTCGGAAGCACAGTTCTTTTGTTCTGAGCAAGCTAACTGTTCTGGCCCCATAGGAAACAGTGTAGGTAAGAATAGTGCTCTTTTTTCAAAAGCAGAGTATGTTTCTTGTAAGGTGAGCTAGTATTTGTTTCCCAGTCAGAAATGGAGTTGAATAACATGCAGTTTCTGCTCCTACAAACAAGAGTTGTTTTCTGGTAAGAAGAGTCACTATTGCGCTCCATTTGCCATACACAGTGCAAATAGCACTAGCGTCTGTTCCCAGCAAGTACAGTGTATTGGACTGAAGAGAAACTACTGTTCTTGTCAGTTTCCTAAGCAGAGTTGAACTGGATATGGCCCGTGTGTGGGAAGCACAGTTCCTTTGTTCTGAGCAAGCTCACTGTTCTGGCCCTATGGGAATCACAGTAGAGTAGAAGAGTGCTCTTTAATCAAAAGCAGAGTGTGTTTCTTGTAAGGCGAGCTAGTGTTTGTTTCCCAGTCGTAAACGGAGTTGAATCACATGCAGTTTCTGGTTCTACAAGCAAGAGTTGTTTTCTGGTAAGAAGAGTCACTATTGCGCTCCATTTGCCATACACAGTGCAAATAGCACTAGCGTCTGTTCCCAGCAAGTACAGTGTATTGGACTGAAGAGAAGCTGCTGTTCTTGTCAGTTTCCTAAGCAGAGTTGAACTAGATATGGCCCGTGTGTCGGAAGCACAGTTCCTTTGTTGTGAGCAAGCTCACTCTTCTGGCCCTATAGGAATCACAGTAGACTAGAAGAGTGCTCTTTTCTCAAAAGCAGAGTGTGTTTCTTGTAAGGCGAGCTAGTGTTTGTTTCACAGTCGTAAACGGAGTTGAATCACATGCAGTTTCTGGTCCTACTAGCAAGAGTTTTTTTCTGCTAAGAACAGTCACGATTGCGCTCCCATTGCCATACACAGTGCAAATAGCACTGGCGTCTGTTCCCAGCAAGTACAGTGTATTGGACTGAAGAGAAGCTACTGTTCTTGTCAGTTTCCTAAGAAAAGTTGAACTAGATATGGCCCGTGTGTTGGAAGCACAGTTCTTTTGTTCTGAGCAAGTTCACTCTTCTGGCCCTATAGGAAACACAGAAGAGTAGAAGAGTGCTCTTTTCTTCAAAGCAGAGTGTGTTTCTTGTAAGGCGAGCTAGTATTTGTTTCCCAGTCAGAAATGGAGTTGAATCACATGCAGTTTCTGGTCCTACAAGCAAGAGTTGTTTTCTGGTAAGAAGAGTCACTATTGCGCTCCATTTTCCATACACAGTGCAAATAGCACTAGCGACTGTTCCCAGCAAGTACAGTGTATTGGACTGAAGAGAAGCTACTGTTCTTGTCAGTTTCCTAAGTAGAGTTGAACTGGATAAGGCCCGTGTGTCGGAAGCACAGTTCCTTTGTTGTGAGCAAGCTCACTGTTCTGGCCCTATAGGAATCACAGTAGACTAGAAGAGTGCTCTTTTCTCAAAAGCAGAGTGTGTTTCTTGTAAGGCGAGCTAGTGTTTGTTTCCCAGTCGTAAATGGAGTTGAATCACATGCAGTTTCTGGTCCTACTAGCAAGAGTTGTTTTCTGCTAAGAACAGTCACAATTGAGCTCCCAATGCCATACACAGTGCAAATAGCACTCGCGTCTGTTCCCAGCAAGTACAGTGTATTGGACTGAAGAGAAGCTACTGTTCTTGTCATTTTCCTAAGCAGATTTGAAGTAGATATGCCCCCTGAGTCGGAAGCACAGTTCTTTTGTTCTGAGCAAGCTCACTGTTCTGGCCCTATAGGAAACAGTGTAGATTAAAAGAGTGCTCTTTTCTCAAAAGCAGAGTATGTTTCTTGTAAGGTGAGCTAGAATTTGTTTCCCAGTCAGAAATGGAGTTGAATCACATGCAGTTTCTGCTCCTACAAACAAGAGTTGTTTTCTGGTAAGAAGAGTCACTATTGCGCTCCATTTGCCATACACAGTGCAAATAGCACTAGCGTCTGTTCAGAGCAAGTAGAGTGTATTGGACTGAAGAGAAGCTACTGTTCTTGTCAGTTTCCTAAGCAGAGTTGAACTAGATATGGCCCGTGTGTCGGAAGCACAGTTCCTTTGTTCTGAGCAAGCTCACTCTTCTGGCCCTATAGGAATCACAGTAGAGTAGAAGAGTGCTCTTTTCTCAAAAGCAGAGTGTGTTTCTTGTAAGGCGAGCTAGTGTTTGTTTCCCAGTCGTAAACGGAGTTGAATCACATGCAGTTTCTGGTCCTACTAGCAAGAGTTTTTTTCTGCTAAGAACAGTCACGATTGCGCTCCCATTGCCATACACAGTGCAAATAGCACTCGCGTCTGTTCCCAGCAAGTACAGTGTATTGGACTGAAGAGAAGCTACTGTTCTTGTCAGTTTCCTAAGAAGAGTTGAACTAGATATGGCCCGTGTGTCGGAAGCACAGTTCCTTTGTTCTGAGCAAGCTCACTGCTCTGGCCCTATAGGAAACACAGTAGATTAGAAGAGTGCTCTTTTCTCAAAAGCAGAGTGTGTTTCTTGTAAGGCGAGCTAGTATTTGTTTCCCAGTCAGAAATGGAGTTGAATCACATGCAGTTTCTGATCCTACGAGCAAGAGTTGTTTTCTGGTAAGAAGAGTCACTATTGTGCTCCATTTGCCATACACAGTGCAAATAGCACTAGCGTCTGTTAACAGGAAGTACAGTGTATTGTACTGAAGAGAAGCTACTGTTCTTGTCAGTTTCCTAAGCAGAGTTGAACTGGATATGGCCCGTGTGTGGGAAGCACAGTTCCTTTGTTCTGAGCAAGCTCACTGTTCTGGCCCTATGGGAATCACAGTAGACTAGAAGAGTGCTCTTTTCTCAAAAGCAGAGTGTGTTTCTTGTAAGGCGAGCTAGTGTTTGTTTCCCAGTCGTAAATGGAGTTGAATCACATGCAGTTTCTGGTCCTACTAGCAAGAGTTGTTTTCTGGTAAGAACAGTCACTATTGCGCTCCATTTGCCATACACAGTGCATAATGCACTCGCGTCTGTTCCCAGCAAGTACAGTGTATTGGACTGAAGAGAAGCTACTGTTCTTGTCATTTTCCTAAGCAGAGTTGAACTAGATATGCCCCCTGTGTCGGAAGCACAGTTCGTTTGTTCTGAGCAAGCTCACTGTTCTGGCCCTATAGGAAACACAGTAAATTAGAAGAGTGCTCTTTTCTCAAAAGCAGAGTATGTTTCTTGTAAGGCGAGCTAGTATTTGTTTCCCAGTCAGAAATGGAGTTGAATCACATGCAGTTTCTGCTCCTACAAGCAAGAGTTGTTTTCTGGTAAGAAGAGTCACTATTGAGCTCCATTTGCCATACACAGTGCAAATAGCACTCGCGTCTGTTCCCAGCAAGTACAGTGTATCGGACTGAATTGAAGCCACTGTTCTTGTCAGTTTCCTAAGCAGAGTTGAACTGGATATGGCCCGTGTGTTGGAAGCACAGTTCTTTTGTTCTGAGCAAGCTCACTGTTCTGGCCCTATAGGAAACACAGAAGAGTAGAAGAGTGCTCTTTTCTCCAAAGCAGAGTATGTTTCTTGTAAGGTGAGCTAGTATTTGTTTCCCAGTCAGAAATGGAGTTGAATCACATGCAGTTTCTTCTCCTACGAGCAAGATTTGTTTTATGGTAAGAATAGTCACTATTGCGCTCCCATTGCCATACACAGTGCAAATTGCACTCGCATCTGTTTCCTGCAAGTACAGTGTATTGGACTGAAGAGAAGCTACTGTTCTTGTCAGTTTCCTAAGCAGAATTAACTAGATATTGCCCCTGTGTCAGAAGCACAGTTCCTTTGTTCTGAGCAAGCTCACTGTTCTGGCCCTATAGGAATCACAGTAGAGTAGAAGAGTGCACTTTTCTCAAAAGCAGAGTGTGTTTCTTGTAAGGCGAGCTAGGATTTGTTTCCCAGTCAGAAATGGAGTTGAATCACATGCAGTTTCTGGTCCCACGAGCAAGAGTTGTTTTCTGGTAGGAAGAGTCACTATTGCGCTCCATTTGCCATACACAGTGCAAATAGCACTAGCGTCTGTTCACAGCAAGTACAGTGTATTGGACTGAAGAGAAGCTACTGTTCTTGTCAGTTTCCTAAGCAGAGTTGAACTAGATATGGCCCGTGTGTTGGAAGCACAGTTCCTTTGTTCTGAGCAAGCTCACTGTTCTGGCCCCATAGGAATCACAGTACTAGAAGAGTGCTCCTTTCTCAAAAGCAGAGTGAGTTTCTTGTAAGGCGAGCTAGTGTTTGTTTCCCAGTCGTAAACGGAGTTGAATCACATGCAGTTTCTGGTCCTACTAGCAAGAGTTGTTTTCTGCTAAGAACAGTCACGATTGCGCTCCCATTGCCATACACAGTGCAAATAGCACTCACGTCTGTTCCCAGCAAGTACAGTGTATTGGACTGAAGAGAAGCTACTGTTCTTGTCAGTTTCCTAAGCAGAGTTGAACTAGCTGTGGCCCAATTGTTGGAAGCACAGTTCTTTTGTTCTGAGCAAGGTCATTGTTCTGGCCCTATAGGAAACACAGTAGATTAGAAGAGTGCTCTTTTCTCAAAAGCAGAGTATGATTCTTGTAGGGCGAGCTAGTATTTGTTTCCTAGTCAGAAATGGAGATGAATCACATGCAGTTTCTGTTCCTACGAGTAAGAGTTGTTTTCTGGTAAGAAGAGTCACTATTGTGCTCCATTTGCCATACACAGTGCAAATAGCACTAGCATCTGTTCCCAGCAAGTACAGTGTACTGGACTGAAGAGAAGCTACTGTTCCTGTCAGTTTCCTAAGAAGAATTGAACTAGATATGGCCCCTGTGTTCGAAGCACAGTTCTTTTGTTCTGAGCACGCTCACTGTTCTGGCCCTGTAGGAATCACAGTAGAGTAGAAGAGTGCTCTTTTCTCAAAAGCAGAGTGTGTTTCTTGTAAGGCGAGCTAGTGTTTGTTTCACAGTCATAAACCGAGTTGAATCACATGCAGTTTCTGGTCCTATGAGCAAGAGTTGTTTTCTGCTAAGAACAGTCACGATTGCGCTCCCACTGCCATACACAGTGCAAATAGCACTCGCGTCTGTTCCCAGCAAGTACAGTGTATTGGACTGAAGAGAAGCTACTGTTCTTGTCAGTTTCCTAAGAAAAGTTGAACTAGATATGGCCCGTGTGTTGGAAGCACAGTTCTTTTGTTCTGAGCAAGCTCACTCTTCTGGCCCTATAGGAAACACAGAAGAGTAGAAGAGTGCTCTTTTCTCCAAAGCAGATGTGTTTCTTGTAAGGCGAGCTAGTATTTGTTTCCCAGTCAGAAATGGAGTTGAATCACATGCAGTTTCTGGTCCTACAAGCAAGAGTTGTTTTCTGGTAAGAAGAGTCACTATTGCGCTCCATTTGCCATACACAGTGCAAATAGCACTAGCGACTGTTCCCAGCAAGTACAGTGTATTGGACTGAAGAGAAGCTACTGTTCTTGTCAGTTTCCTAAGCAGAGTTGAACTGGATAAGGCCCGTGTGTCGGAAGCACAGTTCCTTTGTTGTGAGCAAGCTCACTGTTCTGGCCCTATAGGAATCACAGTAGACTAGAAGAGTGCTCTTTTCTCAAAAGCAGAGTGTGTTTCTTGTAAGGCGAGCTAGTGTTTGTTTCCCAGTCGTAAATGGAGTTGAATCACATGCAGTTTCTGGTCCTACTAGCAAGAGTTGTTTTCTGCTAAGAACAGTCACAATTGAGCTCCCAATGCCATACACAGTGCAAATAGCACTAGCGTCTGTTCACAGCAAGTACAGTGTATTGGACTGAAGAGAAGCTACTGCTCTTGTCAGTTTCCTAAGCAGAGTTGAACTAGATATGGCCCTTGTGGGAAGCACAGTTCCTTTGTTCTGAGCAAGCTCACTCTTCTGGCCCTATAGGAATCACAGTAGAGTAGAAGAGTGCTCTTTTCTCAAAAGCAGAGTGTGTTTCTTGTAAGGCGAGCTAGTGTTTGTTTCCCAGTCGTAAACGGAGTTGAATCACATGCAGTTTCTGGTCCTACTAGCAAGAGTTTTTTTCTGCTAAGAACAGTCACTATTGCGCTCCATTTGCCATACACAGTGCATAAAGCACTCGCGTCTGTTCCCAGCAAGTACAGTGTATTGGACTGAAGAGAAGCTACTGTTCTTGTCATTTTCCTAAGCAGAGTTGAACTAGATATGCCCCCTGTGTCGGAAGCACAGTTCGTTTATTCTGAGCAAGCTCACTGTTCTGGCCCTATAGGAAACACAGTAAATTAGAAGAGTGCTCTTTTCTCAAAAGCAGAGTATGTTTCTTGTAAGGCGAGCTAGTATTTGTTTCCCAGTCAGAAATGGAGTTGAATCACATGCAGTTTCTGCTCCTACAAGCAAGAGTTGTTTTCTGGTAAGAAGAGTCACTATTGAGCTCCATTTGCCATACACAGTGCAAATAGCACTCGCGTCTGTTCCCAGCAAGTACAGTGTATCGGACTGAAGAGAAGCCACTGTTCTTGTCAGTTTCCTAAGCAGAGTTGAACTGGATATGGCCCGTGTGTTGGAAGCACAGTTCTTTTGTTCTGAGCAAGCTCACTCTTCTGGCCCTATAGGAAACACAGAAGAGTAGAAGAGTGCTCTTTTCTCCAAAGCAGAGTATGTTTCTTGTAAGGCGAGCTAGTATTTGTTTCCCAGTCAGAAATGGAGTTGAATCACATGCAGTTTCTTCTCCTACGAGCAAGATTTGTTTTATGGTAAGAATAGTCACTATTGCGCTCCCATTGCCATACACAGTGCAAATTGCACTCGCATCTGTTTCCTGCAAGTACAGTGTATTGGACTGAAGAGAAGCTACTGTTCTTGTCAGTTTCCTAAGCAGAGTTAACTAGATACGGCCCCTGTGTAAGAAGCACAGTTCCTTTGTTCTGAGCAAGCTCACTGTTCTGGCCCTATAAGAATCACAGTAGAGTAGAAGAGTGCACTTTTCTCAAAAGCAGAGTGTGTTTCTTGTAAGGCGAGCTAGTATTTGTTTCCCAGTCAGAAATGGAGTTGAATCACATGCAGTTTCTGGTCCCACGAGCAAGAGTTGTTTTCTGGTAGGAAGAGTCACTATTGCGCTCCATTTGCCATACACAGTGCAAATAGCACTAGCGTCTGTTCACAGCAAGTACAGTGTATTGGACTGAAGAGAAGCTACTGTTCTTGTCAGTTTCCTAAGCAGAGTTGTACTAGATATGGCCCGTGTGTTGGAAGCACAGTTCCTTTGTTCTGAGCAAGCTCACTGTTCTGGCCCCATAGGAATCACAGTAGACTAGAAGAGTGCTCCTTTCTCAAAAGCAGAGTGAGTTTCTTGTAAGGCGAGCTAGTGTTTGTTTCCCAGTCGTAAACGGAGTTGAATCACATGCAGTTTCTGGTCCTACTAGCAAGAGTTGTTTTCTGCTAAGAACAGTCACGATTGCGCTCCCATTGCGATACACAGTGCAAATAGCACTCACTTCTGTTCCCAGCAAGTACAGTGTATTGGACTGAAGAGAAGCTACTGTTCTTGTCAGTTTCCTAGGCAGAGTTGAACTAGCTGTGGCCCGATTGTTGGAAGCACTGTTCTTTTGTTCTGAGCAAGGTCATTGTTCTGGCCCTTTAGGAAACACAGTAGATTAGAAGAGTGCTCTTTTCTCAAAAGCAGAGTATGATTCTTGTAGGGCGAGCTAGTATTTGTTTCCTAGTCAGAAATGGAGATGAATCACATGCAGTTTCTGTTCCTACGAGTAAGAGTTGTTTTCTGGTAAGAAGAGTCACTATTGTGCTCCATTTGCCATACACAGTGCAAATAGCACTAGCATCTGTTCCCAGCAAGTACAGTGTATTGGACTGAAGAGAAGCTACTGTTCCTGTCAGTTTCCTAAGAAGAATTGAACTAGATATGGCCCCTGTGTTCGAAGCACAGTTCTTTTGTTCTGAGCACGCTCACTGTTCTGGCCCTATAGGAATCACAGTAGAGTAGAAGAGTGCTCTTTTCTCAAAAGCAGAGTGTGTTTCTTGTAAGATGAGCTAGTGTTTGTTTCACAGTCATAAACAGAGTTGAATCACATGCAGTTTCTGGTCCTATGAGCAAGAGTTGTTTTCTGCTAAGAACAGTCACGATTGCGCTCCCATTGCCATACACAGTGCAAATAGCACTCGCGTCTGTTCCCTAGCAAGTACAGTGTATTGGACTGAAGAGAAGCTACTGTTCTTGTCAGTTTCCTAAGAAAAGTTGAACTAGATATGGCCCGTGTGTTGGAAGCACAGTTCTTTTGTTCTGAGCAAGCTCACTCTTCTGGCCCTATAGGAAACACAGAAGAGTAGAAGAGTGCTCTTTTCTTCAAAGCAGAGTGTGTTTCTTTTAAGGCGAGCTAGTATTTGTTTCCCAGTCAGAAATGGAGTTGAATCACATGCAGTTTCTGGTCCTACAAGCAAGAGTTGTTTTCTGGTAAGAAGAGTCACTATTGCGCTCCATTGGCCATACACAGTGCAAATAGCCCTAGCGACTGTTCCCAGCAAGTACAGTGTATTGGACTGAAGAGAAGATACTGTTCTTGTCAGTTTCCTAAGCAGAGTTGAACTGGATAAGGCCCGTGTGTCGGAAGCACAGTTCCTTTGTTGTGAGCAAGCTCACTGTTCTGGCCCTATAGGAATCACAGTAGACTAGAAGAGTGCTCTTTTCTCAAAAGCAGAGTGTGTTTCTTGTAAGGCGAGCTAGTGTTTGTTTCCCAGTCGTAAATGGAGTTGAATCACATGCAGTTTCTGGTCCTACTAGCAAGAGTTGTTTTCTGCTAAGAACAGTCACAATTGAGCTCCCAATGCCATACACAGTGCAAATAGCACTCGCGTCTGTTCCCAGCAAGTACAGTGTATTGGACTGAAGAGAAGCAACTGTTCTTGTCATTTTCCTAAGCAGATTTGAAGTAGATATGCCCCCTGAGTCGGAAGCACAGTTCTTTTGTTCTGAGCAAGCTCACTGTTCTGGCCCTATAGGAAACAGTGTAGATTAAAAGAGTGCTCTTTTCTCAAAAGCAGAGTATGTTTCTTGTAAGGTGAGCTAGAATTTGTTTCCCAGTCAGAAATGGAGTTGAATCACATGCAGTGTCTGCTCCTACAAACAAGAGTTGTTTTCTGGTAAGAAGAGTCACTATTGCGCTCCATTTGCCATACACAGTGCAAATAGCACTAGCGTCTGTTCAGAGCAAGTACAGTGTATTGGACTGAAGAGAAGCTACTGTTCTTGTCAGTTTCCTAAGCAGAGTTGAACTAGATATGGCCCGTGTGTCGGAAGCACAGTTCCTTTTTTCTGAGCAAGCTCACTCTTCTGGCCCTATAGGAATCACAGTAGAGTAGAAGAGTGCTCTTTTCACAAAAGCAGAGTGTGTTTCTTGTAAGGCGAGCTAGTGTTTGTTTCCCAGTCGTAAACGGAGTTGAATCACATGCAGTTTCTGGTCCTACTAGCAAGAGTTTTTTTCTGCTAAGAACAGTCACGATTGCGCTCCCATTGCCATACACAGTGCAAATAGCACTCGCGTCTGTTCCCAGCAAGTACAGTGTATTGGACTGAAGAGAAGCTACTGTTCTTGTCAGTTTCCTAAGAAGAGTTGAACTAGATATGGCCCGTGTGTCGGAAGCACAGTTCCTTTGTTCTGAGCAAGCTCACTGCTCTGGCCCTATAGGAAACACAGTAGATTAGAAGAGTGCTCTTTTCTCAAAAGCAGAGTGTGTTTCTTGTAAGGCGAGCTAGTATTTGTTTCCCAGTCAGAAATGGAGTTGAATCACATGCAGTTTCTGATCCTACGAGCAAGAGTTGTTTTCTGGTAAGAAGAGTCACTATTGTGCTCCATTTGCCATACACAGTGCAAATAGCACTAGCGTCTGTTAACAGGAAGTACAGTGTATTGGACTGAAGAGAAGCTACTGTTCTTGTCAGTTTCCTAAGCAGAGTTGAACTGGATATGGCCCGTGTGTGGGAAGCACAGTTCCTTTGTTCTGAGCAAGCTCACTGTTCTGGCCCTATGGGAATCACAGTAGACTAGAAGAGTGCTCTTTTCTCAAAAGCAGAGTGTGTTTCTTGTAAGGCGAGCTAGTGTTTGTTTCCCAGTCGTAAATGGAGTTGAATCACATGCAGTTTCTGGTCCTACTAGCAAGAGTTGTTTTCTGGTAAGAACAGTCACTATTGCGCTCCATTTGCCATACACAGTGCATAATGCACTCGCGTCTGTTCCCAGCAAGTACAGTGTATTGGACTGAAGAGAAGCTACTGTTCTTGTCATTTTCCTAAGCAGAGTTGAACTAGATATGCCCCCTGTGTCGGAAGCACAGTTCGTTTATTCTGAGCAAGCTCACTGTTCTGGCCCTATAGGAAACACAGTAAATTAGAAGAGTGCTCTTTTCTCAAAAGCAGAGTATGTTTCTTGTAAGGCGAGCTAGTATTTGTTTCCCAGTCAGAAATGGAGTTGAATCACATGCAGTTTCTGCTCCTACAAGCAAGAGTTGTTTTCTGGTAAGAAGAGTCACTATTGAGCTCCATTTGCCATACACAGTGCAAATAGCACTCGCGTCTGTTCCCAGCAAGTACAGTGTATCGGACTGAAGAGAAGCCACTGTTCTTGTCAGTTTCCTAAGCAGAGTTGAACTGGATATGGCCCGTGTGTTGGAAGCACAGTTCTTTTGTTCTGAGCAAGCTCACTGTTCTGGCCCTATAGGAAACACAGAAGAGTAGAAGAGTGCTCTTTTCTCCAAAGCAGAGTATGTTTCTTGTAAGGCGAGCTAGTATTTGTTTCCCAGTCAGAAATGGAGTTGAATCACATGCAGTTTCTTCTCCTACGAGCAAGATTTGTTTTATGGTAAGAATAGTCACTATTGCGCTCCCATTGCCATACACAGTGCAAATTGCACTCGCATCTGTTTCCTGCAAGTACAGTGTATTGGACTGAAGAGAAGCTACTGTTCTTGTCAGTTTCCTAAGCAGAGTTAACTAGATACGGCCCCTGTGTCAGAAGCACAGTTCCTTTGTTCTGAGCAAGCTCACTGTTCTGGCCCTATAGGAATCACAGTAGAGTAGAAGAGTGCACTTTTCTCAAAAGCAGAGTGTGTTTCTTGTAAGGCGAGCTAGGATTTGTTTCCCAGTCAGAAATGGAGTTGAATCACATGCAGTTTCTGGTCCCACGAGCAAGAGTTGTTTTCTGGTAGGAAGAGTCACTATTGCGCTCCATTTGCCATACACAGTGCAAATAGCACTAGCGTCTGTTCACAGCAAGTACAGTGTATTGGACTGAAGAGAAGCTACTGTTCTTGTCAGTTTCCTAAGCAGAGTTGAACTAGATATGGCCCGTGTGTTGGAAGCACAGTTCCTTTGTTCTGAGCAAGCTCATTGTTCTGGCCCCATAGGAATCAAGGTAGACTAGAAGAGTGCTCCTTTCTCAAAAGCAGAGTGAGTTTCTTGTAAGGCGAGCTAGTGTTTGTTTCCCAGTCGTAAACGGAGTTGAATCACATGCAGTTTCTGGTCCTACTAGCAAGAGTTGTTTTCTGCTAAGAACAGTCAGGATTGCGCTCCCATTGCCATACACAGTGCAAATAGCACTAGCATCTGTTCCCAGCAAGTACAGTGTATTGGACTGAAGAGAAGCTACTGTTCTTGTTAGTTTCCTAAGAAGAATTGAACTAGATATGGCCCCTGTGTTCCAAGCACAGTTCTTTTGTTCTGAGCACGCTCACTGTTCTGGCCCTATAGGAATCACAGTAGAGTAGAAGAGTGCTCTTTTCTCAAAAGCAGAGTGTGTTTCTTGTAAGGCGAGCTAGTGTTTGTTTCACAGTCATAAACAGAGTTGAATCACATGCAGTTTCTGGTCCTATGAGCAAGAGTTGTTTTCTGCTAAGAACAGTCACGATTGCGCTCCCATTGCCATACACAGTGCAAATAGCACTCGCGTCTGTTCCCAGCAAGTACAGTGTATTGGACTGAAGAGAAGCTACTGTTCTTGTCAGTTTCCTAAGCAGAGTTGAACTAGATATGGCCCGTGTGTCGGAAGCACAGTTCCTTTGTTCTGAGCAAGCTCACTGTTGTGGCCCTATAGGAAACACAGTAGACTAGAAGAGTGCTCTTTTCTCAAAAGCAGAGTGTGTTTCTTGTAAGGCGAGCTAGTAATTGTTTCCCAGTCAGAAATGGAGTTGAATCACATGCAGTTTCTGGTCCTACGAGCAAGAGTTGTTTTCTGGTAAGAAGAGTCACTATTGCGCTCCATTTGCCATACACAGTGCAAATAGCACTAGCGTCTGTTCCCAGCAAGTACAGTGTATTGGATTGAAGAGAAGCTACTGTTCTTGTCAGTTTCCTAAGCAGAGTTGAACTTGATATGGCCCGTGTGTCGGAAGCACAGTTCCTTTGTTGTGAGCAAGCTCAATCTTCTGGCCCTATAGGAATCACAGTAGACTAGAAGAGTGCTCTTTTCTCAAATGCAGAGTGTGTGTTCTTGTAAGGCAAGCTAGTTTTTGTTTCACAGTCGTAAACGGAGTTGAATCACATGCAGTTTCTGGTCCTACTAGCAAGAGTTTTTTTCTGCTAAGAACAGTGACGATTGCGCTCCCATTGCCATACACAGTGCAAGTAGCACTCGTGTCTTTTCCCAGCAAGTACAGTGTATTGGACTGAAGAGAAGCTACTGTTCTTGTCAGTTTCCTAAGAAGAGTTGAACTAGATATGGCCCGTGTGTTGGAAGCACAGTTCTTTTGTTCTGAGCAAGCTCACTCTTTTGGCCCTATAGGAAACACAGAAGAGTAGAAGAGTGCTCTTTTCTCCAAAGCAGAGTGTGTTTCTTGTAAGGCGAGCTAGTATTTGTTTCCCAGTCAGAAATGGAGTTGAATCACATTCAGTTTCTGGTCCTACAAGCAAGAGTTGTTTTCTGGTAAGAAGAGTCACTATTGCGCTCAATTTGCCATACACAGTGCAAATAGCACTAGCGACTGTTCCCAGCAAGTACAGTGTATTGGACTGAAGAGAAGCTACTGTTCTTGTCAGTTTCCTAAGCAGAGTTGAACTGGATAAGGCCCGTGTGTCGGAAGCACAGTTCCTTTGTTGTGAGCAAGCTCACTGTTCTGGCCCTATAGGAATCACAGTAGACTAGAAGAGTGCTCTTTTCTCAAAAGCAGAGTGTGTTTCTTGTAAGGCGAGCTAGTGTTTGTTTCCCAGTCGTAAATGGAGTTGAATCATATGCATTTTCTGGTCCTACTAGCAAGAGTTGTTTTCTGCTAAGAACAGTCACAATTGAGCTCCCAATGCCATACACAGTGCAAATAGCACTGGCGTCTGTTCCCAGCAAGTACAGTGTATTGGACTGAAGAGAAGCTACTGTTCTTGTCATTTTCCTAAGCAGATTTGAACTAGATATGCCCCCTGTGTCGGAAGCACAGTTCTTTTGTTCTGAGCAAGCTAACTGTTCTGGCCCGATAGGAAACAGTGTAGATAAGAATAGTGCTCTTTTTTCAAAAGCAGAGTATGTTTCTTGTAAGGTGAGCTAGTATTTGTTTCCCAGTCAGAAATGGAGTTGAATAACATGCAGTTTCTGCTCCTACAAACAAGAGTTGTTTTCTGGTAAGAAGAGTCACTATTGTGCTCCATTTGCCATACACAGTGCAAATAGCACTAGCGTCTGTTCCCAGCAAGTACAGTGTATTGGACTGAAGAGAAACTACTGTTCTTGTCAGTTTCCTAAGCAGAGTTGAACTGGATATGGCCCGTGTGCGGGAAGCACAGTTCCTTTGTTCTGAGCAAGCTCACTGTTCTGGCCCTATGGGAATCACAGTAGAGTAGAAGAGTGCTCTTTAATCAAAAGCAGAGTGTGTTTCTTGTAAGGCGAGCTAGTGTTTGTTTCCCAGTCGTAAACGGAGTTGAATCACATGCAGTTTCTGGTTCTACAAGCAAGAGTTGTTTTCTGGTAAGAAGAGTCACTATTGCGCTCCATTTGCCATACACAGTGCAAATAGCACTAGCGTCTGTTCCCAGCAAGTACAGTGTATTGGACTGAAGAGAAGCTGCTGTTCTTGTCAGTTTCCTAAGCAGAGTTGAACTAGATATGGCCCGTGTGTCGGAAGCACAGTTCCTTTGTTGTGAGCAAGCTCACTCTTCTGGCCCTATAGGAATCACAGTAGACTAGAAGAGTGCTCTTTTCTCAAAAGCAGAGTGTGTTTCTTGTAAGGCGAGCTAGTGTTTGTTTCACAGTCGTAAACGGAGTTGAATCACATGCAGTTTCTGGTCCTACTAGCAAGAGTTTTTTTCTGCTAAGAACAGTCACGATTGCGCTCCCATTGCCATACACAGTGCAAATAGCACTGGCGTCTGTTCCCAGCAAGTACAGTGTATTGGACTGAAGAGAAGCTACTGTTCTTGTCAGTTTCCTAAGAAAAGTTGAACTAGATATGGCCCGTGTGTTGGAAGCACAGTTCTTTTGTTCTGAGCAAGTTCACTCTTCTGGCCCTATAGGAAACACAGAAGAGTAGAAGAGTGCTCTTTTCTTCAAAGCAGAGTGTGTTTCTTGTAAGGCGAGCTAGTATTTGTTTCCCAGTCAGAAATGGAGTTGAATCACATGCAGTTTCTGGTCCTACAAGCAAGAGTTGTTTTCTGGTAAGAAGAGTCACTATTGCGCTCCATTTGCAATACACAGTGCAAATAGCACTAGCGACTGTTTCCAGCAAGTACAGTGTATTGGACTGAAGAGAAGCTACTGTTCTTGTCAGTTTCCTAAGTAGAGTTGAACTGGATAAGGCCCGTGTGTCGGAAGCACAGTTCCTTTGTTGTGAGCAAGCTCACTGTTCTGGCCCTATAGGAATCACAGTAGACTAGAAGAGTGCTCTTTTCTCAAAAGCAGAGTGTGTTTCTTGTAAGGCGAGCTAGTGTTTGTTTCCCAGTCGTAAATGGAGTTGAATCACATGCAGTTTCTGGTCCTACTAGCAAGAGTTGTTTTCTGCTAAGAACAGTCACAATTGAGCTCCCAATGCCATACACAGTGCAAATAGCACTCGCGTCTGTTCCCAGCAAGTACAGTGTATTGGACTGAAGAGAAGCTACTGTTCTTGTCATTTTCCTAAGCAGATTTGAAGTAGATATGCCCCCTGAGTCGGAAGCACAGTTCTTTTGTTCTGAGCAAGCTCACTGTTCTGGCCCTATAGGAAACAGTGTAGATTAAAAGAGTGCTCTTTTCTCAAAAGCAGAGTATGTTTCTTGTAAGGTGAGCTAGAATTTGTTTCCCAGTCAGAAATGGAGTTGAATCACATGCAGTTTCTGCTCCTACAAACAAGAGTTGTTTTCTGGTAAGAAGAGTCACTATTGCGCTCCATTTGCCATACACAGTGCAAATAGCACTAGCGTCTGTTCAGAGCAAGTACAGTGTATTGGACTGAAGAGAAGCTACTGTTCTTGTCAGTTTCCTAAGCAGAGTTGAACTAGATATGGCCCGTGTGTCGGAAGCACAGTTCCTTTGTTCTGAGCAAGCTCACTCTTCTGGCCCTATAGGAATCACAGTAGAGTAGAAGAGTGCTCTTTTCTCAAAAGCAGAGTGTGTTTCTTGTAAGGCGAGCTAGTGTTTGTTTCCCAGTCGTAAACGGAGTTGAATCACATGCAGTTTCTGGTCCTACTAGCAAGAGTTTTTTTCTGCTAAGAACAGTCACGATTGCGCTCCCATTGCCATACACAGTGCAAATAGCACTCGCGTCTGTTCCCAGCAAGTACAGTGTATTGGACTGAAGAGAAGCTACTGTTCTTGTCAGTTTCCTAAGAAGAGTTGAACTAGATATGGCCCGTGTGTCGGAAGCACAGTTCCTTTGTTCTGAGCAAGCTCACTGCTCTGGCCCTATAGGAAACACAGTAGATTAGAAGAGTGCTCTTTTCTCAAAAGCAGAGTGTGTTTCTTGTAAGGCGAGCTAGTATTTGTTTCCCAGTCAGAAATGGAGTTGAATCACATGCAGTTTCTGATCCTACGAGCAAGAGTTGTTTTCTGGTAAGAAGAGTCACTATTGTGCTCCATTTGCCATACACAGTGCAAATAGCACTAGCGTCTGTTAACAGGAAGTACAGTGTATTGGACTGAAGAGAAGCTACTGTTCTTGTCAGTTTCCTAAGCAGAGTTGAACTGGATATGGCCCGTGTGTGGGAAGCACAGTTCCTTTGTTCTGAGCAAGCTCACTGTTCTGGCCCTATGGGAATCACAGTAGACTAGAAGAGTGCTCTTTTCTCAAAAGCAGAGTGTGTTTCTTGTAAGGCGAGCTAGTGTTTGTTTCCCAGTCGTAAATGGAGTTGAATCACATGCAGTTTCTGGTCCTACTAGCAAGAGTTGTTTTCTGGTAAGAACAGTCACTATTGCGCTCCATTTGCCATACACAGTGCATAATGCACTCGCGTCTGTTCCCAGCAAGTACAGTGTATTGGACTGAAGAGAAGCTACTGTTCTTGTCATTTTCCTAAGCAGAGTTGAACTAGATATGCCCCCTGTGTCGGAAGCACAGTTCGTTTATTCTGAGCAAGCTCACTGTTCTGGCCCTATAGGAAACACAGTAAATTAGAAGAGTGCTCTTTTCTCAAAAGCAGAGTATGTTTCTTGTAAGGCGAGCTAGTATTTGTTTCCCAGTCAGAAATGGAGTTGAATCACATGCAGTTTCTGCTCCTACAAGCAAGAGTTGTTTTCTGGTAAGAAGAGTCACTATTGAGCTCCATTTGCCATACACAGTGCAAATAGCACTCGAGTCTGTTCCCAGCAAGTACAGTGTATCGGACTGAAGAGAAGCCACTGTTCTTGTCAGTTTCCTAAGCAGAGTTGAACTGGATATGGCCCGTGTGTTGGAAGCACAGTTCTTTTGTTCTGAGCAAGCTCACTGTTCTGGCCCTATAGGAAACACAGAAGAGTAGAAGAGTGCTCTTTTCTCCAAAGCAGAGTATGTTTCTTGTAAGGCGAGCTAGTATTTGTTTCCCAGTCAGAAATGGAGTTGAATCACATGCAGTTTCTTCTCCTACGAGCAAGATTTGTTTTATGGTAAGAATAGTCACTATTGCGCTCCCATTGCCATACACAGTGCAAATTGCACTCGCATCTGTTTCCTGCAAGTACAGTGTATTGGACTGAAGAGAAGCTACTGTTCTTGTCAGTTTCCTAAGCAGAGTTAACTAGATACGGCCCCTGTGTCAGAAGCACAGTTCCTTTGTTCTGAGCAAGCTCACTGTTCTGGCCCTATAGGAATCACAGTAGAGTAGAAGAGTGCACTTTTCTCAAAAGCAGAGTGTGTTTCTTGTAAGGCGAGCTAGGATTTGTTTCCCAGTCAGAAATGGAGTTGAATCACATGCAGTTTCTGGTCCCACGAGCAAGAGTTGTTTTCTGGTAGGAAGAGTCACTATTGCGCTCCATTTGCCATACACAGTGCAAATAGCACTAGCGTCTGTTCACAGCAAGTACAGTGTATTGGACTGAAGAGAAGCTACTGTTCTTGTCAGTTTCCTAAGCAGAGTTGAACTAGATATGGCCCGTGTGTTGGAAGCACAGTTCCTTTGTTCTGAGCAAGCTCATTGTTCTGGCCCCATAGGAATCAAGGTAGACTAGAAGAGTGCTCCTTTCTCAAAAGCAGAGTGAGTTTCTTGTAAGGCGAGCTAGTGTTTGTTTCCCAGTCGTAAACGGAGTTGAATCACATGCAGTTTCTGGTCCTACTAGCAAGAGTTGTTTTCTGCTAAGAACAGTCAGGATTGCGCTCCCATTGCCATACACAGTGCAAATAGCACTAGCATCTGTTCCCAGCAAGTACAGTGTATTGGACTGAAGAGAAGCTACTGTTCTTGTTAGTTTCCTAAGAAGAATTGAACTAGATATGGCCCCTGTGTTCCAAGCACAGTTCTTTTGTTCTGAGCACGCTCACTGTTCTGGCCCTATAGGAATCACAGTAGAGTAGAAGAGTGCTCTTTTCTCAAAAGCAGAGTGTGTTTCTTGTAAGGCGAGCTAGTGTTTGTTTCACAGTCATAAACAGAGTTGAATCACATGCAGTTTCTGGTCCTACAAGCAAGAGTTGTTTTCTGGTAAGAAGAGTCACTATTGCGCTCAATTTGCCATACACAGTGCAAATAGCACTAGCGACTGTTCCCAGCAAGTACAGTGTATTGGACTGAAGAGAAGCTACTGTTCTTGTCAGTTTCCTAAGCAGAGTTGAACTAGATATGGCCCGTGTGTCGGAAGCACAGTTCCTTTGTTCTGAGCAAGCTCACTGTTCTGGCCCTATAGGAAACACAGTAGATTAGAAGAGTGCTCTTTTCTCAAAAGCAGAGTGTGTTTCTTGTAAGGCGAGCTAGTATTTGTTTTCCGGTCAGAAATGGAGTTGAATCACATGCAGTTTCTGGTCCTATGAGCAAGAGTTGTTTTCTGGTAAGAACAGTCACTATTGCGCTCCATTTGCCATACACAGTGCATAAAGCACTCGCGTCTGTTCCCAGCATTACAGTGTATTGGACTGAAGAGAAGCTACTGTTCTTGTCAGTTTCCTAAGCAGAGTTGAATTAGATATGCCCCCTGTGTCGGAAGCACAGTTCGTTTGTTCTGAGCAAGCTCACTGTTCTGGCCCTATAGGAAACACAGTAAATTAGAAGAGTGCTCTTTTCTCAAAAGCAGAGTATGTTTCTTGTAAGGCGAGCTAGTATTTGTTTCCCAGTCAGAAATGGAGTTGAATCACATGCAGTTTCTGCTCCTACAAACAAGAGTTGTTTTCTGGTAAGAAGAGTCACTATTGAGCTCCATTTGCCATACACAGTGCAAATAGCACTCGCGTCTGTTCCCAGCAAGTACAGTGTATCGGACTGAAGAGAAGCCACTGTACTTGTCAGTTTCCTAAGCAGAGTTGAACTGGATATGGCCCGTGTGTTGGAAGCACAGTTCTTTTGTTCTGAGCAAGCTCACTGTTCTGGCCCTATAGGAAACACAGAAGAGTAGAAGAGTGCTCTTTTCTCCAAAGCAGAGTATGTTTCTTGTAAGGCGAGCTATTATTTGTTTCCCAGTCAGAAATGGAGTTGAATCACATGCAGTTTCTTCTCCTACGAGCAAGATTTGTTTTATGGTAAGAATAGTCACTATTGCGCTCCCATTGCCATACACAGTGCAAATTGCACTCGCATCTGTTTCCTGCAAGTCCAGTGTATTGGACTGAAGAGAAGCTACTGTTCTTGTCAGTTTCCTAAGCAGAGTTAACTAGATACGGCCCCTGTGTCAGAAGCACAGTTCCTTTGTTCTGAGCAAGCTCACTGTTCTGGCCCTATAGGAATCACAGTAGAGTAGAAGAGTGCACTTTTCTCAAAAGCAGAGTGTGTTTCTTGTAAGGCGAGCTAGTATTTGTTTCCCAGTCAGAAATGGAGTTGAATCACATGCAGTTTCTGGTCCCACGAGCAAGAGTTGTTTTCTGGTAGGAAGAGTCACTATTGCGCTCCATTTGCCATACACAGTGCAAATAGTACTAGCGTCTGTTCACAGCAAGTACAGTGTATTGGACTGAAGAGAAGCTACTGTTCTTGTCAGTTTCCTAAGCAGAGTTGAACTGGATAAGGCCCGTGTGTCGGAAGCACAGTTCCTTTGTTGTGAGCAAGCTCACTGTTCTGGCCCTATAGGAATCACAGTAGACTAGAAGAGTGCTCTTTTCTCAAAAGCAGAGTGTGTTTCTTGTAAGGCGAGCTAGTGTTTGTTTCCCAGTCGTAAATGGAGTTGAATCATATGCATTTTCTGGTCCTACTAGCAAGAGTTGTTTTCTGCTAAGAACAGTCACAATTGAGCTCCCAATGCCATACACAGTGCAAATAGCACTCGCGTCTGTTCCCAGCAAGTACAGTGTATTGGACTGAAGAGAAGCTACTGTTCTTGTCATTTTCCTAAGCAGATTTGAACTAGATATGCCCCCTGTGTCGGAAGCACAGTTCTTTTGTTCTGAGCAAGCTAACTGTTCTGGCCCGATAGGAAACAGTGTAGATAAGAATAGTGCTCTTTTTTCAAAAGCAGAGTATGTTTCTTGTAAGGTGAGCTAGTATTTGTTTCCCAGTCAGAAATGGAGTTGAATCACATGCAGTTTCTGCTCCTACAAACAAGAGTTGTTTTCTGGTAAGAAGAGTCACTATTGCGCTCCATTTGCCATACACAGTGCAAATAGCACTAGCGTCTGTTCCCAGCAAGTACAGTGTATTGGACTGAAGAGAAACTACTGTTCTTGTCAGTTTCCTAAGCAGAGTTGAACTGGATATGGCCCGTGTGTGGGAAGCACAGTTCCTTTGTTCTGAGCAAGCTCACTGTTCTGGCCCTATGGGAATCACAGTAGAGTAGAAGAGTGCTCTTTAATCAAAAGCAGAGTGTGTTTCTTGTAAGGCGAGCTAGTGTTTGTTTCCCAGTCGTAAACGGAGTTGAATCACATGCAGTTTCTGGTTCTACAAGCAAGAGTTGTTTTCTGGTAAGAAGAGTCACTATTGCGCTCCATTTGCCATACACAGTGCAAATAGCACTAGCGTCTGTTCCCAGCAAGTACAGTGTATTGGACTGAAGAGAAGCTGCTGTTCTTGTCAGTTTCCTAAGCAGAGTTGAACTAGATATGGCCCGTGTGTCGGAAGCACAGTTCCTTTGTTGTGAGCAAGCTCACTCTTCTGGCCCTATAGGAATCACAGTAGACTAGAAGAGTGCTCTTTTCTCAAAAGCAGAGTGTGTTTCTTGTAAGGCGAGCTAGTGTTTGTTTCACAGTCGTAAACGGAGTTGAATCACATGCAGTTTCTGGTCCTACTAGCAAGAGTTTTTTTCTGCTAAGAACAGTCACGATTGCGCTCCCATTGCCATACACAGTGCAAATAGCACTGGCGTCTGTTCCCAGCAAGTACAGTGTATTGGACTGAAGAGAAGCTACTGTTCTTGTCAGTTTCCTAAGAAAAGTTGAACTAGATATGGCCCGTGTGTTGGAAGCACAGTTCTTTTGTTCTGAGCAAGTTCACTCTTCTGGCCCTATAGGAAACACAGAAGAGTAGAAGAGTGCTCTTTTCTTCAAAGCAGAGTGTGTTTCTTGTAAGGCGAGCTAGTATTTGTTTCCCAGTCAGAAATGGAGTTGAATCACATGCAGTTTCTGGTCCTACAAGCAAGAGTTGTTTTCTGGTAAGAAGAGTCACTATTGCGCTCCATTTGCCATACACAGTGCAAATAGCACTAGCGACTGTTCCCAGCAAGTACAGTGTATTGGACTGAAGAGAAGCTACTGTTCTTGTCAGTTTCCTAAGTAGAGTTGAACTGGATAAGGCCCGTGTGTCGGAAGCACAGTTCCTTTGTTCTGAGCAAGCTCACTGTTCTGGCCCTATAGGAATCACAGTAGACTAGAAGAGTGCTCTTTTCTCAAAAGCAGAGTGTGTTTCTTGTAAGGCGAGCTAGTGTTTGTTTCCCAGTCGTAAATGGAGTTGAATCACATGCAGTTTCTGGTCCTACTAGCAAGAGTTTTTTTCTGCTAAGAACAGTCACGATTGCGCTCCCATTGCCATACACAGTGCAAATAGCACTGGCGTCTGTTCCCAGCAAGTACAGTGTATTGGACTGAAGAGAAGCTACTGTTCTTGTCAGTTTCCTAAGTAGAGTTGAACTGGATAAGGCCCGTGTGTCGGAAGCACAGTTCCTTTGTTCTGAGCAAGCTCACTGTTCTGGCCCTATAGGAATCACAGTAGACTAGAAGAGTGCTCTTTTCTCAAAAGCAGAGTGTGTTTCTTGTAAGGCGAGCTAGTGTTTGTTTCACAGTCGTAAACGGAGTTGAATCACATGCAGTTTCTGGTCCTACTAGCAAGAGTTTTTTTCTGCTAAGAACAGTCACGATTGCGCTCCCATTGCCATACACAGTGCAAATAGCACTGGCGTCTGTTCCCAGCAAGTACAGTGTATTGGACTGAAGAGAAGCTACTGTTCTTGTCAGTTTCCTAAGAAAAGTTGAACTAGATATGGCCCGTGTGTTGGAAGCACAGTTCTTTTGTTCTGAGCAAGTTCACTCTTCTGGCCCTATAGGAAACACAGAAGAGTAGAAGAGTGCTCTTTTCTTCAAAGCAGAGTGTGTTTCTTGTAAGGCGAGCTAGTATTTGTTTCCCAGTCAGAAATGGAGTTGAATCACATGCAGTTTCTGGTCCTACAAGCAAGAGTTGTTTTCTGGTAAGAAGAGTCACTATTGCGCTCCATTTGCAATACACAGTGCAAATAGCACTAGCGACTGTTTCCAGCAAGTACAGTGTATTGGACTGAAGAGAAGCTACTGTTCTTGTCAGTTTCCTAAGTAGAGTTGAACTGGATAAGGCCCGTGTGTCGGAAGCACAGTTCCTTTGTTGTGAGCAAGCTCACTGTTCTGGCCCTATAGGAATCACAGTAGACTAGAAGAGTGCTCTTTTCTCAAAAGCAGAGTGTGTTTCTTGTAAGGCGAGCTAGTGTTTGTTTCCCAGTCGTAAATGGAGTTGAATCACATGCAGTTTCTGGTCCTACTAGCAAGAGTTGTTTTCTGCTAAGAACAGTCACAATTGAGCTCCCAATGCCATACACAGTGCAAATAGCACTCGCGTCTGTTCCCAGCAAGTACAGTGTATTGGACTGAAGAGAAGCTACTGTTCTTGTCATTTTCCTAAGCAGATTTGAAGTAGATATGCTCCCTGAGTCGGAAGCACAGTTCTTTTGTTCTGAGCAAGCTCACTGTTCTGGCCCTATAGGAAACAGTGTAGATTAAAAGAGTGCTCTTTTCTCAAAAGCAGAGTATGTTTCTTGTAAGGTGAGCTAGAATTTGTTTCCCAGTCAGAAATGGAGTTGAATCACATGCAGTTTCTGCTCCTACAAACAAGAGTTGTTTTCTGGTAAGAAGAGTCACTATTGCGCTCCATTTGCCATACACAGTGCAAATAGCACTAGCGTCTGTTCAGAGCAAGTACAGTGTATTGGACTGAAGAGAAGCTACTGTTCTTGTCAGTTTCCTAAGCAGAGTTGAACTAGATATGGCCCGTGTGTCGGAAGCACAGTTCCTTTGTTCTGAGCAAGCTCACTCTTCTGGCCCTATAGGAATCACAGTAGAGTAGAAGAGTGCTCTTTTCTCAAAAGCAGAGTGTGTTTCTTGTAAGGCGAGCTAGTGTTTGTTTCCCAGTCGTAAACGGAGTTGAATCACATGCAGTTTCTGGTCCTACTAGCAAGAGTTTTTTTCTGCTAAGAACAGTCACGATTGCGCTCCCATTGCCATACACAGTGCAAATAGCACTCGCGTCTGTTCCCAGCAAGTACAGTGTATTGGACTGAAGAGAAGCTACTGTTCTTGTCAGTTTCCTAAGAAGAGTTGAACTAGATATGGCCCGTGTGTCGGAAGCACAGTTCCTTTGTTCTGAGCAAGCTCACTGCTCTGGCCCTATAGGAAACACAGTAGATTAGAAGAGTGCTCTTTTCTCAAAAGCAGAGTGTGTTTCTTGTAAGGCGAGCTAGTATTTGTTTCCCAGTCAGAAATGGAGTTGAATCACATGCAGTTTCTGATCCTACGAGCAAGAGTTGTTTTCTGGTAAGAAGAGTCACTATTGTGCTCCATTTGCCATACACAGTGCAAATAGCACTAGCGTCTGTTAACAGGAAGTACAGTGTATTGGACTGAAGAGAAGCTACTGTTCTTGTCAGTTTCCTAAGCAGAGTTGAACTGGATATGGCCCGTGTGTGGGAAGCACAGTTCCTTTGTTCTGAGCAAGCTCACTGTTCTGGCCCTATGGGAATCACAGTAGACTAGAAGAGTGCTCTTTTCTCAAAAGCAGAGTGTGTTTCTTGTAAGGCGAGCTAGTGTTTGTTTCCCAGTCGTAAATGGAGTTGAATCACATGCAGTTTCTGGTCCTACTAGCAAGAGTTGTTTTCTGGTAAGAACAGTCACTATTGCGCTCCATTTGCCATACACAGTGCATAATGCACTCGCGTCTGTTCCCAGCAAGTACAGTGTATTGGACTGAAGAGAAGCTACTGTTCTTGTCATTTTCCTAAGCAGAGTTGAACTAGATATGCCCCCTGTGTCGGAAGCACAGTTCGTTTATTCTGAGCAAGCTCACTGTTCTGGCCCTATAGGAAACACAGTAAATTAGAAGAGTGCTCTTTTCTCAAAAGCAGAGTATGTTTCTTGTAAGGCGAGCTAGTATTTGTTTCCCAGTCAGAAATGGAGTTGAATCACATGCAGTTTCTGCTCCTACAAGCAAGAGTTGTTTTCTGGTAAGAAGAGTCACTATTGAGCTCCATTTGCCATACACAGTGCAAATAGCACTCGCGTCTGTTCCCAGCAAGTACAGTGTATCGGACTGAAGAGAAGCCACTGTTCTTGTCAGTTTCCTAAGCAGAGTTGAACTGGATATGGCCCGTGTGTTGGAAGCACAGTTCTTTTGTTCTGAGCAAGCTCACTGTTCTGGCCCTATAGGAAACACAGAAGAGTAGAAGAGTGCTCTTTTCTCCAAAGCAGAGAATGTTTCTTGTAAGGCGAGCTAGTATTTGTTTCCCAGTCAGAAATGGAGTTGAATCACATGCAGTTTCTTCTCCTACGAGCAAGATTTGTTTTATGGTAAGAATAGTCACTATTGCGCTCCCATTGCCATACACAGTGCAAATTGCACTCGCATCTGTTTCCTGCAAGTACAGTGTATTGGACTGAAGAGAAGCTACTGTTCTTGTCAGTTTCCTAAGCAGAGTTAACTAGATACGGCCCCTGTGTCAGAAGCACAGTTCCTTTGTTTTGAGCAAGCTCACTGTTCTGGCCCTATAGGAATCAAAGTAGAGTAGAAGAGTGCACTTTTCTCAAAAGCAGAGTGTGTTTCTTGTAAGGCGAGCTAGGATTTGTTTCCCAGTCAGAAATGGAGTTGAATCACATGCAGTTTCTGGTCCCACGAGCAAGAGTTGTTTTCTGGTAGGAAGAGTCACTATTGCGCTCCATTTGCCATACACAGTGCAAATAGCACTAGCGTCTGTTCACAGCAAGTACAGTGTATTGGACTGAAGAGAAGCTACTGTTCTTGTCAGTTTCCTAAGCAGAGTTGAACTAGATATGGCCCGTGTGTTGGAAGCACAGTTCCTTTGTTCTGAGCAAGCTCACTGTTCTGGCCCCATAGGAATCACAGTACTAATAGAGTGCTCCTTTCTCAAAAGCAGAGTGAGTTTCTTGTAAGGCGAGCTAGTGTTTGTTTCCCAGTCGTAAACGGAGTTGAATCACATGCAGTTTCTGGTCCTACTAGCAAGAGTTGTTTTCTGCTAAGAACAGTCACGATTGCGCTCCCATTGCGATACACAGTGCAAATAGCACTCACGTCTGTTCCCAGCAAGTACAGTGTATTGGACTGAAGAGAAGCTACTGTTCTTCTCAGTTTCCTAAGCAGAGTTGAACTAGCTGTGGCCCGATTGTTGGAAGCACAGTTCTTTTGTTCTGAGCAAGGTCATTGTTCTGGCCCTATAGGAAACACAGTAGATTAGAAGAGTGCTCTTTTCTCAAAAGCAGAGTATGATTCTTGTAGGGCGAGCTAGTATTTGTTTCCTAGTCAGAAATGGAGATGAATCACATGCAGTTTCTGTTCCTACGAGTAAGAGTTGTTTTCTGGTAAGAAGAGTCACTATTGTGCTCCATTTGCCATACACAGTGCAAATAGCACTAGCATCTGTTCCCAGCAAGTACAGTGTATTGGATTGAAGAGAAGCTACTGTTCCTGTCAGTTTCCTAAGAAGAATTGAACTAGATATGGCCCCTGTGTTCGAAGCACAGTTCTTTTATTCTGAGCACGCTCACTGTTCTGGCCCTATAGGAATTACAGTAGAGTAGAAGAGTGCTCTTTTCTCAAAAGCAGAGTGTGTTTCTTGTAAGGCGAGCTAGTGTTTGTTTCACAGTCATAAACCGAGTTGAATCACATGCAGTTTCTGGTCCTATGAGCAAGAGTTGTTTTCTGCTAAGAACAGTCACGATTGCGCTCCCACTGCCATACACAGTGCAAATAGCACTCGCGTCTGTTCCCAGCAAGTACAGTGTATTGGACTGAAGAGAAGCTACTGTTCTTGTCAGTTTCCTAAGAAAAGTTGAACTAGATATGGCCCGTGTGTTGGAAGCACAGTTCTTTTGTTCTGAGCAAGCTCACTCTTCTGGCCCTATAGGAAACACAGAAGAGTAGAAGAGTGCTCTTTTCTCCAAAGCAGATGTGTTTCTTGTAAGGCGAGCTAGTATTTGTTTCCCAGTCAGAAATGGAGTTGAATCACATTCAGTTTCTGGTCCTACAAGCAAGAGTTGTTTTCTGGTAAGAAGAGTCACTATTGCGCTCCATTTGCCATACACAGTGCAAATAGCACTAGTGACTGTTCCCAGCAAGTACAGTGTATTGGACTGAAGAGAAGCTACTGTTCTTGTCAGTTTCCTAAGCAGAGTTGAACTGGATAAGGCCCGTGTGTCGGAAGCACAGTTCCTTTGTTGTGAGCAAGCTCACTGTTCTGGCCCTATAGGAATCACAGTAGACTAGAAGAGTGCTCTTTTCTCAAAAGCAGAGTGTGTTTCTTGTAAGGCGAGCTAGTGTTTGTTTCCCAGTCGTAAATGGAGTTGAATCACATGCAGTTTCTGGTCCTACTAGCAAGAGTTGTTTTCTGCTAAGAACAGTCACAATTGAGCTCCCAATGCCATACACAGTGCAAATAGCACTAGCGTCTGTTCACAGCAAGTACAGTGTATTGGACTGAAGAGAAGCTACTGCTCTTGTCAGTTTCCTAAGCAGAGTTGAACTAGATATGGCACGTGTGGGAAGCACAGTTCCTTTGTTCTGAGCAAGCTCACTCTTCTGGCCCTATAGGAATCACAGTAGAGTAGAAGAGTGCTCTTTTCTCAAAAGCAGAGTGTGTTTCTTGTAAGGCGAGCTAGTGTTTGTTTCCCAGTCGTAAATGGAGTTGAATCACATGCAGTTTCTGGTCCTACTAGCAAGAGTTGTTTTCTGGTAAGAACAGTCACTATTGCGCTCCATTTGCCATACACAGTGCATAAAGCACTCGCGTCTGTTCCCAGCAAGTACAGTGTATTGGACTGAAGAGAAGCTACTGTTCTTGTCATTTTCCTAAGCAGAGTTGAACTAGATATGCCCCCTGTGTCGGAAGCACAGTTCGTTTATTCTGAGCAAGCTCACTGTTCTGGCCCTATAGGAAACACAGTAAATTAGAAGAGTGCTCTTTTCTCAAAAGCAGAGTATGTTTCTTGTAAGGCGAGCTAGTATTTGTTTCCCAGTCAGAAATGGAGTTGAATCACATGCAGTTTCTGGTCCTACAAGCAAGAGTTGTTTTCTGGTAAGAAGAGTCACTATTGCGCTCCATTTGCCATACACAGTGCAAATAGCCCTAGCGACTGTTCCCAGCAAGTACAGTGTATTGGACTGAAGAGAAGCTACTGTTCTTGTCAGTTTCCTAAGCAGAGTTGAACTGGATAAGGCCCGTGTGTCGGAAGCACAGTTCCTTTGTTGTGAGCAAGCTCACTGTTCTGGCCCTATAGGAAACACAGAAGAGTAGAAGAGTGCTCTTTTCTCAAAAGCAGAGTATGTTTCTTGTAAGGCGAGCTAGTATTTGTTTCCCAGTCAGAAATGGAGTTGAATCACATGCAGTTTCTTCTCCTACGAGCAAGATTTGTTTTATGGTAAGAATAGTCACTATTGCGCTCCCATTGCCATACACAGTGCAAATTGCACTCGCATCTGTTTCCTGCAAGTACAGTGTATTGGACTGAAGAGAAGCTACTGTTCTTGTCAGTTTCCTAAGCAGAGTTAACTAGATACGGCCCCTGTGTCAGAAGCACAGTTCCTTTGTTTTGAGCAAGCTCACTGTTCTGGCCCTATAGGAATCACAGTAGAGTAGAAGAGTGCACTTTACTCAAAAGCAGAGTGTGTTTCTTGTAAGGCGAGCTAGGATTTGTTTCCCAGTCAGAAATGGAGTTGAATCACATGCAGTTTCTGGTCCCACGAGCAAGAGTTGTTTTCTGGTAGGAAGAGTCACTATTGCGCTCCATTTGCCATACACAGTGCAAATAGCACTAGCGTCTGTTCACAGCAAGTACAGTGTATTGGACTGAAGAGAAGCTACTGTTCTTGTCAGTTTCCTAAGCAGAGTTGAACTAGATATGGCCCGTGTGTTGGAAGCACAGTTCCTTTGTTCTGAGCAAGCTCACTGTTCTGGCCCCATAGGAATCACAGTACTAATAGAGTGCTCCTTTCTCAAAAGCAGAGTGAGTTTCTTGTAAGGCGAGCTAGTGTTTGTTTCCCAGTCGTAAACGGAGTTGAATCACATGCAGTTTCTGGTCCTACTAGCAAGAGTTGTTTTCTGCTAAGAACAGTCACGATTGCGCTCCCATTGCGATACACAGTGCAAATAGCACTCACGTCTGTTCCCAGCAAGTACAGTGTATTGGACTGAAGAGAAGCTACTGTTCTTGTCAGTTTCCTAAGCAGAGTTGAACTAGCTGTGGCCCGATTGTTGGAAGCACAGTTCTTTTGTTCTGAGCAAGGTCATTGTTCTGGCCCTATAGGAAACACAGTAGATTAGAAGAGTGCTCTTTTCTCAAAAGCAGAGTATGATTCTTGTAGGGCGAGCTAGTATTTGTTTCCTAGTCAGAAATGGAGATGAATCACATGCAGTTTCTGTTCCTACGAGTAAGAGTTGTTTTCTGGTAAGAAGAGTCACTATTGTGCTCCATTTGCCATACACAGTGCAAATAGCACTAGCATCTGTTCCCAGCAAGTACAGTGTATTGGACTGAAGAGAAGCTACTGTTCCTGTCAGTTTCCTAAGAAGAATTGAACTAGATATGGCCCCTGTGTTCGAAGCACAGTTCTTTTATTCTGAGCACGCTCACTGTTCTGGCCCTATAGGAATTACAGTAGAGTAGAAGAGTGCTCTTTTCTCAAAAGCAGAGTGTGTTTCTTGTAAGGCGAGCTAGTGTTTGTTTCACAGTCATAAACCGAGTTGAATCACATGCAGTTTCTGGTCCTATGAGCAAGAGTTGTTTTCTGCTAAGAACAGTCACGATTGTGCTCCCACTGCCATACACAGTGCAAATAGCACTCGCGTCTGTTCCCAGCAAGTACAGTGTATTGGACTGAAGAGAAGCTACTGTTCTTGTCAGTTTCCTAAGAAAAGTTGAACTAGATATGGCCCGTGTGTTGGAAGCACAGTTCTTTTGTTCTGAGCAAGCTCACTCTTCTGGCCCTATAGGAAACACAGAAGAGTAGAAGAGTGCTCTTTTCTCCAAAGCAGATGTGTTTCTTGTAAGGCGAGCTAGTATTTGTTTCCCAGTCAGAAATGGAGTTGAATCACATTCAGTTTCTGGTCCTACAAGCAAGAGTTGTTTTCTGGTAAGAAGAGTCACTATTGCGCTCCATTTGCCATACACAGTGCAAATAGCACTAGTGACTGTTCCCAGCAAGTACAGTGTATTGGACTGAAGAGAAGCTACTGTTCTTGTCAGTTTCCTAAGCAGAGTTGAACTGGATAAGGCCCGTGTGTCGGAAGCACAGTTCCTTTGTTGTGAGCAAGCTCACTGTTCTGGCCCTATAGGAATCACAGTAGACTAGAAGAGTGCTCTTTTCTCAAAAGCAGAGTGTGTTTCTTGTAAGGCGAGCTAGTGTTTGTTTCCCAGTCGTAAATGGAGTTGAATCACATGCAGTTTCTGGTCCTACTAGCAAGAGTTGTTTTCTGCTAAGAACAGTCACAATTGAGCTCCCAATGCCATACACAGTGCAAATAGCACTAGCGTCTGTTCACAGCAAGTACAGTGTATTGGACTGAAGAGAAGCTACTGCTCTTGTCAGTTTCCTAAGCAGAGTTGAACTAGATATGGCCCGTGTGGGAAGCACAGTTCCTTTGTTCTGAGCAAGCTCACTCTTCTGGTCCTATAGGAATCACAGTAGAGTAGAAGAGTGCTCTTTTCTCAAAAGCAGAGTGTGTTTCTTGTAAGGCGAGCTAGTGTTTGTTTCCCAGTCGTAAATGGAGTTGAATCACATGCAGTTTCTGGTCCTACTAGCAAGAGTTGTTTTCTGGTAAGAACAGTCACTATTGCGCTCCATTTGCCATACACAGTGCATAAAGCACTCGCGTCTGTTCCCAGCAAGTACAGTGTATTGGACTGAAGAGAAGCTACTGTTCTTGTCATTTTCCTAAGCAGAGTTGAACTAGATATGCCCCCTGTGTCGGAAGCACAGTTCGTTTATTCTGAGCAAGCTCACTGTTCTGGCCCTATAGGAAACACAGTAAATTAGAAGAGTGCTCTTTTCTCAAAAGCAGAGTATGTTTCTTGTAAGGCGAGCTAGTATTTGTTTCCCAGTCAGAAATGGAGTTGAATCACATGCAGTTTCTGGTCCTACAAGCAAGAGTTGTTTTCTGGTAAGAAGAGTCACTATTGCGCTCCATTTGCCATACACAGTGCAAATAGCCCTAGCGACTGTTCCCAGCAAGTACAGTGTATTGGACTGAAGAGAAGCTACTGTTCTTGTCAGTTTCCTAAGCAGAGTTGAACTGGATAAGGCCCGTGTGTCGGAAGCACAGTTCCTTTGTTGTGAGCAAGCTCACTGTTCTGGCCCTATAGGAAACACAGAAGAGTAGAAGAGTGCTCTTTTCTCCAAAGCAGAGTATGTTTCTTGTAAGGCGAGCTAGTATTTGTTTCCCAGTCAGAAATGGAGTTGAATCACATGCAGTTTCTTCTCCTACGAGCAAGATTTGTTTTATGGTAAGAATAGTCACTATTGCGCTCCCATTGCCATACACAGTGCAAATTGCACTCGCATCTGTTTCCTGCAAGTACAGTGTATTGGACTGAAGAGAAGCTACTGTTCTTGTCAGTTTCCTAAGCAGAGTTAACTAGATACGGCCCCTGTGTCAGAAGCACAGTTCCTTTGTTCTGAGCAAGATCACTGTTCTGGCCCTATAGGAATCACAGTAGAGTAGAAGAGTGCACTTTTCTCAAAAGCAGAGTGTGTTTCTTGTAAGGCGAGCTAGGATTTGTTTCCCAGTCAGAAATGGAGTTGAATCACATGCAGTTTCTGGTCCCACGAGCAAGAGTTGTTTTCTGGTAGGAAGAGTCACTCCTGCGCTCCATTTGCCATACACAGTGCAAATAGCACTAGCGTCTGTTCACAGCAAGTACAGTGTATTGGACTGAAGAGAAGCTACTGTTCTTGTCAGTTTCCTAAGCAGAGTTGAACTAGATATGGCCCGTGTGTTGGAAGCACAGTTCCTTTGTTCTGAGCAAGCTCACTGTTCTGGCCCCATAGGAATCACAGTAGAATAGAAGAGTGCTCCTTTCTCAAAAGCAGAGTGAGTTTCTTGTAAGGCGAGCTAGTGTTTGTTTCCCAGTCGTAAACGGAGTTGAATCACATGCAGTTTCTGGTCCTACTAGCAAGAGTTGTTTTCTGCTAAGAACAGTCACGATTGCGCTCCCATTGCGATACACAGTGCAAATAGCACTCACGTCTGTTCCCAGCAAGTACAGTGTATTGGACTGAAGAGAAGCTACTGTTCTTGTCAGTTTCCTAAGCAGAGTTGAACTAGCTGTGGCCCAATTGTTGGAAGCACAGTTCTTTTGTTCTGAGCAAGGTCATTGTTCTGGCCCTATAGGAAACACAGTAGATTAGAAGAGTGCTCTTTTCTCAAAAGCAGAGTATGATTCTTGTAGGGCGAGCTAGTATTTGTTTCCTAGTCAGAAATGGAGATGAATCACATGCAGTTTCTGTTCCTACGAGTAAGAGTTGTTTTCTGGTAAGAAGAGTCACTATTGTGCTCCATTTGCCATACACAGTGCAAATAGCACTAGCATCTGTTCCCAGCAAGTACAGTGTATTGGACTGAAGAGAAGCTACTGTTCCTGTCAGTTTCCTAAGAAGAATTGAACTAGATATGGCCCCTGTGTTGGAAGCACAGTTCTTTTGTTCTGAGCACGCTCACTGTTCTGGCCCTATAGGAATCACAGTAGAGTAGAAGAGTGCTCTTTTCTCAAAAGCAGAGTGTGTTTCTTGTAAGGCGAGCTAGTGTTTGTTTCACAGTCATAAACAGAGTTGAATCACATGCAGTTTCTGGTCCTATGAGCAAGAGTTGTTTTCTGCTAAGAACAGTCACGATTGCGCTCCCACTGCCATACACAGTGCAAATAGCACTCGCGTCTGTTCCCAGCAAGTACAGTGTATTGGACTGAAGAGAAGCTACTGTTCTTGTCAGTTTCCTAAGAAAAGTTGAACTAGATATGGCCCGTGTGTTGGAAGCACAGTTCTTTTGTTCTGAGCAAGCTCACTCTTCTGGCCCTATAGGAAACACAGAAGAGTAGAAGAGTGCTCTTTTCTCCAAAGCAGATGTGTTTCTTGTAAGGCGAGCTAGTATTTGTTTCCCAGTCAGAAATGGAGTTGAATCACATGCAGTTTCTGGTCCTACAAGCAAGAGTTGTTTTCTGGTAAGAAGAGTCACTATTGCGCTCCATTTGCCATACACATTGCAAATAGCACTAGCGACTGTTCCCAGCAAGTACAGTGTATTGGACTGAAGAGAAGCTACTGTTCTTGTCAGTTTCCTAAGCAGAGTTGAACTGGATAAGGCCCGTGTGTCGGAAGCACAGTTCCTTTGTTGTGAGCAAGCTCACTGTTCTGGCCCTATAGGAATCACAGTAGACTAGAAGAGTGCTCTTTTCTCAAAAGCAGAGTGTGTTTCTTGTAAGGCGAGCTAGTGTTTGTTTCCCAGTTGTAAATGGAGTTGAATCACATGCAGTTTCTGGTCCTACTAGCAAGAGTTGTTTTCTGCTAAGAACAGTCACAATTGAGCTCCCAATGCCATACACAGTGCAAATAGCACTAGCGTCTGTTCACAGCAAGTACAGTGTATTGGACTGAAGAGAAGCTACTGCTCTTGTCAGTTTCCTAAGCAGAGTTGAACTAGATATGGCCCGTGTGGGAAGCACATTCCTTTGTTCTGAGCAAGCTCACTCTTCTGGCCCTATAGGAATCACAGTAGAGTAGAAGAGTGCTCTTTTCTCAAAAGCAGAGTGTGTTTCTTGTAAGGCGAGCTAGTGTTTGTTTCCCAGTCGTAAACGGAGTTGAATCACATGCAGTTTCTGGTCCTACTAGCAAGAGTTGTTTTCTGGTAAGAACAGTCACTATTGCGCTCCATTTGCCATACACAGTGCATAAAGCACTCGCGTCTGTTCCCAGCAAGTACAGTGTATTGGACTGAAGAGAAGCTACTGTTCTTGTCATTTTCCTAAGCAGAGTTGAACTAGATATGCCCCCTGTGTCGGAAGCACAGTTCGTTTATTCTGAGCAAGCTCACTGTTCTGGCCCTATAGGAAACACAGTAAATTAGAAGAGTGCTCTTTTCTCAAAAGCAGAGTATGTTTCTTGTAAGGCGAGCTAGTATTTGTTTCCCAGTCAGAAATGGAGTTGAATCACATGCAGTTTCTGCTCCTACAAGCAAGAGTTGTTTTCTGGTAAGAAGAGTCACTATTGAGCTCCATTTGCCATACACAGTGCAAATAGCACTCGAGTCTGTTCCCAGCAAGTACAGTGTATCGGACTGAAGAGAAGCCACTGTTCTTGTCAGTTTCCTAAGCAGAGTTGAACTGGATATGGCCCGTGTGTTGGAAGCACAGTTCTTTTGTTCTGAGCAAGCTCACTCTTCTGGCCCTATAGGAAACAAGGAAGAGTAGAAGAATGCTCTTTTCTCCAAAGCAGAGTATGTTTCTTGTAAGGCGAGCTATTATTTGTTTCCCAGTCAGAAATGGAGTTGAATCACATGCAGTTTCTTCTCCTACGAGCAAGATTTGTTTTATGGTAAGAATAGTCACTATTGCGCTCCCATTGCCATACACAGTGCAAATAGCACTCGTGTCTGTTCCCAGCAAGTACAGTGTATTGGACTGAAGAGAAGCTACTGTTCTTGTCAGTTTCCTAAGCAGAGTTAACTAGATACGGCCCCTGTGTCAGAAGCACAGTTCCTTTGTTCTGAGCAAGCTCACTGTTCTGGCCCTATAGGAATCACAGTAGAGTAGAAGAGTGCACTTTTCTCAAAAGCAGAGTGTGTTTCTTGTAAGGCGAGCTAGTATTTGTTTCCCAGTCAGAAATGGAGTTGAATCACATGCAGTTTCTGGTCCCACGAGCAAGAGTTGTTTTCTGGTAGGAAGAGTCACTATTGCGCTCCATTTGCCATACACAGTGCAAATAGCACTAGCGTCTGTTCACAGCAAGTACAGTGTATTGGACTGAAGAGAAGCTACTGTTCTTGTCAGTTTCCTAAGCCGAGTTGTACTAGATATGGCCCATGTGTTGGAAGCACAGTTCCTTTGTTCTGAGCAAGCTCACTGTTCTGGCCCCATAGGAATCACAGTAGACTAGAAGAGTGCTCCTTTCTCAAAAGCAGAGTGAGTTTCTTGTAAGGCGAGCTAGTGTTTGTTTCCCAGTCATAAACGGAGTTGAATCACATGCAGTTTCTGTCCTACTAGCAAGAGTTGTTTTCTGCTAAGAACAGTCACGATTGCGCTCCCATTGCGATACACAGTGCAAATAGCACTCACGTCTGTTCCCAGCAAGTACAGTGTATTGGACTGAAGAGAAGCTACTGTTCTTGTCAGTTTCCTAAGCAGAGTTGAACTAGCTGTGGCCCGATTGTTGGAAGCACAGTTCTTTTGTTCTGAGCAAGGTCATTGTTCTGGCCCTATAGGAAACACAGTAGATTAGAAGAGTGCTCTTTTCTCAAAAGCAGAGTATGATTCTTGTAGGGCGAGCTAGTATTTGTTTCCTAGTCAGAAATGGAGATGAATCACATGCAGTTTCTGTTCCTACGAGTAAGAGTTGTTTTCTGGTAAGAAGAGTCACTATTGTGCTCCATTTGCCATACACAGTGCAAATAGCACTAGCATCTGTTCCCAGCAAGTACAGTGTATTGGACTGAAGAGAAGCTACTGTTCCTGTCAGTTTCCTAAGAAGAATTGAACTAGATATGGCCCCTGTGTTCGAAGCACAGTTCTTTTGTTCTGAGCATGCTCACTGTTCTGGCCCTATAGGAATCACAGTAGAGTAGAAGAGTACTCTTTTCTCAAAAGCAGAGTGTGTTTCTTGTAAGATGAGCTAGTGTTTGTTTCACAGTCATAAACAGAGTTGAATCACATGCAGTTTCTGGTCCTATGAGCAAGAGTTGTTTTCTGCTAAGAACAGTCACGATTGCGCTCCCATTGCCATACACAGTGCAAATAGCACTCGCGTCTGTTCCCAGCAAGTACAGTGTATTGGACTGAAGAGAAACTACTGTTCTTGTCAGTTTCCTAAGAAAAGTTGAACTAGATATGGCCCGTGTGTTGGAAGCACAGTTCTTTTGTTCTGAGCAAGCTCACTCTTCTGGCCCTATAGGAAACACAGAAGAGTAGAAGAGTGCTCTTTTCTTCAAAGCAGAGTGTGTTTCTTTTAAGGCGAGCTAGTATTTGTTTCCCAGTCAGAAATGGAGTTGAATCACATGCAGTTTCTGGTCCTACAAGAAAGAGTTGTTTTCTGGTAAGAAGAGTCACTATTGCGCTCCATTTGCCATACACAGTGCAAATAGCACTAGCCACTGTTCCCAGCAAGTACAGTGTATTGGACTGAAGAGAAGCTACTGTTCTTGTCAGTTTCCTAAGCAGAGTTGAACTGGATAAGGCCCATGTGTCGGAAGCACAGTTCCTTTGTTGTGAGCAAGCTCACTGTTCTGGCCCTATAGGAATCACAGTAGACTAGAAGAGTGCTCTTTTCTCAAAAGCAGAGTGTGTTTCTTGTAAGGCGAGCTAGTGTTTGTTTCCCAGTCGTAAATGGAGTTGAATCACATGCAGTTTCTGGTCCTACTAGCAAGAGTTGTTTTCTGCTAAGAACAGTCACAATTGAGCTCCCAATGCCATACACAGTGCAAATAGCACTCGTGTCTGTTCCCAGCAAGTACAGTGTATTGGACTGAAGAGAAGCTACTGTTCTTGTCATTTTCCTAGGCAGATTTGAAGTAGATATGCCCCCTGAGTCGGAAGCACAGTTCTTTTGTTCTGAGCAAGCTCACTGTTCTGGCCCTATAGGAAACAGTGTAGATTAAAAGAGTGCTCTTTTCTCAAAAGCAGAGTATGTTTCTTGTAAGGTGAGCTAGTATTTGTTTCCCAGTCAGAAATGGAGTTGAATCACATGCAGTTTCTGCTCCTACAAACGAGAGTTGTTTTCTGGTAAGAAGAGTCACTATTGCGCTCCATTTGCCATAAACAGTGCAAATAGCACTAGCGTCTGTTCACAGCAAGTACAGTGTATTGGACTGAAGAGAAGCGACTGTTCTTGTCAGTTTCCTAAGCAGAGTTGAACTAGATATGGCCCGTGTGTCGGAAGCACAGTTCCTTTGTTCTGAGCAAGCTCACTCTTCTGGCCCTATAGGAATCACAGTAGAGTAGAAGAGTGCTCTTTTCTCAAAAGCAGAGTGTGTTTCTTGTAAGGCGAGCTAGTGTTTGTTTCACAGTCGTAAACGGAGTTGAATCACATGCAGTTTCTGGTCCTACTAGCAAGAGTTTTTTTCTGCTAAGAACAATCACAATTGCGCTCCCATTGCCATACACAGTGCAAATAGCACTCGCGTCTGTTCCCAGCAAGTACAGTGTATTGGACTGAAGAGAAGCTACTGTTCTTGTCAGTTTCCTAAGAAGAGTTGAACTAGATATGGCCCGTGTGTTGGAAGCACAGTTCCTTTGTTCTGAGCAAGCTCACTGCTCTGGCCCTATAGGAAACACAGTAGATTAGAAGAGTGCTCTTTTCTCAAAAGCAGAGTGTGTTTCTTGTAAGGCGAGCTAGTATTTGTTTCCCAGTCAGAAATGGAGTTGAATAACATGCAGTTTATGATCCTACGAGCAAGAGTTGTTTTCTGGTAAGAAGAATCACTATTGTGCTCCATTTGACATACACAGTACAAATAGCACTAGCGTCTGTTAACAGGAAGTACAGTGTATTGGACTGAAGAGAAGCTACTGTTCTTGTCAGTTTCCTAAGCAGAGATGAACTGGATATGGCCCGTGTGTTGGAAGCACAGTTCCTTTGTTCTGAGCAAGCTCACTGTTCTGGCCCTATGGGAATCACAGTAGACTAGAAGAGTGCTCTTTTCTCAAAAGCAGAGTGTGTTTCTTGTAAGGCGAGCTAGTGTTTGTTTCCCAGTCGTAAATGGAGTTGAATCTCATGCAGTTTCTGGTCCTACTAGCAAGAGTTGTTTTCTGGTAAGAACAGTCACTATTGCGCTCCATTTGCCATACACAGTGCATAAAGCACTCGCGTCTGTTCCCAGCATTACAGTGTATTGGACTGAAGAGAAGCTACTGTTCTTGTCAGTTTCCTAAGCAGAGTTGAACTAGATATGCCCCCTGTGTCGGAAGCACAGTTCGTTTGTTCTGAGCAAGCTCACTGTTCTGGCCCTATAGGAAACACAGTAAATTAGAAGAGTGCTCTTTTCTCAAAAGCAGAGTATGTTTCTTGTAAGGCGAGCTAGTATTTGTTTCCCAGTCAGAAATGGAGTTGAATCACATGCAGTTTCTGCTCCTACAAACAAGAGTTGTTTTCTGGTAAGAAGAGTCACTATTGAGCTCCATTTGCCATACACAGTGCAAATAGCACTCGCGTCTGTTCCCAGCAAGTACAGTGTATTGGACTGAAGAGAAGCCACTGTTCTTGTCAGTTTCCTAAGCAGAGTTGAACTGGATATGGCCCGTGTGTTGGAAGCACAGTTCTTTTGTTCTGAGCAAGCTCACTGTTCTGGCCCTATAGGAAACACAGAAGAGTAGAAGAGTGCTCTTTTCTCCAAAGCAGAGTATGTTTCTTGTAAGGCAAGCTATTATTTGTTTCCCAGTCAGAAATGGAGTTGAATCACATGCAGTTTCTTCTCCTACGAGCAAGATTTGTTTTATGGTAAGAATAGTCACTATTGCGCTCCCATTGCCATACACAGTGCAAATTGCACTCGCATCTGTTTCCTGCAAGTACAGTGTATTGGACTGAAGAGAAGCTACTGTTCTTGTCAGTTTCCTAAGCAGAGTTAACTAGATACGGCCCCTGTGTCAGAAGCACAGTTCCTTTGTTCTGAGCAAGCTCACTGTTCTGGCCCTATAGGAATCACAGTAGAGTAGAAGAGTGCACTTTTCTCAAAAGCAGAGTGTGTTTCTTGTAAGGCGAGCTAGTATTTGTTTCCCAGTCAGAAATGGAGTTGAATCACATGCAGTTTCTGGTCCCACGAGCAAGAGTTGTTTTCTGGTAGGAAGAGTCACTATTGCGCTCCATTTGCCATACACAGTGCAAATAGTACTAGCGTCTGTTCACAGCAAGTACAGTGTATTGGACTGAAGAGAAGCTACTGTTCTTGTCAGTTTCCTAAGCAGAGTTGAACTAGATATGGCCCGTGTGTTGGAAGCACAGTTCCTTTGTTCTGAGCAAGCTCACTGTTCTGGCCACATAGGAATCACAGTAGACTAGAAGAGTGCTCTTTTCTCAAAAGCAGAGTGAGTTTCTTGTAAGGCGAGCTAGTGTTTGTTTCCCAGTCGTAAACGGAGTTGAATCACATGCAGTTTCTGGTCCTACTAGCAAGAGTTGTTTTCTGCTAAGAACAGTCACGATTGCGCTCCCATTGCGATACACAGTGCAAATAGCACTCACGTCTGTTCCCAGCAAGTACAGTGTATTGGACTGAAGAGAAGCTACTGTTCTTGTCAGTTTCCTAATCAGAGTTGAACTAGCTGTGGCCCGATTGTTCGAAGCACAGTTCTTTTGTTCTGAGCAAGGTCATTGTTCTGGCCCTATAGGAAACACAGTAGATTAGAAGAGTGCTCTTTTCTCAGAAGCAGAGTATGATTCTTGTAGGGCGACCTAGTATTTGTTTCCTAGTCAGAAATGGAGATGAATCACATGCAGTTTCTGTTCCTACGAGTAAGAGTTGTTTTCTGGTAAGAAGAGTCACTATTGTGCTCCATTTGCCATACACAGTGCAAATAGCACTAGCATCTGTTCCCAGCAAGTACAGTGTATTGGACTGAAGAGAAGCTACTGTTCTTGTCAGTTTCCTAAGAAGAATTGAACTAGATATGGCCCATGTGTTCGAAGCACAGTTCTTTTGTTCTGAGCACTCTCACTGTTCTGGCCCTATAGGAATCACAGTAGAGTAGAAGAGTGCTCTTTTCTCAAAAGCAGAGTGTGTTTCTTGTAAGGCGAGCTAGTGTTTGTTTCACAGTCATAAACAGAGTTGAATCACATGCAGTTTCTGGTCCTATGAGCAAGAGTTGTTTTCTGCTAAGAACAGTCACGATTGCGCTCCCATTGCCATACACAGTGCAAATAGCACTCGTGTCTGTTCCCAGCAAGTACAGTGTATTGGACTGAAGAGAAGCTACTGTTCTTGTCAGTTTCCTAAGCAGAGTTGAACTAGATATGGCCCGTGTGTCGGAAGCACAGTTCCTTTGTTCTGAGCAAGCTCACTGTTCTGGCCCTATAGGAAACACAGTAGATTAGAAGAGTGCTCTTTTCTCAAAAGCAGAGTGTGTTTCTTGTAAGGCGAGCTAGTATTTGTTTTCCGGTCAGAAATGGAGTTGAATCACATGCAGTTTCTGGTCCTACGAGCAAGAGTTGTTTTCTGGTAAGAACAGTCACTATTGCGCTCCATTTGCCATACACAGTGCATAAAGCACTCGCGTCTGTTCCCAGCATTACAGTGTATTGGACTGAAGAGAAGCTACTGTTCTTGTCAGTTTCCTAAGCAGAGTTGAATTAGATATGCCCCCTGTGTCGGAAGCACAGTTCGTTTGTTCTGAGCAAGCTCACTGTTCTGGCCCTATAGGAAACACAGTAAATTAGAAGAGTGCTCTTTTCTCAAAAGCAGAGTATGTTTCTTGTAAGGCGAGCTAGTATTTGTTTCCCAGTCAGAAATGGAGTTGAATCACATGCAGTTTCTGCTCCTACAAACAAGAGTTGTTTTCTGGTAAGAAGAGTCACTATTGAGCTCCATTTGCCATACACAGTGCAAATAGCACTCGCGTCTGTTCCCAGCAAGTACAGTGTATCGGACTGAAGAGAAGCCACTGTTCTTGTCAGTTTCCTAAGCAGAGTTGAACTGGATATGGCCCGTGTGTTGGAAGCACAGTTCTTTTGTTCTGAGCAAGCTCACTGTTCTGGCCCTATAGGAAACACAGAAGAGTAGAAGAGTGCTCTTTTCTCCAAAGCAGAGTATGTTTCTTGTAAGGCGAGCTATTATTTGTTTCCCAGTCAGAAATGGAGTTGAATCACATGCAGTTTCTTCTCCTACGAGCAAGATTTGTTTTATGGTAAGAATAGTCACTATTGCGCTCCCATTGCCATACACAGTGCAAATTGCACTCGCATCTGTTTCCTGCAAGTCCAGTGTATTGGACTGAAGAGAAGCTACTGTTCTTGTCAGTTTCCTAAGCAGAGTTAACTAGATACGGCCCCTGTGTCAGAAGCACAGTTCCTTTGTTCTGAGCAAGCTCACTGTTCTGGCCCTATAGGAATCACAGTAGAGTAGAAGAGTGCACTTTTCTCAAAAGCAGAGTGTGTTTCTTGTAAGGCGAGCTAGTATTTGTTTCCCAGTCAGAAATGGAGTTGAATCACATGCAGTTTCTGGTCCCACGAGCAAGAGTTGTTTTCTGGTAGGAAGAGTCACTATTGCGCTCCATTTGCCATACACAGTGCAAATAGTACTAGCGTCTGTTCACAGCAAGTACAGTGTATTGGACTGAAGAGAAGCTACTGTTCTTGTCAGTTTCCTAAGCAGAGTTGAACTAGATATGGCCCGTGTGTTGGAAGCACAGTTCCTTTGTTCTGAGCAAGCTCACTGTTCTGGCCCCATAGGAATCACAGTAGACTAGAAGAGTGCTCTTTTCTCAAAAGCAGAGTGAGTTTCTTGTAAGGCGAGCTAGTGTTTGTTTCCCAGTCGTAAACGGAGTTGAATCACATGCAGTTTCTGGTCCTACTAGCAAGAGTTGTTTTCTGCTAAGAACAGTCACGATTGCACTCCCATTGCGATACACAGTGCAAATAGCACTCACGTCTGTTCCCAGCAAGTACAGTGTATTGGACTGAAGAGAAGCTACTGTTCTTGTCAGTTTCCTAATCAGAGTTGAACTAGCTGTGGCCCGATTGTTCGAAGCACAGTTCTTTTGTTCTGAGCAAGGTCATTGTTCTGGCCCTATAGGAAACACAGTAGATTAGAAGAGTGCTCTTTTCTCAGAAGCAGAGTATGATTCTTGTAGGGCGACCTAGTATTTGTTTCCTAGTCAGAAATGGAGATGAATCACATGCAGTTTCTGTTCCTACGAGTAAGAGTTGTTTTCTGGTAAGAAGAGTCACTATTGTGCTCCATTTGCCATACACAGTGCAAATAGCACTAGCATCTGTTCCCAGCAAGTACAGTGTATTGGACTGAAGAGAAGCTACTGTTCTTGTCAGTTTCCTAAGAAGAATTGAACTAGATATGGCCCCTGTGTTCGAAGCACAGTTCTTTTGTTCTGAGCACTCTCACTGTTCTGGCCCTATAGGAATCACAGTAGAGTAGAAGAGTGCTCTTTTCTCAAAAGCAGAGTGTGTTTCTTGTAAGGCGAGCTAGTGTTTGTTTCACAGTCATAAACAGAGTTGAATCACATGCAGTTTCTGGTCCTATGAGCAAGAGTTGTTTTCTGCTAAGAACAGTCACGATTGCGCTCCCATTGCCATACACAGTGCAAATAGCACTCGTGTCTGTTCCCAGCAAGTACAGTGTATTGGACTGAAGAGAAGCTACTGTTCTTGTCAGTTTCCTAAGCAGAGTTGAACTAGATATGGCCCGTGTGTCGGAAGCACAGTTCCTTTGTTCTGAGCAAGCTCACTGTTCTGGCCCTATAGGAAACACAGTAGATTAGAAGAGTGCTCTTTTCTCAAAAGCAGAGTGTGTTTCTTGTAAGGCGAGCTAGTATTTGTTTTCCGGTCAGAAATGGAGTTGAATCACATGCAGTTTCTGGTCCTACGAGCAAGAGTTGTTTTCTGGTAAGAACAGTCACTATTGCGCTCCATTTGCCATACACAGTGCATAAAGCACTCGCGTCTGTTCCCAGCATTACAGTGTATTGGACTGAAGAGAAGCTACTGTTCTTGTCAGTTTCCTAAGCAGAGTTGAATTAGATATGCCCCCTGTGTCGGAAGCACAGTTCGTTTGTTCTGAGCAAGCTCACTGTTCTGGCCCTATAGGAAACACAGTAAATTAGAAGAGTGCTCTTTTCTCAAAAGCAGAGTATGTTTCTTGTAAGGCGAGCTAGTATTTGTTTCCCAGTCAGAAATGGAGTTGAATCACATGCAGTTTCTGCTCCTACAAACAAGAGTTGTTTTCTGGTAAGAAGAGTCACTATTGAGCTCCATTTGCCATACACAGTGCAAATAGCACTCGCGTCTGTTCCCAGCAAGTACAGTGTATCGGACTGAAGAGAAGCCACTGTTCTTGTCAGTTTCCTAAGCAGAGTTGAACTGGATATGGCCCGTGTGTTGGAAGCACAGTTCTTTTGTTCTGAGCAAGCTCACTGTTCTGGCCCTATAGGAAACACAGAAGAGTAGAAGAGTGCTCTTTTCTCCAAAGCAGAGTATGTTTCTTGTAAGGCGAGCTATTATTTGTTTCCCAGTCAGAAATGGAGTTGAATCACATGCAGTTTCTTCTCCTACGAGCAAGATTTGTTTTATGGTAAGAATAGTCACTATTGCGCTCCCATTGCCATACACAGTGCAAATTGCACTCGCATCTGTTTCCTGCAAGTACAGTGTATTGGACTGAAGAGAAGCTACTGTTCTTGTCAGTTTCCTAAGCAGAGTTAACTAGATACGGCCCCTGTGTCAGAAGCACAGTTCCTTTGTTCTGAGCAAGCTCACTGTTCTGGCCCTATAGGAATCACAGTAGAGTAGAAGAGTGCACTTTTCTCAAAAGCAGAGTGTGTTTCTTGTAAGGCGAGCTAGTATTTGTTTCCCAGTCAGAAATGGAGTTGAATCACATGCAGTTTCTGGTCCCACGAGCAAGAGTTGTTTTCTGGTAGGAAGAGTCACTATTGCGCTCCATTTGCCATACACAGTGCAAATAGTACTAGCGTCTGTTCACAGCAAGTACAGTGTATTGGACTGAAGAGAAGCTACTGTTCTTGTCAGTTTCCTAAGCAGAGTTGAACTGGATAAGGCCCGTGTGTCGGAAGCACAGTTCCTTTGTTGTGAGCAAGCTCACTGTTCTGGCCCTATAGGAATCACAGTAGAGTAGAAGAGTGCTCTTTTCTCAAAAGCAGAGTGTGTTTCTTGTAAGGCGAGCTAGTGTTTGTTTCCCAGTCGTAAATGGAGTTGAATCATATGCATTTTCTGGTCCTACTAGCAAGAGTTGTTTTCTGCTAAGAACAGTCACAATTGAGCTCCCAATGCCATACACAGTGCAAATAGCACTCGCGTCTGTTCCCAGCAAGTACAGTGTATTGGACTGAAGAGAAGCTACTGTTCTTGTCATTTTCCTAAGCAGATTTGAACTAGATATGCCCCCTGTGTCGGAAGCACAGTTCTTTTGTTCTGAGCAAGCTAACTGTTCTGGCCCGATAGGAAACAGTGTAGATAAGAATAGTGCTCTTTTTTCAAAAGCAGAGTATGTTTCTTGTAAGGTGAGCTAGTATTTGTTTCCCAGTCAGAAATGGAGTTGAATAACATGCAGTTTCTGCTCCTACAAACAAGAGTTGTTTTCTGGTAAGAAGAGTCACTATTGCGCTCCATTTGCCATACACAGTGCAAATAGCACTAGCGTCTGTTCCCAGCAAGTACAGTGTATTGGACTGAAGAGAAACTACTGTTCTTGTCAGTTTCCTAAGCAGAGTTGAACTGGATATGGCCCGTGTGTGGGAAGCACAGTTCCTTTGTTCTGAGCAAGCTCACTGTTCTGGCCCTATGGGAATCACAGTAGAGTAGAAGAGTGCTCTTTAATCAAAAGCAGAGTGTGTTTCTTGTAAGGCGAGCTAGTGTTTGTTTCCCAGTCGTAAACGGAGTTGAATCACATGCAGTTTCTGGTTCTACAAGCAAGAGTTGTTTTCTGGTAAGAAGAGTCACTATTGCGCTCCATTTGCCATACACAGTGCAAATAGCACTAGCGTCTGTTCCCAGCAAGTACAGTGTATTGGACTGAAGAGAAGCTGCTGTTCTTGTCAGTTTCCTAAGCAGAGTTGAACTAGATATGGCCCGTGTGTCGGAAGCACAGTTCCTTTGTTGTGAGTAAGCTCACTCTTCTGGCCCTATAGGAATCACAGTAGACTAGAAGAGTGCTCTTTTCTCAAAAGCAGAGTGTGTTTCTTGTAAGGCGAGCTAGTGTTTGTTTCACAGTCGTAAACGGAGTTGAATCACATGCAGTTTCTGGTCCTACTAGCAAGAGTTTTTTTCTGCTAAGAACAGTCACGATTGCGCTCCCATTGCCATACACAGTGCAAATAGCACTCGTGTCTGTTCCCAGCAAGTACAGTGTATTGGACTGAAGAGAAGCTACTGTTCTTGTCAGTTTCCTAAGAAAAGTTGAACTAGATATGGCCCGTGTGTTGGAAGCACAGTTCTTTTGTTCTGAGCAAGTTCACTCTTCTGGCCCTATAGGAAACACAGAAGAGTAGAAGAGTGCTCTTTTCTTCAAAGCAGAGTGTGTTTCTTGTAAGGCGAGCTAGTATTTGTTTCCCAGTCAGAAATGGAGTTGAATCACATGCAGTTTCTGGTCCTACAAGCAAGAGTTGTTTTCTGGTAAGAAGAGTCACTATTGCGCTCCATTTGCCATACACAGTGCAAATAGCACTAGCGACTGTTCCCAGCAAGTACAGTGTATTGGACTGAAGAGAAGCTACTGTTCTTGTCAGTTTCCTAAGTAGAGTTGAACTGGATAAGGCCCGTGTGTCGGAAGCACAGTTCCTTTGTTGTGAGCAAGCTCACTGTTCTGGCCCTATAGGAATCACAGTAGACTAGAAGAGTGCTCTTTTCTCAAAAGCAGAGTGTGTTTCTTGTAAGGCGAGCTAGTGTTTGTTTCCCAGTCGTAAATGGAGTTGAATCACATGCAGTTTCTGGTCCTACTAGCAAGAGTTGTTTTCTGCTAAGAACAGTCACAATTGAGCTCCCAATGCCATACACAGTGCAAATAGCACTCGCGTCTGTTCCCAGCAAGTACAGTGTATTGGACTGAAGAGAAGCTACTGTTCTTGTCATTTTCCTAAGCAGATTTGAAGTAGATATGCCCCCTGAGTCGGAAGCACAGTTCTTTTGTTCTGAGCAAGCTCACTGTTCTGGCCCTATAGGAAACAGTGTAGATTAAAAGAGTGCTCTTTTCTCAAAAGCAGAGTATGTTTCTTGTAAGGTGAGCTAGAATTTGTTTCCCAGTCAGAAATGGAGTTGAATCACATGCAGTTTCTGCTCCTACAAACAAGAGTTGTTTTCTGGTAAGAAGAGTCACTATTGCGCTCCATTTGCCATACACAGTGCAAATAGCACTAGCGTCTGTTCAGAGCAAGTACAGTGTATTGGACTGAAGAGAAGCTACTGTTCTTGTCAGTTTCCTAAGCAGAGTTGAACTAGATATGGCCCGTGTGTCGGAAGCACAGTTCCTTTGTTCTGAGCAAGCTCACTCTTCTGGCCCTATAGGAATCACAGTAGAGTAGAAGAGTGCTCTTTTCTCAAAAGCAGAGTGTGTTTCTTGTAAGGCGAGCTAGTGTTTGTTTCCCAGTCGTAAACGGAGTTGAATCACATGCAGTTTCTGGTCCTACTAGCAAGAGTTTTTTTCTGCTAAGAACAGTCACGATTGCGCTCCCATTGCCATACACAGTGCAAATAGCACTCGCGTCTCTTCCCAGCAAGTACAGTGTATTGGACTGAAGAGAAGCTACTGTTCTTGTCAGTTTCCTAAGAAGAGTTGAACTAGATATGGCCCGTGTGTCGGAAGCACAGTTCCTTTGTTCTGAGCAAGCTCACTGCTCTGGCCCTATAGGAAACACAGTAGATTAGAAGAGTGCTCTTTTCTCAAAAGCAGAGTGTGTTTCTTGTAAGGCGAGCTAGTATTTGTTTCCCAGTCAGAAATGGAGTTGAATCACATGCAGTTTCTGATCCTACGAGCAAGAGTTGTTTTCTGGTAAGAAGAGTCACTATTGTGCTCCATTTGCCATACACAGTGCAAATAGCACTAGCGTCTGTTAACAGGAAGTACAGTGTATTGGACTGAAGAGAAGCTACTGTTCTTGTCAGTTTCCTAAGCAGAGTTGAACTGGATATGGCCCGTGTGTGGGAAGCACAGTTCCTTTGTTCTGAGCAAGCTCACTGTTCTGGCCCTATGGGAATCACAGTAGACTAGAAGAGTGCTCTTTTCTCAAAAGCAGAGTGTGTTTCTTGTAAGGCGAGCTAGTGTTTGTTTCCCAGTCGTAAATGGAGTTGAATCACATGCAGTTTCTGGTCCTACTAGCAAGAGTTGTTTTCTGGTAAGAACAGTCACTATTGCGCTCCATTTGCCATACACAGTGCATAATGCACTCGCGTCTGTTCCCAGCAAGTACAGTGTATTGGACTGAAGAGAAGCTACTGTTCTTGTCATTTTCCTAAGCAGAGCTGAACTAGATATGCCCCCTGTGTCGGAAGCACAGTTCGTTTATTCTGAGCAAGCTCACTGTTCTGGCCCTATAGGAAACACAGTAAATTAGAAGAGTGCTCTTTTCTCAAAAGCAGAGTATGTTTCTTGTAAGGCGAGCTAGTATTTGTTTCCCAGTCAGAAATGGAGTTGAATCACATGCAGTTTCTGCTCCTACAAGCAAGAGTTGTTTTCTGGTAAGAAGAGTCACTATTGAGCTCCATTTGCCATACACAGTGCAAATAGCACTCGCGTCTGTTCCCAGCAAGTACAGTGTATCGGACTGAAGAGAAGCCACTGTTCTTGTCAGTTTCCTAAGCAGAGTTGAACTGGATATGGCCCGTGTGTTGGAAGCACAGTTCTTTTGTTCTGAGCAAGCTCACTGTTCTGGCCCTATAGGAAACACAGAAGAGTAGAAGAGTGCTCTTTTCTCCAAAGCAGAGTATGTTTCTTGTAAGGCGAGCTAGTATTTGTTTCCCAGTCAGAAATGGAGTTGAATCACATGCAGTTTCTTCTCCTACGAGCAAGATTTGTTTTATGGTAAGAATAGTCACTATTGCGCTCCCATTGCCATACACAGTGCAAATTGCACTCGCATCTGTTTCCTGCAAGTACAGTGTATTGGACTGAAGAGAAGCTACTGTTCTTGTCAGTTTCCTAAGCAGAGTTAACTAGATACGGCCCCTGTGTCAGAAGCACAGTTCCTTTGTTTTGAGCAAGCTCACTGTTCTGGCCCTATAGGAATCACAGTAGAGTAGAAGAGTGCACTTTTCTCAAAAGCAGAGTGTGTTTCTTGTAAGGCGAGCTAGGATTTGTTTCCCAGTCAGAAATGGAGTTGAATCACATGCAGTTTCTGGTCCCACGAGCAAGAGTTGTTTTCTGGTAGGAAGAGTCACTATTGCGCTCCATTTGCCATACACAGTGCAAATAGCACTAGCGTCTGTTCACAGCAAGTACAGTGTATTGGACTGAAGAGAAGCTACTGTTCTTGTCAGTTTCCTAAGCAGAGTTGAACTAGATATGGCCCGTGTGTTGGAAGCACAGTTCCTTTGTTCTGAGCAAGCTCACTGTTCTGGCCCCATAGGAATCACAGTACTAATAGAGTGCTCCTTTCTCAAAAGCAGAGTGAGTTTCTTGTAAGGCGAGCTAGTGTTTGTTTCCCAGTCGTAAACGGAGTTGAATCACATGCAGTTTCTGGTCCTACTAGCAAGAGTTGTTTTCTGCTAAGAACAGTCACGATTGCGCTCCCATTGCGATACACAGTGCAAATAGCACTCACGTCTGTTCCCAGCAAGTACAGTGTATTGGACTGAAGAGAAGCTACTGTTCTTGTCAGTTTCCTAATCAGAGTTGAACTAGCTGTGGCCCGATTGTTCGAAGCACAGTTCTTTTGTTCTGAGCAAGGTCATTGTTCTGGCCCTATAGGAAACACAGTAGATTAGAAGAGTGCTCTTTTCTCAGAAGCAGAGTATGATTCTTGTAGGGCGACCTAGTATTTGTTTCCTAGTCAGAAATGGAGATGAATCACATGCAGTTTCTGTTCCTACGAGTAAGAGTTGTTTTCTGGTAAGAAGAGTCACTATTGTGCTCCATTTGCCATACACAGTGCAAATAGCACTAGCATCTGTTCCCAGCAAGTACAGTGTATTGGACTGAAGAGAAGCTACTGTTCTTGTCAGTTTCCTAAGAAGAATTGAACTAGATATGGCCCATGTGTTCGAAGCACAGTTCTTTTGTTCTGAGCACTCTCACTGTTCTGGCCCTATAGGAATCACAGTAGAGTAGAAGAGTGCTCTTTTCTCAAAAGCAGAGTGTGTTTCTTGTAAGGCGAGCTAGTGTTTGTTTCACAGTCATAAACAGAGTTGAATCACATGCAGTTTCTGGTCCTATGAGCAAGAGTTGTTTTCTGCTAAGAACAGTCACGATTGCGCTCCCATTGCCATACACAGTGCAAATAGCACTCGTGTCTGTTCCCAGCAAGTACAGTGTATTGGACTGAAGAGAAGCTACTGTTCTTGTCAGTTTCCTAAGCAGAGTTGAACTAGATATGGCCCGTGTGTCGGAAGCACAGTTCCTTTGTTCTGAGCAAGCTCACTGTTCTGGCCCTATAGGAAACACAGTAGATTAGAAGAGTGCTCTTTTCTCAAAAGCAGAGTGTGTTTCTTGTAAGGCGAGCTAGTATTTGTTTTCCGGTCAGAAATGGAGTTGAATCACATGCAGTTTCTGGTCCTACGAGCAAGAGTTGTTTTCTGGTAAGAACAGTCACTATTGCGCTCCATTTGCCATACACAGTGCATAAAGCACTCGCGTCTGTTCCCAGCATTACAGTGTATTGGACTGAAGAGAAGCTACTGTTCTTGTCAGTTTCCTAAGCAGAGTTGAATTAGATATGCCCCCTGTGTCGGAAGCACAGTTCGTTTGTTCTGAGCAAGCTCACTGTTCTGGCCCTATAGGAAACACAGTAAATTAGAAGAGTGCTCTTTTCTCAAAAGCAGAGTATGTTTCTTGTAAGGCGAGCTAGTATTTGTTTCCCAGTCAGAAATGGAGTTGAATCACATGCAGTTTCTGCTCCTACAAACAAGAGTTGTTTTCTGGTAAGAAGAGTCACTATTGAGCTCCATTTGCCATACACAGTGCAAATAGCACTCGCGTCTGTTCCCAGCAAGTACAGTGTATCGGACTGAAGAGAAGCCACTGTTCTTGTCAGTTTCCTAAGCAGAGTTGAACTGGATATGGCCCGTGTGTTGGAAGCACAGTTCTTTTGTTCTGAGCAAGCTCACTGTTCTGGCCCTATAGGAAACACAGAAGAGTAGAAGAGTGCTCTTTTCTCCAAAGCAGAGTATGTTTCTTGTAAGGCGAGCTATTATTTGTTTCCCAGTCAGAAATGGAGTTGAATCACATGCAGTTTCTTCTCCTACGAGCAAGATTTGTTTTATGGTAAGAATAGTCACTATTGCGCTCCCATTGCCATACACAGTGCAAATTGCACTCGCATCTGTTTCCTGCAAGTCCAGTGTATTGGACTGAAGAGAAGCTACTGTTCTTGTCAGTTTCCTAAGCAGAGTTAACTAGATACGGCCCCTGTGTCAGAAGCACAGTTCCTTTGTTCTGAGCAAGCTCACTGTTCTGGCCCTATAGGAATCACAGTAGAGTAGAAGAGTGCACTTTTCTCAAAAGCAGAGTGTGTTTCTTGTAAGGCGAGCTAGTATTTGTTTCCCAGTCAGAAATGGAGTTGAATCACATGCAGTTTCTGGTCCCACGAGCAAGAGTTGTTTTCTGGTAGGAAGAGTCACTATTGCGCTCCATTTGCCATACACAGTGCAAATAGTACTAGCGTCTGTTCACAGCAAGTACAGTGTATTGGACTGAAGAGAAGCTACTGTTCTTGTCAGTTTCCTAAGCAGAGTTGAACTGGATATGGCCCGTGTGTTGGAAGCACAGTTCCTTTGTTCTGAGCAAGCTCACTGTTCTGGCCCTATGGGAATCACAGTAGAGTAGAAGAGTGCTCTTTAATCAAAAGCAGAGTGTGTTTCTTGTAAGGCGAGCTAGTGTTTGTTTCCCAGTCGTAAACGGAGTTGAATCACATGCAGTTTCTGGTTCTACAAGCAAGAGTTGTTTTCTGGTAAGAAGAGTCACTATTGCGCTCCATTTGCCATACACAGTGCAAATAGCACTAGCATCTGTTCCCAGCAAGTACAGTGTATTGGACTGAAGAGAAGCTGCTGTTCTTGTCAGTTTCCTAAGCAGAGTTGAACTAGATATGGCCCGTGTGTCGGAAGCACAGTTCCTTTGTTGTGAGTAAGCTCACTCTTCTGGCCCTATAGGAATCACAGTAGACTAGAAGAGTGCTCTTTTCTCAAAAGCAGAGTGTGTTTCTTGTAAGGCGAGCTAGTGTTTGTTTCACAGTCGTAAACGGAGTTGAATCACATGCAGTTTCTGGTCCTACTAGCAAGAGTTTTTTTCTGCTAAGAACAGTCACGATTGCGCTCCCATTGCCATACACAGTGCAAATAGCACTCGCGTCTGTTCCCAGCAAGTACAGTGTATTGGACTGAAGAGAAGCTACTGTTCTTGTCAGTTTCCTAAGAAAAGTTGAACTAGATATGGCCCGTGTGTTGGAAGCACAGTTCTTTTGTTCTGAGCAAGTTCACTCTTCTGGCCCTATAGGAAACACAGAAGAGTAGAAGAGTGCTCTTTTCTTCAAAGCAGAGTGTGTTTCTTGTAAGGCGAGCTAGTATTTGTTTCCCAGTCAGAAATGGAGTTGAATCACATGCAGTTTCTGGTCCTACAAGCAAGAGTTGTTTTCTGGTAAGAAGAGTCACTATTGCGCTCCATTTGCCATACACAGTGCAAATAGCACTAGCGACTGTTCCCAGCAAGTACAGTGTATTGGACTGAAGAGAAGCTACTGTTCTTGTCAGTTTCCTAAGTAGAGTTGAACTGGATAAGGCCCGTGTGTCGGAAGCACAGTTCCTTTGTTGTGAGCAAGCTCACTGTTCTGGCCCTATAGGAATCACAGTAGACTAGAAGAGTGCTCTTTTCTCAAAAGCAGAGTGTGTTTCTTGTAAGGCGAGCTAGTGTTTGTTTCCCAGTCGTAAATGGAGTTGAATCACATGCAGTTTCTGGTCCTACTAGCAAGAGTTGTTTTCTGCTAAGAACAGTCACAATTGAGCTCCCAATGCCATACACAGTGCAAATAGCACTCGCGTCTGTTCCCAGCAAGTACAGTGTATTGGACTGAAGAGAAGCTACTGTTCTTGTCATTTTCCTAAGCAGATTTGAAGTAGATATGCCCCCTGAGTCGGAAGCACAGTTCTTTTGTTCTGAGCAAGCTCACTGTTCTGGCCCTATAGGAAACAGTGTAGATTAAAAGAGTGCTCTTTTCTCAAAAGCAGAGTATGTTTCTTGTAAGGTGAGCTAGAATTTGTTTCCCAGTCAGAAATGGAGTTGAATCACATGCAGTTTCTGCTCCTACAAACAAGAGTTGTTTTCTGGTAAGAAGAGTCACTATTGCGCTCCATTTGCCATACACAGTGCAAATAGCACTAGCGTCTGTTCAGAGCAAGTACAGTGTATTGGACTGAAGAGAAGCTACTGTTCTTGTCAGTTTCCTAAGCAGAGTTGAACTAGATATGGCCCGTGTGTCGGAAGCACAGTTCCTTTGTTCTGAGCAAGCTCACTCTTCTGGCCCTATAGGAATCACAGTAGAGTAGAAGAGTGCTCTTTTCTCAAAAGCAGAGTGTGTTTCTTGTAAGGCGAGCTAGTGTTTGTTTCCCAGTCGTAAACGGAGTTGAATCACATGCAGTTTCTGGTCCTACTAGCAAGAGTTTTTTTCTGCTAAGAACAGTCACGATTGCGCTCCCATTGCCATACACAGTGCAAATAGCACTCGCGTCTCTTCCCAGCAAGTACAGTGTATTGGACTGAAGAGAAGCTACTGTTCTTGTCAGTTTCCTAAGAAGAGTTGAACTAGATATGGCCCGTGTGTCGGAAGCACAGTTCCTTTGTTCTGAGCAAGCTCACTGCTCTGGCCCTATAGGAAACACAGTAGATTAGAAGAGTGCTCTTTTCTCAAAAGCAGAGTGTGTTTCTTGTAAGGCGAGCTAGTATTTGTTTCCCAGTCAGAAATGGAGTTGAATCACATGCAGTTTCTGATCCTACGAGCAAGAGTTGTTTTCTGGTAAGAAGAGTCACTATTGTGCTCCATTTGCCATACACAGTGCAAATAGCACTAGCGTCTGTTAACAGGAAGTACAGTGTATTGGACTGAAGAGAAGCTACTGTTCTTGTCAGTTTCCTAAGCAGAGTTGAACTGGATATGGCCCGTGTGTGGGAAGCACAGTTCCTTTGTTCTGAGCAAGCTCACTGTTCTGGCCCTATGGGAATCACAGTAGACTAGAAGAGTGCTCTTTTCTCAAAAGCAGAGTGTGTTTCTTGTAAGGCGAGCTAGTGTTTGTTTCCCAGTCGTAAATGGAGTTGAATCACATGCAGTTTCTGGTCCTACTAGCAAGAGTTGTTTTCTGGTAAGAACAGTCACTATTGCGCTCCATTTGCCATACACAGTGCATAATGCACTCGCGTCTGTTCCCAGCAAGTACAGTGTATTGGACTGAAGAGAAGCTACTGTTCTTGTCATTTTCCTAAGCAGAGCTGAACTAGATATGCCCCCTGTGTCGGAAGCACAGTTCGTTTATTCTGAGCAAGCTCACTGTTCTGGCCCTATAGGAAACACAGTAAATTAGAAGAGTGCTCTTTTCTCAAAAGCAGAGTATGTTTCTTGTAAGGCGAGCTAGTATTTGTTTCCCAGTCAGAAATGGAGTTGAATCACATGCAGTTTCTGCTCCTACAAGCAAGAGTTGTTTTCTGGTAAGAAGAGTCACTATTGAGCTCCATTTGCCATACACAGTGCAAATAGCACTCGCGTCTGTTCCCAGCAAGTACAGTGTATCGGACTGAAGAGAAGCCACTGTTCTTGTCAGTTTCCTAAGCAGAGTTGAACTGGATATGGCCCGTGTGTTGGAAGCACAGTTCTTTTGTTCTGAGCAAGCTCACTGTTCTGGCCCTATAGGAAACACAGAAGAGTAGAAGAGTGCTCTTTTCTCCAAAGCAGAGTATGTTTCTTGTAAGGCGAGCTAGTATTTGTTTCCCAGTCAGAAATGGAGTTGAATCACATGCAGTTTCTTCTCCTACGAGCAAGATTTGTTTTATGGTAAGAATAGTCACTATTGCGCTCCCATTGCCATACACAGTGCAAATTGCACTCGCATCTGTTTCCTGCAAGTACAGTGTATTGGACTGAAGAGAAGCTACTGTTCTTGTCAGTTTCCTAAGCAGAGTTAACTAGATACGGCCCCTGTGTCAGAAGCACAGTTCCTTTGTTTTGAGCAAGCTCACTGTTCTGGCCCTATAGGAATCACAGTAGAGTAGAAGAGTGCACTTTTCTCAAAAGCAGAGTGTGTTTCTTGTAAGGCGAGCTAGGATTTGTTTCCCAGTCAGAAATGGAGTTGAATCACATGCAGTTTCTGGTCCCACGAGCAAGAGTTGTTTTCTGGTAGGAAGAGTCACTATTGCGCTCCATTTGCCATACACAGTGCAAATAGCACTAGCGTCTGTTCACAGCAAGTACAGTGTATTGGACTGAAGAGAAGCTACTGTTCTTGTCAGTTTCCTAAGCAGAGTTGAACTAGATATGGCCCGTGTGTTGGAAGCACAGTTCCTTTGTTCTGAGCAAGCTCACTGTTCTGGCCCCATAGGAATCACAGTACTAATAGAGTGCTCCTTTCTCAAAAGCAGAGTGAGTTTCTTGTAAGGCGAGCTAGTGTTTGTTTCCCAGTCGTAAACGGAGTTGAATCACATGCAGTTTCTGGTCCTACTAGCAAGAGTTGTTTTCTGCTAAGAACAGTCACGATTGCGCTCCCATTGCGATACACAGTGCAAATAGCACTCACGTCTGTTCCCAGCAAGTACAGTGTATTGGACTGAAGAGAAGCTACTGTTCTTGTCAGTTTCCTAAGCAGAGTTGAACTAGCTGTGGCCCGATTGTTGGAAGCACAGTTCTTTTGTTCTGAGCAAGGTCATTGTTCTGGCCCTATAGGAAACACAGTAGATTAGAAGAGTGCTCTTTTCTCAAAAGCAGAGTATGATTCTTGTAGGGCGAGCTAGTATTTGTTTCCTAGTCAGAAATGGAGATGAATCACATGCAGTTTCTGTTCCTAGGAGTAAGAGTTGTTTTCTGGTAAGAAGAGTCACTATTGTGCTCCATTTGCCATACACAGTGCAAATAGCACTAGCATCTGTTCCCAGCAAGTACAGTGTATTGGACTGAAGAGAAGCTACTGTTCCTGTCAGTTTCCTAAGAAGAATTGAACTAGATATGGCCCCTGTGTTCGAAGCACAGTTCTTTTATTCTGAGCACGCTCACTGTTCTGGCCCTATAGGAATTACAGTAGAGTAGAAGAGTGCTCTTTTCTCAAAAGCAGAGTGTGTTTCTTGTAAGGCGAGCTAGTGTTTGTTTCACAGTCATAAACCGAGTTGAATCACATGCAGTTTCTGGTCCTATGAGCAAGAGTTGTTTTCTGCTAAGAACAGTCACGATTGTGCTCCCACTGCCATACACAGTGCAAATAGCACTCGCGTCTGTTCCCAGCAAGTACAGTGTATTGGACTGAAGAGAAGCTACTGTTCTTGTCAGTTTCCTAAGAAAAGTTGAACTAGATATGGCCCGTGTGTTGGAAGCACAGTTCTTTTGTTCTGAGCAAGCTCACTCTTCTGGCCCTATAGGAAACACAGAAGAGTAGAAGAGTGCTCTTTTCTCCAAAGCAGATGTGTTTCTTGTAAGGCGAGCTAGTATTTGTTTCCCAGTCAGAAATGGAGTTGAATCACATTCAGTTTCTGGTCCTACAAGCAAGAGTTGTTTTCTGGTAAGAAGAGTCACTATTGCGCTCCATTTGCCATACACAGTGCAAATAGCACTAGTGACTGTTCCCAGCAAGTACAGTGTATTGGACTGAAGAGAAGCTACTGTTCTTGTCAGTTTCCTAAGCAGAGTTGAACTGGATAAGGCCCGTGTGTCGGAAGCACAGTTCCATTGTTGTGAGCAAGCTCACTGTTCTGGCCCTATAGGAATCACAGTAGACTAGAAGAGTGCTCTTTTCTCAAAAGCAGAGTGTGTTTCTTGTAAGGCGAGCTAGTGTTTGTTTCCCAGTCGTAAATGGAGTTGAATCACATGCAGTTTCTGGTCCTACTAGCAAGAGTTGTTTTCTGCTAAGAACAGTCACAATTGAGCTCCCAATGCCATACACAGTGCAAATAGCACTAGCGTCTGTTCACAGCAAGTACAGTGTATTGGACTGAAGAGAAGCTACTGCTCTTGTCAGTTTCCTAAGCAGAGTTGAACTAGATATGGCCCGTGTGGGAAGCACAGTTCCTTTGTTCTGAGCAAGCTCACTCTTCTGGCCCTATAGGAATCACAGTAGAGTAGAAGAGTGCTCTTTTCTCAAAAGCAGAGTGTGTTTCTTGTAAGGCGAGCTAGTGTTTGTTTCCCAGTCGTAAATGGAGTTGAATCACATGCAGTTTCTGGTCCTACTAGCAAGAGTTGTTTTCTGGTAAGAACAGTCACTATTGCGCTCCATTTGCCATACACAGTGCATAAAGCACTCGCGTCTGTTCCCAGCAAGTACAGTGTATTGGACTGAAGAGAAGCTACTGTTCTTGTCATTTTCCTAAGCAGAGTTGAACTAGATATGCCCCCTGTGTCGGAAGCACAGTTCGTTTATTCTGAGCAAGCTCACTGTTCTGGCCCTATAGGAAACACAGTAAATTAGAAGAGTGCTCTTTTCTCAAAAGCAGAGTATGTTTCTTGTAAGGTGAGCTAGTATTTGTTTCCCAGTCAGAAATGGAGTTGAATCACATGCAGTTTCTGGTCCTACAAGCAAGAGTTGTTTTCTGGTAAGAAGAGTCACTATTGCGCTCCATTTGCCATACACAGTGCAAATAGCCCTAGCGACTGTTCCCAGCAAGTACAGTGTATTGGACTGAAGAGAAGCTACTGTTCTTGTCAGTTTCCTAAGCAGAGTTGAACTGGATAAGGCCCGTGTGTCGGAAGCACAGTTCCTTTGTTGTGAGCAAGCTCACTGTTCTGGCCCTATAGGAAACACAGAAGAGTAGAAGAGTGCTCTTTTCTCCAAAGCAGAGTATGTTTCTTGTAAGGCGAGCTAGTATTTGTTTCCCAGTCAGAAATGGAGTTGAATCACATGCAGTTTCTTCTCCTACGAGCAAGATTTGTTTTATGGTAAGAATAGTCACTATTGCGCTCCCATTGCCATACACAGTGCAAATTGCACTCGCATCTGTTTCCTGCAAGTACAGTGTATTGGACTGAAGAGAAGCTACTGTTCTTGTCAGTTTCCTAAGCAGAGTTAACTAGATACGGCCCCTGTGTCAGAAGCACAGTTCCTTTGTTTTGAGCAAGCTCACTGTTCTGGCCCTATAGGAATCACAGTAGAGTAGAAGAGTGCACTTTACTCAAAAGCAGAGTGTGTTTCTTGTAAGGCGAGCTAGGATTTGTTTCCCAGTCAGAAATGGAGTTGAATCACATGCAGTTTCTGGTCCCACGAGCAAGAGTTGTTTTCTGGTAGGAAGAGTCACTATTGCGCTCCATTTGCCATACACAGTGCAAATAGCACTAGCGTCTGTTCACAGCAAGTACAGTGTATTGGACTGAAGAGAAGCTACTGTTCTTGTCAGTTTCCTAAGCAGAGTTGAACTAGATATGGCCCGTGTGTTGGAAGCACAGTTCCTTTGTTCTGAGCAAGCTCACTGTTCTGGCCCCATAGGAATCACAGTACTAATAGAGTGCTCCTTTCTCAAAAGCAGAGTGAGTTTCTTGTAAGGCGAGCTAGTGTTTGTTTCCCAGTCGTAAACGGAGTTGAATCACATGCAGTTTCTGGTCCTACTAGCAAGAGTTGTTTTCTGCTAAGAACAGTCACGATTGCGCTCCCATTGCGATACACAGTGCAAATAGCACTCACGTCTGTTCCCAGCAAGTACAGTGTATTGGACTGAAGAGAAGCTACTGTTCTTGTCAGTTTCCTAAGCAGAGTTGAACTAGCTGTGGCCCGATTGTTGGAAGCACAGTTCTTTTGTTCTGAGCAAGGTCATTGTTCTGGCCCTATAGGAAACACAGTAGATTAGAAGAGTGCTCTTTTCTCAAAAGCAGAGTATGATTCTTGTAGGGCGAGCTAGTATTTGTTTCCTAGTCAGAAATGGAGATGAATCACATGCAGTTTCTGTTCCTACGAGTAAGAGTTGTTTTCTGGTAAGAAGAGTCACTATTGTGCTCCATTTGCCATACACAGTGCAAATAGCACTAGCATCTGTTCCCAGCAAGTACAGTGTATTGGACTGAAGAGAAGCTACTGTTCCTGTCAGTTTCCTAAGAAGAATTGAACTAGATATGGCCCCTGTGTTCGAAGCACAGTTCTTTTATTCTGAGCACGCTCACTGTTCTGGCCCTATAGGAATTACAGTAGAGTAGAAGAGTGCTCTTTTCTCAAAAGCAGAGTGTGTTTCTTGTAAGGCGAGCTAGTGTTTGTTTCACAGTCATAAACCGAGTTGAATCACATGCAGTTTCTGGTCCTATGAGCAAGAGTTGTTTTCTGCTAAGAACAGTCACGATTGTGCTCCCACTGCCATACACAGTGCAAATAGCACTCGCGTCTGTTCCCAGCAAGTACAGTGTATTGGACTGAAGAGAAGCTACTGTTCTTGTCAGTTTCCTAAGAAAAGTTGAACTAGATATGGCCCGTGTGTTGGAAGCACAGTTCTTTTGTTCTGAGCAAGCTCACTCTTCTGGCCCTATAGGAAACACAGAAGAGTAGAAGAGTGCTCTTTTCTCCAAAGCAGATGTGTTTCTTGTAAGGCGAGCTAGTATTTGTTTCCCAGTCAGAAATGGAGTTGAATCACATTCAGTTTCTGGTCCTACAAGCAAGAGTTGTTTTCTGGTAAGAAGAGTCACTATTGCGCTCCATTTGCCATACACAGTGCAAATAGCACTAGTGACTGTTCCCAGCAAGTACAGTGTATTGGACTGAAGAGAAGCTACTGTTCTTGTCAGTTTCCTAAGCAGAGTTGAACTGGATAAGTCCCGTGTGTCGGAAGCACAGTTCCTTTGTTGTGAGCAAGCTCACTGTTCTGGCCCTATAGGAATCACAGTAGACTAGAAGAGTGCTCTTTTCTCAAAAGCAGAGTGTGTTTCTTGTAAGGCGAGCTAGTGTTTGTTTCCCAGTCGTAAATGGAGTTGAATCACATGCAGTTTCTGGTCCTACTAGCAAGAGTTGTTTTCTGCTAAGAACAGTCACAATTGAGCTCCCAATGCCATACACAGTGCAAATAGCACTAGCGTCTGTTCACAGCAAGTACAGTGTATTGGACTGAAGAGAAGCTACTGCTCTTGTCAGTTTCCTAAGCAGAGTTGAACTAGATATGGCCCGTGTGGGAAGCACAGTTCCTTTGTTCTGAGCAAGCTCACTCTTCTGGCCCTATAGGAATCACAGTAGAGTAGAAGAGTGCTCTTTTCTCAAAAGCAGAGTGTGTTTCTTGTAAGGCGAGCTAGTGTTTGTTTCCCAGTCGTAAATGGAGTTGAATCACATGCAGTTTCTGGTCCTACTAGCAAGAGTTGTTTTCTGGTAAGAACAGTCACTATTGCGCTCCATTTGCCATACACAGTGCATAAAGCACTCGCGTCTGTTCCCAGCAAGTACAGTGTATTGGACTGAAGAGAAGCTACTGTTCTTGTCATTTTCCTAAGCAGAGTTGAACTAGATATGCCCCCTGTGTCGGAAGCACAGTTCGTTTATTCTGAGCAAGCTCACTGTTCTGGCCCTATAGGAAACACAGTAAATTAGAAGAGTGCTCTTTTCTCAAAAGCAGAGTATGTTTCTTGTAAGGCGAGCTAGTATTTGTTTCCCAGTCAGAAATGGAGTTGAATCACATGCAGTTTCTGGTCCTACAAGCAAGAGTTGTTTTCTGGTAAGAAGAGTCACTATTGCGCTCCATTTGCCATACACAGTGCAAATAGCCCTAGCGACTGTTCCCAGCAAGTACAGTGTATTGGACTGAAGAGAAGCTACTGTTCTTGTCAGTTTCCTAAGCAGAGTTGAACTGGATAAGGCCCGTGTGTCGGAAGCACAGTTCCTTTGTTGTGAGCAAGCTCACTGTTCTGGCCCTATAGGAAACACAGAAGAGTAGAAGAGTGCTCTTTTCTCCAAAGCAGAGTATGTTTCTTGTAAGGCGAGCTAGTATTTGTTTCCCAGTCAGAAATGGAGTTGAATCACATGCAGTTTCTTCTCCTACGAGCAAGATTTGTTTTATGGTAAGAATAGTCACTATTGCGCTCCCATTGCCATACACAGTGCAAATTGCACTCGCATCTGTTTCCTGCAAGTACAGTGTATTGGACTGAAGAGAAGCTACTGTTCTTGTCAGTTTCCTAAGCAGAGTTAACTAGATACGGCCCCTGTGTCAGAAGCACAGTTCCTTTGTTCTGAGCAAGATCACTGTTCTGGCCCTATAGGAATCACAGTAGAGTAGAAGAGTGCACTTTTCTCAAAAGCAGAGTGTGTTTCTTGTAAGGCGAGCTAGGATTTGTTTCCCAGTCAGAAATGGAGTTGAATCACATGCAGTTTCTGGTCCCACGAGCAAGAGTTGTTTTCTGGTAGGAAGAGTCACTCCTGCGCTCCATTTGCCATACACAGTGCAAATAGCACTAGCGTCTGTTCACAGCAAGTACAGTGTATTGGACTGAAGAGAAGCTACTGTTCTTGTCAGTTTCCTAAGCAGAGTTGAACTAGATATGGCCCGTGTGTTGGAAGCACAGTTCCTTTGTTCTGAGCAAGCTCACTGTTCTGGCCCCATAGGAATCACAGTAGAATAGAAGAGTGCTCCTTTCTCAAAAGCAGAGTGAGTTTCTTGTAAGGCGAGCTAGTGTTTGTTTCCCAGTCGTAAACGGAGTTGAATCACATGCAGTTTCTGGTCCTACTAGCAAGAGTTGTTTTCTGCTAAGAACAGTCACGATTGCGCTCCCATTGCGATACACAGTGCAAATAGCACTCACGTCTGTTCCCAGCAAGTACAGTGTATTGGACTGAAGAGAAGCTACTGTTCTTGTCAGTTTCCTAAGCAGAGTTGAACTAGCTGTGGCCCAATTGTTGGAAGCACAGTTCTTTTGTTCTGAGCAAGGTCATTGTTCTGGCCCTATAGGAAACACAGTAGATTAGAAGAGTGCTCTTTTCTCAAAAGCAGAGTATGATTCTTGTAGGGCGAGCTAGTATTTGTTTCCTAGTCAGAAATGGAGATGAATCACATGCAGTTTCTGTTCCTACGAGTAAGAGTTGTTTTCTGGTAAGAAGAGTCACTATTGTGCTCCATTTGCCATACACAGTGCAAATAGCACTAGCATCTGTTCCCAGCAAGTACAGTGTATTGGACTGAAGAGAAGCTACTGTTCCTGTCAGTTTCCTAAGAAGAATTGAACTAGATATGGCCCCTGTGTTGGAAGCACAGTTCTTTTGTTCTGAGCACGCTCACTGTTCTGGCCCTATAGGAATCACAGTAGAGTAGAAGAGTGCTCTTTTCTCAAAAGCAGAGTGTGTTTCTTGTAAGGCGAGCTAGTGTTTGTTTCACAGTCATAAACCGAGTTGAATCACATGCAGTTTCTGGTCCTATGAGCAAGAGTTGTTTTCTGCTAAGAACAGTCACGATTGTGCTCCCACTGCCATACACAGTGCAAATAGCACTCGCGTCTGTTCCCAGCAAGTACAGTGTATTGGACTGAAGAGAAGCTACTGTTCTTGTCAGTTTCCTAAGAAAAGTTGAACTAGATATGGCCCGTGTGTTGGAAGCACAGTTCTTTTGTTCTGAGCAAGCTCACTCTTCTGGCCCTATAGGAAACACAGAAGAGTAGAAGAGTGCTCTTTTCTCCAAAGCAGATGTGTTTCTTGTAAGGCGAGCTAGTATTTGTTTCCCAGTCAGAAATGGAGTTGAATCACATTCAGTTTCTGGTCCTACAAGCAAGAGTTGTTTTCTGGTAAGAAGAGTCACTATTGCGCTCCATTTGCCATACACAGTGCAAATAGCACTAGTGACTGTTCCCAGCAAGTACAGTGTATTGGACTGAAGAGAAGCTACTGTTCTTGTCAGTTTCCTAAGCAGAGTTGAACTGGATAAGGCCCGTGTGTCGGAAGCACAGTTCCTTTGTTGTGAGCAAGCTCACTGTTCTGGCCCTATAGGAATCACAGTAGACTAGAAGAGTGCTCTTTTCTCAAAAGCAGAGTGTGTTTCTTGTAAGGCGAGCTAGTGTTTGTTTCCCAGTCGTAAATGGAGTTGAATCACATGCAGTTTCTGGTCCTACTAGCAAGAGTTGTTTTCTGCTAAGAACAGTCACAATTGAGCTCCCAATGCCATACACAGTGCAAATAGCACTAGCGTCTGTTCACAGCAAGTACAGTGTATTGGACTGAAGAGAAGCTACTGCTCTTGTCAGTTTCCTAAGCAGAGTTGAACTAGATATGGCCCGTGTGGGAAGCACAGTTCCTTTGTTCTGAGCAAGCTCACTCTTCTGGCCCTATAGGAATCACAGTAGAGTAGAAGAGTGCTCTTTTCTCAAAAGCAGAGTGTGTTTCTTGTAAGGCGAGCTAGTGTTTGTTTCCCAGTCGTAAATGGAGTTGAATCACATGCAGTTTCTGGTCCTACTAGCAAGAGTTGTTTTCTGGTAAGAACAGTCACTATTGCGCTCCATTTGCCATACACAGTGCATAAAGCACTCGCGTCTGTTCCCAGCAAGTACAGTGTATTGGACTGAAGAGAAGCTACTGTTCTTGTCATTTTCCTAAGCAGAGTTGAACTAGATATGCCCCCTGTGTCGGAAGCACAGTTCGTTTATTCTGAGCAAGCTCACTGTTCTGGCCCTATAGGAAACACAGTAAATTAGAAGAGTGCTCTTTTCTCAAAAGCAGAGTATGTTTCTTGTAAGGCGAGCTAGTATTTGTTTCCCAGTCAGAAATGGAGTTGAATCACATGCAGTTTCTGGTCCTACAAGCAAGAGTTGTTTTCTGGTAAGAAGAGTCACTATTGCGCTCCATTTGCCATACACAGTGCAAATAGCCCTAGCGACTGTTCCCAGCAAGTACAGTGTATTGGACTGAAGAGAAGCTACTGTTCTTGTCAGTTTCCTAAGCAGAGTTGAACTGGATAAGGCCCGTGTGTCGGAAGCACAGTTCCTTTGTTGTGAGCAAGCTCACTGTTCTGGCCCTATAGGAAACACAGAAGAGTAGAAGAGTGCTCTTTTCTCCAAAGCAGAGTATGTTTCTTGTAAGGCGAGCTAGTATTTGTTTCCCAGTCAGAAATGGAGTTGAATCACATGCAGTTTCTTCTCCTACGAGCAAGATTTGTTTTATGGTAAGAATAGTCACTATTGCGCTCCCATTGCCATACACAGTGCAAATTGCACTCGCATCTGTTTCCTGCAAGTACAGTGTATTGGACTGAAGAGAAGCTACTGTTCTTGTCAGTTTCCTAAGCAGAGTTAACTAGATACGGCCCCTGTGTCAGAAGCACAGTTCCTTTGTTCTGAGCAAGCTCACTGTTCTGGCCCTATAGGAATCACAGTAGAGTAGAAGAGTGCACTTTTCTCAAAAGCAGAGTGTGTTTCTTGTAAGACGAGCTAGGATTTGTTTCCCAGTCAGAAATGGAGTTGAATCACATGCAGTTTCTGGTCCCACGAGCAAGAGTTGTTTTCTGGTAGGAAGAGTCACTCCTGCGCTCCATTTGCCATACACAGTGCAAATAGCACTAGCGTCTGTTCACAGCAAGTACAGTGTATTGGACTGAAGAGAAGCTACTGTTCTTGTCAGTTTCCTAAGCAGAGTTGAACTAGATATGGCCCGTGTGTTGGAAGCACAGTTCCTTTGTTCTGAGCAAGCTCACTGTTCTGGCCCCATAGGAATCACAGTAGAATAGAAGAGTGCTCCTTTCTCAAAAGCAGAGTGAGTTTCTTGTAAGGCGAGCTAGTGTTTGTTTCCCAGTCGTAAACGGAGTTGAATCACATGCAGTTTCTGGTCCTACTAGCAAGAGTTGTTTTCTGCTAAGAACAGTCACGATTGCGCTCCCATTGCGATACACAGTGCAAATAGCACTCACGTCTGTTCCCAGCAAGTACAGTGTATTGGACTGAAGAGAAGCTACTGTTCTTGTCAGTTTCCTAAGCAGAGTTGAACTAGCTGTGGCCCAATTGTTGGAAGCACAGTTCTTTTGTTCTGAGCAAGGTCATTGTTCTGGCCCTATAGGAAACACAGTAGATTAGAAGAGTGCTCTTTTCTCAAAAGCAGAGTATGATTCTTGTAGGGCGAGCTAGTATTTGTTTCCTAGTCAGAAATGGAGATGAATCACATGCAGTTTCTGTTCCTACGAGTAAGAGTTGTTTTCTGGTAAGAAGAGTCACTATTGTGCTCCATTTGCCATACACAGTGCAAATAGCACTAGCATCTGTTCCCAGCAAGTACAGTGTATTGGACTGAAGAGAAGCTACTGTTCCTGTCAGTTTCCTAAGAAGAATTGAACTAGATATGGCCCCTGTGTTGGAAGCACAGTTCTTTTGTTCTGAGCACGCTCACTGTTCTGGCCCTATAGGAATCACAGTAGAGTAGAAGAGTGCTCTTTTCTCAAAAGCAGAGTGTGTTTCTTGTAAGGCGAGCTAGTGTTTGTTTCACAGTCATAAACAGAGTTGAATCACATGCAGTTTCTGGTCCTATGAGCAAGAGTTGTTTTCTGCTAAGAACAGTCACGATTGCGCTCCCACTGCCATACACAGTGCAAATAGCACTCGCGTCTGTTCCCAGCAAGTACAGTGTATTGGACTGAAGAGAAGCTACTGTTCTTGTCAGTTTCCTAAGAAAAGTTGAACTAGATATGGCCCGTGTGTTGGAAGCACAGTTCTTTTGTTCTGAGCAAGCTCACTCTTCTGGCCCTATAGGAAACACAGAAGAGTAGAAGAGTGCTCTTTTCTCCAAAGCAGATGTGTTTCTTGTAAGGCGAGCTAGTATTTGTTTCCCAGTCAGAAATGGAGTTGAATCACATGCAGTTTCTGGTCCTACAAGCAAGAGTTGTTTTCTGGTAAGAAGAGTCACTATTGCGCTCCATTTGCCATACACATTGCAAATAGCACTAGCGACTGTTCCCAGCAAGTACAGTGTATTGGACTGAAGAGAAGCTACTGTTCTTGTCAGTTTCCTAAGCAGAGTTGAACTGGATAAGGCCCGTGTGTCGGAAGCACAGTTCCTTTGTTGTGAGCAAGCTCACTGTTCTGGCCCTATAGGAATCACAGTAGACTAGAAGAGTGCTCTTTTCTCAAAAGCAGAGTGTGTTTCTTGTAAGGCGAGCTAGTGTTTGTTTCCCAGTTGTAAATGGAGTTGAATCACATGCAGTTTCTGGTCCTACTAGCAAGAGTTGTTTTCTGCTAAGAACAGTCACAATTGAGCTCCCAATGCCATACACAGTGCAAATAGCACTAGCGTCTGTTCACAGCAAGTACAGTGTATTGGACTGAAGAGAAGCTACTGCTCTTGTCAGTTTCCTAAGCAGAGTTGAACTAGATATGGCCCGTGTGGGAAGCACAGTTCCTTTGTTCTGAGCAAGCTCACTCTTCTGGCCCTATAGGAATCACAGTAGAGTAGAAGAGTGCTCTTTTCTCAAAAGCAGAGTGTGTTTCTTGTAAGGCGAGCTAGTGTTTGTTTCCCAGTCGTAAACGGAGTTGAATCACATGCAGTTTCTGGTCCTACTAGCAAGAGTTTTTTTCTGCTAAGAACAGTCACTATTGCGCTCCATTTGCCATACACAGTGCATAAAGCACTCGCGTCTGTTCCCAGCAAGTACAGTGTATTGGACTGAAGAGAAGCTACTGTTCTTGTCATTTTCCTAAGCAGAGTTGAACTAGATATGCCCCCTGTGTCGGAAGCACAGTTCGTTTATTCTGAGCAAGCTCACTGTTCTGGCCCTATAGGAAACACAGTAAATTAGAAGAGTGCTCTTTTCTCAAAAGCAGAGTATGTTTCTTGTAAGGCGAGCTAGTATTTGTTTCCCAGTCAGAAATGGAGTTGAATCACATGCAGTTTCTGCTCCTACAAGCAAGAGTTGTTTTCTGGTAAGAAGAGTCACTATTGAGCTCCATTTGCCATACACAGTGCAAATAGCACTCGCGTCTGTTCCCAGCAAGTACAGTGTATCGGACTGAAGAGAAGCCACTGTTCTTGTCAGTTTCCTAAGCAGAGTTGAACTGGATATGGCCCGTGTGTTGGAAGCACAGTTCTTTTGTTCTGAGCAAGCTCACTCTTCTGGCCCTATAGGAAACACAGAAGAGTAGAAGAGTGCTCTTTTCTCCAAAGCAGAGTATGTTTCTTGTAAGGTGAGCTAGTATTTGTTTCCCAGTCAGAAATGGAGTTGAATAACATGCAGTTTATGATCCTACGAGCAAGAGTTGTTTTCTGGTAAGAAGAATCACTATTGTGCTCCATTTGACATACACAGTACAAATAGCACTAGCGTCTGTTAACAGGAAGTACAGTGTATTGGACTGAAGAGAAGCTACTGTTCTTGTCAGTTTCCTAAGCAGAGATGAACTGGATATGGCCCGTGTGTTGGAAGCACAGTTCCTTTGTTCTGAGCAAGCTCACTGTTCTGGCCCTATGGGAATCACAGTAGACTAGAATAGTGCTCTTTTCTCAAAAGCAGAGTGTGTTTCTTGTAAGGCGAGCTAGTGTTTGTTTCCCAGTCGTAAATGGAGTTGAATCTCATGCAGTTTCTGGTCCTACTAGCAAGAGTTGTTTTCTGGTAAGAACAGTCACTATTGCGCTCCATTTGCCATACACAGTGCATAAAGCACTCGCGTCTGTTCCCAGCATTACAGTGTATTGGACTGAAGAGAAGCTACTGTTCTTGTCAGTTTCCTAAGCAGAGTTGAACTAGATATGCCCCCTGTGTCGGAAGCACAGTTCGTTTGTTCTGAGCAAGCTCACTGTTCTGGCCCTATAGGAAACACAGTAAATTAGAAGAGTGCTCTTTTCTCAAAAGCAGAGTATGTTTCTTGTAAGGCGAGCTAGTATTTGTTTCCCAGTCAGAAATGGAGTTGAATCACATGCAGTTTCTGCTCCTACAAACAAGAGTTGTTTTCTGGTAAGAAGAGTCACTATTGAGCTCCATTTGCCATACACAGTGCAAATAGCACTCGCGTCTGTTCCCAGCAAGTACAGTGTATCGGACTGAAGAGAAGCCACTGTTCTTGTCAGTTTCCTAAGCAGAGTTGAACTGGATATGGCCCGTGTGTTGGAAGCACAGTTCTTTTGTTCTGAGCAAGCTCACTGTTCTGGCCCTATAGGAAACACAGAAGAGTAGAAGAGTGCTCTTTTCTCCAAAGCAGAGTATGTTTCTTGTAAGGCAAGCTATTATTTGTTTCCCAGTCAGAAATGGAGTTGAATCACATGCAGTTTCTTCTCCTACGAGCAAGATTTGTTTTATGGTAAGAATAGTCACTATTGCGCTCCCATTGCCATACACAGTGCAAATTGCACTCGCATCTGTTTCCTGCAAGTACAGTGTATTGGACTGAAGAGAAGCTACTGTTCTTGTCAGTTTCCTAAGCAGAGTTAACTAGATACGGCCCCTGTGTCAGAAGCACAGTTCCTTTGTTCTGAGCAAGCTCACTGTTCTGGCCCTATAGGAATCACAGTAGAGTAGAAGAGTGCACTTTTCTCAAAAGCAGAGTGTGTTTCTTGTAAGGCGAGCTAGTATTTGTTTCCCAGTCAGAAATGGAGTTGAATCACATGCAGTTTCTGGTCCCACGAGCAAGAGTTGTTTTCTGGTAGGAAGAGTCACTATTGCGCTCCATTTGCCATACACAGTGCAAATAGTACTAGCGTCTGTTCACAGCAAGTACAGTGTATTGGACTGAAGAGAAGCTACTGTTCTTGTCAGTTTCCTAAGCAGAGTTGAACTAGATATGGCCCGTGTGTTGGAAGCACAGTTCCTTTGTTCTGAGCAAGCTCACTGTTCTGGCCACATAGGAATCACAGTAGACTAGAAGAGTGCTCTTTTCTCAAAAGCAGAGTGAGTTTCTTGTAAGGCGAGCTAGTGTTTGTTTCCCAGTCGTAAACGGAGTTGAATCACATGCAGTTTCTGGTCCTACTAGCAAGAGTTGTTTTCTGCTAAGAACAGTCACGATTGCGCTCCCATTGCGATACACAGTGCAAATAGCACTCACGTCTGTTCCCAGCAAGTACAGTGTATTGGACTGAAGAGAAGCTACTGTTCTTGTCAGTTTCCTAATCAGAGTTGAACTAGCTGTGGCCCGATTGTTCGAAGCACAGTTCTTTTGTTCTGAGCAAGGTCATTGTTCTGGCCCTATAGGAAACACAGTAGATTAGAAGAGTGCTCTTTTCTCAGAAGCAGAGTATGATTCTTGTAGGGCGACCTAGTATTTGTTTCCTAGTCAGAAATGGAGATGAATCACATGCAGTTTCTGTTCCTACGAGTAAGAGTTGTTTTCTGGTAAGAAGAGTCACTATTGTGCTCCATTTGCCATACACAGTGCAAATAGCACTAGCATCTGTTCCCAGCAAGTACAGTGTATTGGACTGAAGAGAAGCTACTGTTCTTGTCAGTTTCCTAAGAAGAATTGAACTAGATATGGCCCATGTGTTCGAAGCACAGTTCTTTTGTTCTGAGCACTCTCACTGTTCTGGCCCTATAGGAATCACAGTAGAGTAGAAGAGTGCTCTTTTCTCAAAAGCAGAGTGTGTTTCTTGTAAGGCGAGCTAGTGTTTGTTTCACAGTCATAAACAGAGTTGAATCACATGCAGTTTCTGGTCCTATGAGCAAGAGTTGTTTTCTGCTAAGAACAGTCACGATTGCGCTCCCATTGCCATACACAGTGCAAATAGCACTCGTGTCTGTTCCCAGCAAGTACAGTGTATTGGACTGAAGAGAAGCTACTGTTCTTGTCAGTTTCCTAAGCAGAGTTGAACTAGATATGGCCCGTGTGTCGGAAGCACAGTTCCTTTGTTCTGAGCAAGCTCACTGTTCTGGCCCTATAGGAAACACAGTAGATTAGAAGAGTGCTCTTTTCTCAAAAGCAGAGTGTGTTTCTTGTAAGGCGAGCTAGTATTTGTTTTCCGGTCAGAAATGGAGTTGAATCACATGCAGTTTCTGGTCCTACGAGCAAGAGTTGTTTTCTGGTAAGAAGAGTCACTATTGCGCTCCATTTGCCATACACAGTGCATAAAGCACTCGCGTCTGTTCCCAGCATTACAGTGTATTGGACTGAAGAGAAGCTACTGTTCTTGTCAGTTTCCTAAGCAGAGTTGAATTAGATATGCCCCCTGTGTCGGAAGCACAGTTCGTTTGTTCTGAGCAAGCTCACTGTTCTGGCCCTATAGGAAACACAGTAAATTAGAAGAGTGCTCTTTTCTCAAAAGCAGAGTATGTTTCTTGTAAGGCGAGCTAGTATTTGTTTCCCAGTCAGAAATGGAGTTGAATCACATGCAGTTTCTGCTCCTACAAACAAGAGTTGTTTTCTGGTAAGAAGAGTCACTATTGAGCTCCATTTGCCATACACAGTGCAAATAGCACTCGCGTCTGTTCCAGCAAGTACAGTGTATCGGACTGAAGAGAAGCCACTGTTCTTGTCAGTTTCCTAAGCAGAGTTGAACTGGATATGGCCCGTGTGTTGGAAGCACAGTTCTTTTGTTCTGAGCAAGCTCACTGTTCTGGCCCTATAGGAAACACAGAAGAGTAGAAGAGTGCTCTTTTCTCCAAAGCAGAGTATGTTTCTTGTAAGGCGAGCTATTATTTGTTTCCCAGTCAGAAATGGAGTTGAATCACATGCAGTTTCTTCTCCTACGAGCAAGATTTGTTTTATGGTAAGAATAGTCACTATTGCGCTCCCATTGCCATACACAGTGCAAATTGCACTCGCATCTGTTTCCTGCAAGTCCAGTGTATTGGACTGAAGAGAAGCTACTGTTCTTGTCAGTTTCCTAAGCAGAGTTAACTAGATACGGCCCCTGTGTCAGAAGCACAGTTCCTTTGTTCTGAGCAAGCTCACTGTTCTGGCCCTATAGGAATCACAGTAGAGTAGAAGAGTGCACTTTTCTCAAAAGCAGAGTGTGTTTCTTGTAAGGCGAGCTAGTATTTGTTTCCCAGTCAGAAATGGAGTTGAATCACATGCAGTTTCTGGTCCCACGAGCAAGAGTTGTTTTTCTGGTAGGAAGAGTCACTATTGCGCTCCATTTGCCATACACAGTGCAAATAGTACTAGCGTCTGTTCACAGCAAGTACAGTGTATTGGACTGAAGAGAAGCTACTGTTCTTGTCAGTTTCCTAAGCAGAGTTGAACTAGATATGGCCCGTGTGTTGGAAGCACAGTTCCTTTGTTCTGAGCAAGCTCACTGTTCTGGCCCCATAGGAATCACAGTAGACTAGAAGAGTGCTCTTTTCTCAAAAGCAGAGTGAGTTTCTTGTAAGGCGAGCTAGTGTTTGTTTCCCAGTCGTAAACGGAGTTGAATCACATGCAGTTTCTGGTCCTACTAGCAAGAGTTGTTTTCTGCTAAGAACAGTCACGATTGCACTCCCATTGCGATACACAGTGCAAATAGCACTCACGTCTGTTCCCAGCAAGTACAGTGTATTGGACTGAAGAGAAGCTACTGTTCTTGTCAGTTTCCTAATCAGAGTTGAACTAGCTGTGGCCCGATTGTTCGAAGCACAGTTCTTTTGTTCTGAGCAAGGTCATTGTTCTGGCCCTATAGGAAACACAGTAGATTAGAAGAGTGCTCTTTTCTCAGAAGCAGAGTATGATTCTTGTAGGGCGACCTAGTATTTGTTTCCTAGTCAGAAATGGAGATGAATCACATGCAGTTTCTGTTCCTACGAGTAAGAGTTGTTTTCTGGTAAGAAGAGTCACTATTGTGCTCCATTTGCCATACACAGTGCAAATAGCACTAGCATCTGTTCCCAGCAAGTACAGTGTATTGGACTGAAGAGAAGCTACTGTTCTTGTCAGTTTCCTAAGAAGAATTGAACTAGATATGGCCCCTGTGTTCGAAGCACAGTTCTTTTGTTCTGAGCACTCTCACTGTTCTGGCCCTATAGGAATCACAGTAGAGTAGAAGAGTGCTCTTTTCTCAAAAGCAGAGTGTGTTTCTTGTAAGGCGAGCTAGTGTTTGTTTCACAGTCATAAACAGAGTTGAATCACATGCAGTTTCTGGTCCTATGAGCAAGAGTTGTTTTCTGCTAAGAACAGTCACGATTGCGCTCCCATTGCCATACACAGTGCAAATAGCACTCGTGTCTGTTCCCAGCAAGTACAGTGTATTGGACTGAAGAGAAGCTACTGTTCTTGTCAGTTTCCTAAGCAGAGTTGAACTAGATATGGCCCGTGTGTCGGAAGCACAGTTCCTTTGTTCTGAGCAAGCTCACTGTTCTGGCCCTATAGGAAACACAGTAGATTAGAAGAGTGCTCTTTTCTCAAAAGCAGAGTGTGTTTCTTGTAAGGCGAGCTAGTATTTGTTTTCCGGTCAGAAATGGAGTTGAATCACATGCAGTTTCTGGTCCTACGAGCAAGAGTTGTTTTCTGGTAAGAACAGTCACTATTGCGCTCCATTTGCCATACACAGTGCATAAAGCACTCGCGTCTGTTCCCAGCATTACAGTGTATTGGACTGAAGAGAAGCTACTGTTCTTGTCAGTTTCCTAAGCAGAGTTGAATTAGATATGCCCCCTGTGTCGGAAGCACAGTTCGTTTGTTCTGAGCAAGCTCACTGTTCTGGCCCTATAGGAAACACAGTAAATTAGAAGAGTGCTCTTTTCTCAAAAGCAGAGTATGTTTCTTGTAAGGCGAGCTAGTATTTGTTTCCCAGTCAGAAATGGAGTTGAATCACATGCAGTTTCTGCTCCTACAAACAAGAGTTGTTTTCTGGTAAGAAGAGTCACTATTGAGCTCCATTTGCCATACACAGTGCAAATAGCACTCGCGTCTGTTCCCAGCAAGTACAGTGTATCGGACTGAAGAGAAGCCACTGTTCTTGTCAGTTTCCTAAGCAGAGTTGAACTGGATATGGCCCGTGTGTTGGAAGCACAGTTCTTTTGTTCTGAGCAAGCTCACTGTTCTGGCCCTATAGGAAACACAGAAGAGTAGAAGAGTGCTCTTTTCTCCAAAGCAGAGTATGTTTCTTGTAAGGCGAGCTATTATTTGTTTCCCAGTCAGAAATGGAGTTGAATCACATGCAGTTTCTTCTCCTACGAGCAAGATTTGTTTTATGGTAAGAATAGTCACTATTGCGCTCCCATTGCCATACACAGTGCAAATTGCACTCGCATCTGTTTCCTGCAAGTACAGTGTATTGGACTGAAGAGAAGCTACTGTTCTTGTCAGTTTCCTAAGCAGAGTTAACTAGATACGGCCCCTGTGTCAGAAGCACAGTTCCTTTGTTCTGAGCAAGCTCACTGTTCTGGCCCTATAGGAATCACAGTAGAGTAGAAGAGTGCACTTTTCTCAAAAGCAGAGTGTGTTTCTTGTAAGGCGAGCTAGTATTTGTTTCCCAGTCAGAAATGGAGTTGAATCACATGCAGTTTCTGGTCCCACGAGCAAGAGTTGTTTTCTGGTAGGAAGAGTCACTATTGCGCTCCATTTGCCATACACAGTGCAAATAGTACTAGCGTCTGTTCACAGCAAGTACAGTGTATTGGACTGAAGAGAAGCTACTGTTCTTGTCAGTTTCCTAAGCAGAGTTGAACTGGATAAGGCCCGTGTGTCGGAAGCACAGTTCCTTTGTTGTGAGCAAGCTCACTGTTCTGGCCCTATAGGAATCACAGTAGAGTAGAAGAGTGCTCTTTTCTCAAAAGCAGAGTGTGTTTCTTGTAAGGCGAGCTAGTGTTTGTTTCCCAGTCGTAAATGGAGTTGAATCATATGCATTTTCTGGTCCTACTAGCAAGAGTTGTTTTCTGCTAAGAACAGTCACAATTGAGCTCCCAATGCCATACACAGTGCAAATAGCACTCGCGTCTGTTCCCAGCAAGTACAGTGTATTGGACTGAAGAGAAGCTACTGTTCTTGTCATTTTCCTAAGCAGATTTGAACTAGATATGCCCCCTGTGTCGGAAGCACAGTTCTTTTGTTCTGAGCAAGCTAACTGTTCTGGCCCGATAGGAAACAGTGTAGATAAGAATAGTGCTCTTTTTTCAAAAGCAGAGTATGTTTCTTGTAAGGTGAGCTAGTATTTGTTTCCCAGTCAGAAATGGAGTTGAATAACATGCAGTTTCTGCTCCTACAAACAAGAGTTGTTTTCTGGTAAGAAGAGTCACTATTGCGCTCCATTTGCCATACACAGTGCAAATAGCACTAGCGTCTGTTCCCAGCAAGTACAGTGTATTGGACTGAAGAGAAACTACTGTTCTTGTCAGTTTCCTAAGCAGAGTTGAACTGGATATGGCCCGTGTGTGGGAAGCACAGTTCCTTTGTTCTGAGCAAGCTCACTGTTCTGGCCCTATGGGAATCACAGTAGAGTAGAAGAGTGCTCTTTAATCAAAAGCAGAGTGTGTTTCTTGTAAGGCGAGCTAGTGTTTGTTTCCCAGTCGTAAACGGAGTTGAATCACATGCAGTTTCTGGTTCTACAAGCAAGAGTTGTTTTCTGGTAAGAAGAGTCACTATTGCGCTCCATTTGCCATACACAGTGCAAATAGCACTAGCGTCTGTTCCCAGCAAGTACAGTGTATTGGACTGAAGAGAAGCTGCTGTTCTTGTCAGTTTCCTAAGCAGAGTTGAACTAGATATGGCCCGTGTGTCGGAAGCACAGTTCCTTTGTTGTGAGTAAGCTCACTCTTCTGGCCCTATAGGAATCACAGTAGACTAGAAGAGTGCTCTTTTCTCAAAAGCAGAGTGTGTTTCTTGTAAGGCGAGCTAGTGTTTGTTTCACAGTCGTAAACGGAGTTGAATCACATGCAGTTTCTGGTCCTACTAGCAAGAGTTTTTTTCTGCTAAGAACAGTCACGATTGCGCTCCCATTGCCATACACAGTGCAAATAGCACTCGCGTCTGTTCCCAGCAAGTACAGTGTATTGGACTGAAGAGAAGCTACTGTTCTTGTCAGTTTCCTAAGAAAAGTTGAACTAGATATGGCCCGTGTGTTGGAAGCACAGTTCTTTTGTTCTGAGCAAGTTCACTCTTCTGGCCCTATAGGAAACACAGAAGAGTAGAAGAGTGCTCTTTTCTTCAAAGCAGAGTGTGTTTCTTGTAAGGCGAGCTAGTATTTGTTTCCCAGTCAGAAATGGAGTTGAATCACATGCAGTTTCTGGTCCTACAAGCAAGAGTTGTTTTCTGGTAAGAAGAGTCACTATTGCGCTCCATTTGCCATACACAGTGCAAATAGCACTAGCGACTGTTCCCAGCAAGTACAGTGTATTGGACTGAAGAGAAGCTACTGTTCTTGTCAGTTTCCTAAGTAGAGTTGAACTGGATAAGGCCCGTGTGTCGGAAGCACAGTTCCTTTGTTGTGAGCAAGCTCACTGTTCTGGCCCTATAGGAATCACAGTAGACTAGAAGAGTGCTCTTTTCTCAAAAGCAGAGTGTGTTTCTTGTAAGGCGAGCTAGTGTTTGTTTCCCAGTCGTAAATGGAGTTGAATCACATGCAGTTTCTGGTCCTACTAGCAAGAGTTGTTTTCTGCTAAGAACAGTCACAATTGAGCTCCCAATGCCATACACAGTGCAAATAGCACTCGCGTCTGTTCCCAGCAAGTACAGTGTATTGGACTGAAGAGAAGCTACTGTTCTTGTCATTTTCCTAAGCAGATTTGAAGTAGATATGCCCCCTGAGTCGGAAGCACAGTTCTTTTGTTCTGAGCAAGCTCACTGTTCTGGCCCTATAGGAAACAGTGTAGATTAAAAGAGTGCTCTTTTCTCAAAAGCAGAGTATGTTTCTTGTAAGGTGAGCTAGAATTTGTTTCCCAGTCAGAAATGGAGTTGAATCACATGCAGTTTCTGCTCCTACAAACAAGAGTTGTTTTCTGGTAAGAAGAGTCACTATTGCGCTCCATTTGCCATACACAGTGCAAATAGCACTAGCGTCTGTTCAGAGCAAGTACAGTGTATTGGACTGAAGAGAAGCTACTGTTCTTGTCAGTTTCCTAAGCAGAGTTGAACTAGATATGGCCCGTGTGTCGGAAGCACAGTTCCTTTGTTCTGAGCAAGCTCACTCTTCTGGCCCTATAGGAATCACAGTAGAGTAGAAGAGTGCTCTTTTCTCAAAAGCAGAGTGTGTTTCTTGTAAGGCGAGCTAGTGTTTGTTTCCCAGTCGTAAACAGAGTTGAATCACATGCAGTTTCTGGTCCTACTAGCAAGAGTTTTTTTCTGCTAAGAACAGTCACGATTGCGCTCCCATTGCCATACACAGTGCAAATAGCACTCGCGTCTCTTCCCAGCAAGTACAGTGTATTGGACTGAAGAGAAGCTACTGTTCTTGTCAGTTTCCTAAGAAGAGTTGAACTAGATATGGCCCGTGTGTCGGAAGCACAGTTCCTTTGTTCTGAGCAAGCTCACTGCTCTGGCCCTATAGGAAACACAGTAGATTAGAAGAGTGCTCTTTTCTCAAAAGCAGAGTGTGTTTCTTGTAAGGCGAGCTAGTATTTGTTTCCCAGTCAGAAATGGAGTTGAATCACATGCAGTTTCTGATCCTACGAGCAAGAGTTGTTTTCTGGTAAGAAGAGTCACTATTGTGCTCCATTTGCCATACACAGTGCAAATAGCACTAGCGTCTGTTAACAGGAAGTACAGTGTATTGGACTGAAGAGAAGCTACTGTTCTTGTCAGTTTCCTAAGCAGAGTTGAACTGGATATGGCCCGTGTGTGGGAAGCACAGTTCCTTTGTTCTGAGCAAGCTCACTGTTCTGGCCCTATGGGAATCACAGTAGACTAGAAGAGTGCTCTTTTCTCAAAAGCAGAGTGTGTTTCTTGTAAGGCGAGCTAGTGTTTGTTTCCCAGTCGTAAATGGAGTTGAATCACATGCAGTTTCTGGTCCTACTAGCAAGAGTTGTTTTCTGGTAAGAACAGTCACTATTGCGCTCCATTTGCCATACACAGTGCATAATGCACTCGCGTCTGTTCCCAGCAAGTACAGTGTATTGGACTGAAGAGAAGCTACTGTTCTTGTCATTTTCCTAAGCAGAGCTGAACTAGATATGCCCCCTGTGTCGGAAGCACAGTTCGTTTATTCTGAGCAAGCTCACTGTTCTGGCCCTATAGGAAACACAGTAAATTAGAAGAGTGTTCTTTTCTCAAAAGCAGAGTATGTTTCTTGTAAGGCGAGCTAGTATTTGTTTCCCAGTCAGAAATGGAGTTGAATCACATGCAGTTTCTGCTCCTACAAGCAAGAGTTGTTTTCTGGTAAGAAGAGTCACTATTGAGCTCCATTTGCCATACACAGTGCAAATAGCACTCGCGTCTGTTCCCAGCAAGTACAGTGTATCGGACTGAAGAGAAGCCACTGTTCTTGTCAGTTTCCTAAGCAGAGTTGAACTGGATATGGCCCGTGTGTTGGAAGCACAGTTCTTTTGTTCTGAGCAAGCTCACTGTTCTGGCCCTATAGGAAACACAGAAGAGTAGAAGAGTGCTCTTTTCTCCAAAGCAGAGTATGTTTCTTGTAAGGCGAGCTAGTATTTGTTTCCCAGTCAGAAATGGAGTTGAATCACATGCAGTTTCTTCTCCTACGAGCAAGATTTGTTTTATGGTAAGAATAGTCACTATTGCGCTCCCATTGCCATACACAGTGCAAATTGCACTCGCATCTGTTTCCTGCAAGTACAGTGTATTGGACTGAAGAGAAGCTACTGTTCTTGTCAGTTTCCTAAGCAGAGTTAACTAGATACGGCCCCTGTGTCAGAAGCACAGTTCCTTTGTTTTGAGCAAGCTCACTGTTCTGGCCCTATAGGAATCACAGTAGAGTAGAAGAGTGCACTTTTCTCAAAAGCAGAGTGTGTTTCTTGTAAGGCGAGCTAGGATTTGTTTCCCAGTCAGAAATGGAGTTGAATCACATGCAGTTTCTGGTCCCACGAGCAAGAGTTGTTTTCTGGTAGGAAGAGTCACTATTGCGCTCCATTTGCCATACACAGTGCAAATAGCACTAGCGTCTGTTCACAGCAAGTACAGTGTATTGGACTGAAGAGAAGCTACTGTTCTTGTCAGTTTCCTAAGCAGAGTTGAACTAGATATGGCCCGTGTGTTGGAAGCACAGTTCCTTTGTTCTGAGCAAGCTCACTGTTCTGGCCCCATAGGAATCACAGTACTAATAGAGTGCTCCTTTCTCAAAAGCAGAGTGAGTTTCTTGTAAGGCGAGCTAGTGTTTGTTTCCCAGTCGTAAACGGAGTTGAATCACATGCAGTTTCTGGTCCTACTAGCAAGAGTTGTTTTCTGCTAAGAACAGTCACGATTGCGCTCCCATTGCGATACACAGTGCAAATAGCACTCACGTCTGTTCCCAGCAAGTACAGTGTATTGGACTGAAGAGAAGCTACTGTTCTTGTCAGTTTCCTAAGCAGAGTTGAACTAGCTGTGGCCCGATTGTTGGAAGCACAGTTCTTTTGTTCTGAGCAAGGTCATTGTTCTGGCCCTATAGGAAACACAGTAGATTAGAAGAGTGCTCTTTTCTCAAAAGCAGAGTATGATTCTTGTAGGGCGAGCTAGTATTTGTTTCCTAGTCAGAAATGGAGATGAATCACATGCAGTTTCTGTTCCTACGAGTAAGAGTTGTTTTCTGGTAAGAAGAGTCACTATTGTGCTCCATTTGCCATACACAGTGCAAATAGCACTAGCATCTGTTCCCAGCAAGTACAGTGTATTGGACTGAAGAGAAGCTACTGTTCCTGTCAGTTTCCTAAGAAGAATTGAACTAGATATGGCCCCTGTGTTCGAAGCACAGTTCTTTTATTCTGAGCACGCTCACTGTTCTGGCCCTATAGGAATTACAGTAGAGTAGAAGAGTGCTCTTTTCTCAAAAGCAGAGTGTGTTTCTTGTAAGGCGAGCTAGTGTTTGTTTCACAGTCATAAACCGAGTTGAATCACATGCAGTTTCTGGTCCTATGAGCAAGAGTTGTTTTCTGCTAAGAACAGTCACGATTGTGCTCCCACTGCCATACACAGTGCAAATAGCACTCGCGTCTGTTCCCAGCAAGTACAGTGTATTGGACTGAAGAGAAGCTACTGTTCTTGTCAGTTTCCTAAGAAAAGTTGAACTAGATATGGCCCGTGTGTTGGAAGCACAGTTCTTTTGTTCTGAGCAAGCTCACTCTTCTGGCCCTATAGGAAACACAGAAGAGTAGAAGAGTGCTCTTTTCTCCAAAGCAGATGTGTTTCTTGTAAGGCGAGCTAGTATTTGTTTCCCAGTCAGAAATGGAGTTGAATCACATTCAGTTTCTGGTCCTACAAGCAAGAGTTGTTTTCTGGTAAGAAGAGTCACTATTGCGCTCCATTTGCCATACACAGTGCAAATAGCACTAGTGACTGTTCCCAGTAAGTACAGTGTATTGGACTGAAGAGAAGCTACTGTTCTTGTCAGTTTCCTAAGCAGAGTTGAACTGGATAAGGCCCGTGTGTCGGAAGCACAGTTCCTTTGTTGTGAGCAAGCTCACTGTTCTGGCCCTATAGGAATCACAGTAGACTAGAAGAGTGCTCTTTTCTCAAAAGCAGAGTGTGTTTCTTGTAAGGCGAGCTAGTGTTTGTTTCCCAGTCGTAAATGGAGTTGAATCACATGCAGTTTCTGGTCCTACTAGCAAGAGTTGTTTTCTGCTAAGAACAGTCACAATTGAGCTCCCAATGCCATACACAGTGCAAATAGCACTAGCGTCTGTTCACAGCAAGTACAGTGTATTGGACTGAAGAGAAGCTACTGCTCTTGTCAGTTTCCTAAGCAGAGTTGAACTAGATATGGCCCGTGTGGGAAGCACAGTTCCTTTGTTCTGAGCAAGCTCACTCTTCTGGCCCTATAGGAATCACAGTAGAGTAGAAGAGTGCTCTTTTCTCAAAAGCAGAGTGTGTTTCTTGTAAGGCGAGCTAGTGTTTGTTTCCCAGTCGTAAATGGAGTTGAATCACATGCAGTTTCTGGTCCTACTAGCAAGAGTTGTTTTCTGGTAAGAACAGTCACTATTGCGCTCCATTTGCCATACACAGTGCATAAAGCACTCGCGTCTGTTCCCAGCAAGTACAGTGTATTGGACTGAAGAGAAGCTACTGTTCTTGTCATTTTCCTAAGCAGAGTTGAACTAGATATGCCCCCTGTGTCGGAAGCACAGTTCGTTTATTCTGAGCAAGCTCACTGTTCTGGCCCTATAGGAAACACAGTAAATTAGAAGAGTGCTCTTTTCTCAAAAGCAGAGTATGTTTCTTGTAAGGCGAGCTAGTATTTGTTTCCCAGTCAGAAATGGAGTTGAATCACATGCAGTTTCTGGTCCTACAAGCAAGAGTTGTTTTCTGGTAAGAAGAGTCACTATTGCGCTCCATTTGCCATACACAGTGCAAATAGCCCTAGCGACTGTTCCCAGCAAGTACAGTGTATTGGACTGAAGAGAAGCTACTGTTCTTGTCAGTTTCCTAAGCAGAGTTGAACTGGATAAGGCCCGTGTGTCGGAAGCACAGTTCCTTTGTTGTGAGCAAGCTCACTGTTCTGGCCCTATAGGAAACACAGAAGAGTAGAAGAGTGCTCTTTTCTCCAAAGCAGAGTATGTTTCTTGTAAGGCGAGCTAGTATTTGTTTCCCAGTCAGAAATGGAGTTGAATCACATGCAGTTTCTTCTCCTACGAGCAAGATTTGTTTTATGGTAAGAATAGTCACTATTGCGCTCCCATTGCCATACACAGTGCAAATTGCACTCGCATCTGTTTCCTGCAAGTACAGTGTATTGGACTGAAGAGAAGCTACTGTTCTTGTCAGTTTCCTAAGCAGAGTTAACTAGATACGGCCCCTGTGTCAGAAGCACAGTTCCTTTGTTCTGAGCAAGATCACTGTTCTGGCCCTATAGGAATCACAGTAGAGTAGAAGAGTGCACTTTTCTCAAAAGCAGAGTGTGTTTCTTGTAAGGCGAGCTAGGATTTGTTTCCCAGTCAGAAATGGAGTTGAATCACATGCAGTTTCTGGTCCCACGAGCAAGAGTTGTTTTCTGGTAGGAAGAGTCACTCCTGCGCTCCATTTGCCATACACAGTGCAAATAGCACTAGCGTCTGTTCACAGCAAGTACAGTGTATTGGACTGAAGAGAAGCTACTGTTCTTGTCAGTTTCCTAAGCAGAGTTGAACTAGATATGGCCCGTGTGTTGGAAGCACAGTTCCTTTGTTCTGAGCAAGCTCACTGTTCTGGCCCCATAGGAATCACAGTAGAATAGAAGAGTGCTCCTTTCTCAAAAGCAGAGTGAGTTTCTTGTAAGGCGAGCTAGTGTTTGTTTCCCAGTCGTAAACGGAGTTGAATCACATGCAGTTTCTGGTCCTACTAGCAAGAGTTGTTTTCTGCTAAGAACAGTCACGATTGCGCTCCCATTGCGATACACAGTGCAAATAGCACTCACGTCTGTTCCCAGCAAGTACAGTGTATTGGACTGAAGAGAAGCTACTGTTCTTGTCAGTTTCCTAAGCAGAGTTGAACTAGCTGTGGCCCAATTGTTGGAAGCACAGTTCTTTTGTTCTGAGCAAGGTCATTGTTCTGGCCCTATAGGAAACACAGTAGATTAGAAGAGTGCTCTTTTCTCAAAAGCAGAGTATGATTCTTGTAGGGCGAGCTAGTATTTGTTTCCTAGTCAGAAAATGGAGATGAATCACATGCAGTTTCTGTTCCTACGAGTAAGAGTTGTTTTCTGGTAAGAAGAGTCACTATTGTGCTCCATTTGCCATACACAGTGCAAATAGCACTAGCATCTGTTCCCAGCAAGTACAGTGTATTGGACTGAAGAGAAGCTACTGTTCCTGTCAGTTTCCTAAGAAGAATTGAACTAGATATGGCCCCTGTGTTGGAAGCACAGTTCTTTTGTTCTGAGCACGCTCACTGTTCTGGCCCTATAGGAAATCACAGTAGAGTAGAAGAGTGCTCTTTTCTCAAAAGCAGAGTGTGTTTCTTGTAAGGCGAGCTAGTGTTTGTTTCACAGTCATAAACCGAGTTGAATCACATGCAGTTTCTGGTCCTATGAGCAAGAGTTGTTTTCTGCTAAGAACAGTCACGATTGTGCTCCCACTGCCATACACAGTGCAAATAGCACTCGCGTCTGTTCCCAGCAAGTACAGTGTATTGGACTGAAGAGAAGCTACTGTTCTTGTCAGTTTCCTAAGAAAAGTTGAACTAGATATGGCCCGTGTGTTGGAAGCACAGTTCTTTTGTTCTGAGCAAGCTCACTCTTCTGGCCCTATAGGAAACACAGAAGAGTAGAAGAGTGCTCTTTTCTCCAAAGCAGATGTGTTTCTTGTAAGGCGAGCTAGTATTTGTTTCCCAGTCAGAAATGGAGTTGAATCACATTCAGTTTCTGGTCCTACAAGCAAGAGTTGTTTTCTGGTAAGAAGAGTCACTAATGCGCTCCATTTGCCATACACAGTGCAAATAGCACTAGTGACTGTTCCCAGCAAGTACAGTGTATTGGACTGAAGAGAAGCTACTGTTCTTGTCAGTTTCCTAAGCAGAGTTGAACTGGATAAGGCCCGTGTGTCGGAAGCACAGTTCCTTTGTTGTGAGCAAGCTCACTGTTCTGGCCCTATAGGAATCACAGTAGACTAGAAGAGTGCTCTTTTCTCAAAAGCAGAGTGTGTTTCTTGTAAGGCGAGCTAGTGTTTGTTTCCCAGTCGTAAATGGAGTTGAATCACATGCAGTTTCTGGTCCTACTAGCAAGAGTTGTTTTCTGCTAAGAACAGTCACAATTGAGCTCCCAATGCCATACACAGTGCAAATAGCACTAGCGTCTGTTCACAGCAAGTACAGTGTATTGGACTGAAGAGAAGCTACTGCTCTTGTCAGTTTCCTAAGCAGAGTTGAACTAGATATGGCCCGTGTGGGAAGCACAGTTCCTTTGTTCTGAGCAAGCTCACTCTTCTGGCCCTATAGGAATCACAGTAGAGTAGAAGAGTGCTCTTTTCTCAAAAGCAGAGTGTGTTTCTTGTAAGGCGAGCTAGTGTTTGTTTCCCAGTCGTAAATGGAGTTGAATCACATGCAGTTTCTGGTCCTACTAGCAAGAGTTGTTTTCTGGTAAGAACAGTCACTATTGCGCTCCATTTGCCATACACAGTGCATAAAGCACTCGCGTCTGTTCCCAGCAAGTACAGTGTATTGGACTGAAGAGAAGCTACTGTTCTTGTCATTTTCCTAAGCAGAGTTGAACTAGATATGCCCCCTGTGTCGGAAGCACAGTTCGTTTATTCTGAGCAAGCTCACTGTTCTGGCCCTATAGGAAACACAGTAAATTAGAAGAGTGCTCTTTTCTCAAAAGCAGAGTATGTTTCTTGTAAGGCGAGCTAGTATTTGTTTCCCAGTCAGAAATGGAGTTGAATCACATGCAGTTTCTGGTCCTACAAGCAAGAGTTGTTTTCTGGTAAGAAGAGTCACTATTGCGCTCCATTTGCCATACACAGTGCAAATAGCCCTAGCGACTGTTCCCAGCAAGTACAGTGTATTGGACTGAAGAGAAGCTACTGTTCTTGTCAGTTTCCTAAGCAGAGTTGAACTGGATAAGGCCCGTGTGTCGGAAGCACAGTTCCTTTGTTGTGAGCAAGCTCACTGTTCTGGCCCTATAGGAAACACAGAAGAGTAGAAGAGTGCTCTTTTCTCCAAAGCAGAGTATGTTTCTTGTAAGGCGAGCTAGTATTTGTTTCCCAGTCAGAAATGGAGTTGAATCACATGCAGTTTCTTCTCCTACGAGCAAGATTTGTTTTATGGTAAGAATAGTCACTATTGCGCTCCCATTGCCATACACAGTGCAAATTGCACTCGCATCTGTTTCCTGCAAGTACAGTGTATTGGACTGAAGAGAAGCTACTGTTCTTGTCAGTTTCCTAAGCAGAGTTAACTAGATACGGCCCCTGTGTCAGAAGCACAGTTCCTTTGTTCTGAGCAAGATCACTGTTCTGGCCCTATAGGAATCACAGTAGAGTAGAAGAGTGCACTTTTCTCAAAAGCAGAGTGTGTTTCTTGTAAGACGAGCTAGGATTTGTTTCCCAGTCAGAAATGGAGTTGAATCACATGCAGTTTCTGGTCCCAAGAGCAAGAGTTGTTTTCTGGTAGGAAGAGTCACTCCTGCGCTCCATTTGCCATACACAGTGCAAATAGCACTAGCGTCTGTTCACAGCAAGTACAGTGTATTGGACTGAAGAGAAGCTACTGTTCTTGTCAGTTTCCTAAGCAGAGTTGAACTAGATATGGCCCGTGTGTTGGAAGCACAGTTCCTTTGTTCTGAGCAAGCTCACTGTTCTGGCCCCATAGGAATCACAGTAGAATAGAAGAGTGCTCCTTTCTCAAAAGCAGAGTGAGTTTCTTGTAAGGCGAGCTAGTGTTTGTTTCCCAGTCGTAAACGGAGTTGAATCACATGCAGTTTCTGGTCCTACTAGCAAGAGTTGTTTTCTGCTAAGAACAGTCACGATTGCGCTCCCATTGCGATACACAGTGCAAATAGCACTCACGTCTGTTCCCAGCAAGTACAGTGTATTGGACTGAAGAGAAGCTACTGTTCTTGTCAGTTTCCTAAGCAGAGTTGAACTAGCTGTGGCCCAATTGTTGGAAGCACAGTTCTTTTGTTCTGAGCAAGGTCATTGTTCTGGCCCTATAGGAAACACAGTAGATTAGAAGAGTGCTCTTTTCTCAAAAGCAGAGTATGATTCTTGTAGGGCGAGCTAGTATTTGTTTCCTAGTCAGAAATGGAGATGAATCACATGCAGTTTCTGTTTTTACGAGTAAGAGTTGTTTTCTGGTAAGAAGAGTCACTATTGTGCTCCATTTGCCATACACAGTGCAAATAGCACTAGCATCTGTTCCCAGCAAGTACAGTGTATTGGACTGAAGAGAAGCTACTGTTCCTGTCAGTTTCCTAAGAAGAATTGAACTAGATATGGCCCCTGTGTTGGAAGCACAGTTCTTTTGTTCTGAGCACGCTCACTGTTCTGGCCCTATAGGAATCACAGTAGAGTAGAAGAGTGCTCTTTTCTCAAAAGCAGAGTGTGTTTCTTGTAAGGCGAGCTAGTGTTTGTTTCACAGTCATAAACAGAGTTGAATCACATGCAGTTTCTGGTCCTATGAGCAAGAGTTGTTTTCTGCTAAGAACAGTCACGATTGCGCTCCCACTGCCATACACAGTGCAAATAGCACTCGCGTCTGTTCCCAGCAAGTACAGTGTATTGGACTGAAGAGAAGCTACTGTTCTTGTCAGTTTCCTAAGAAAAGTTGAACTAGATATGGCCCGTGTGTTGGAAGCACAGTTCTTTTGTTCTGAGCAAGCTCACTCTTCTGGCCCTATAGGAAACACAGAAGAGTAGAAGAGTGCTCTTTTCTCCAAAGCAGATGTGTTTCTTGTAAGGCGAGCTAGTATTTGTTTCCCAGTCAGAAATGGAGTTGAATCACATGCAGTTTCTGGTCCTACAAGCAAGAGTTGTTTTCTGGTAAGAAGAGTCACTATTGCGCTCCATTTGCCATACACATTGCAAATAGCACTAGCGACTGTTCCCAGCAAGTACAGTGTATTGGACTGAAGAGAAGCTACTGTTCTTGTCAGTTTCCTAAGCAGAGTTGAACTGGATAAGGCCCGTGTGTCGGAAGCACAGTTCCTTTGTTGTGAGCAAGCTCACTGTTCTGGCCCTATAGGAATCACAGTAGACTAGAAGAGTGCTCTTTTCTCAAAAGCAGAGTGTGTTTCTTGTAAGGCGAGCTAGTGTTTGTTTCCCAGTTGTAAATGGAGTTGAATCACATGCAGTTTCTGGTCCTACTAGCAAGAGTTGTTTTCTGCTAAGAACAGTCACAATTGAGCTCCCAATGCCATACACAGTGCAAATAGCACTAGCGTCTGTTCACAGCAAGTACAGTGTATTGGACTGAAGAGAAGCTACTGCTCTTGTCAGTTTCCTAAGCAGAGTTGAACTAGATATGGCCCGTGTGGGAAGCACAGTTCCTTTGTTCTGAGCAAGCTCACTCTTCTGGCCCTATAGGAATCACAGTAGAGTAGAAGAGTGCTCTTTTCTCAAAAGCAGAGTGTGTTTCTTGTAAGGCGAGCTAGTGTTTGTTTCCCAGTCGTAAACGGAGTTGAATCACATGCAGTTTCTGGTCCTACTAGCAAGAGTTTTTTTCTGCTAAGAACAGTCACTATTGCGCTCCATTTGCCATACACAGTGCATAAAGCACTCGCGTCTGTTCCCAGCAAGTACAGTGTATTGGACTGAAGAGAAGCTACTGTTCTTGTCATTTTCCTAAGCAGAGTTGAACTAGATATGCCCCCTGTGTCGGAAGCACAGTTCGTTTATTCTGAGCAAGCTCACTGTTCTGGCCCTATAGGAAACACAGTAAATTAGAAGAGTGCTCTTTTCTCAAAAGCAGAGTATGTTTCTTGTAAGGCGAGCTAGTATTTGTTTCCCAGTCAGAAATGGAGTTGAATCACATGCAGTTTCTGCTCCTACAAGCAAGAGTTGTTTTCTGGTAAGAAGAGTCACTATTGAGCTCCATTTGCCATACACAGTGCAAATAGCACTCGCGTCTGTTCCCAGCAAGTACAGTGTATCGGACTGAAGAGAAGCCACTGTTCTTGTCAGTTTCCTAAGCAGAGTTGAACTGGATATGGCCCGTGTGTTGGAAGCACAGTTCTTTTGTTCTGAGCAAGCTCACTCTTCTGGCCCTATAGGAAACACAGAAGAGTAGAAGAGTGCTCTTTTCTCCAAAGCAGAGTATGTTTCTTGTAAGGCGAGCTAGTATTTGTTTCCCAGTCAGAAATGGAGTTGAATCACATGCAGTTTCTTCTCCTACGAGCAAGATTTGTTTTATGGTAAGAATAGTCACTATTGCGCTCCCATTGCCATACACAGTGCAAATTGCACTCGCATCTGTTTCCTGCAAGTACAGTGTATTGGACTGAAGAGAAGCTACTGTTCTTGTCAGTTTCCTAAGCAGAGTTAACTAGATACGGCCCCTGTGTCAGAAGCACAGTTCCTTTGTTCTGAGCAAGCTCACTGTTCTGGCCCTATAGGAATCACAGTAGAGTAGAAGAGTGCACTTTTCTCAAAAGCAGAGTGTGTTTCTTGTAAGGCGAGCTAGGATTTGTTTCCCAGTCAGAAATGGAGTTGAATCACATGCAGTTTCTGGTCCCACGAGCAAGAGTTGTTTTCTGGTAGGAAGAGTCACTATTGCGCTCCATTTGCCATACACAGTGCAAATAGCACTAGCGTCTGTTCACAGCAAGTACAGTGTATTGGACTGAAGAGAAGCTACTGTTCTTGTCAGTTTCCTAAGCAGAGTTGTACTAGATATGGCCCGTGTGTTGGAAGCACAGTTCCTTTGTTCTGAGCAAGCTCACTGTTCTGGCCCCATAGGAATCACAGTAGACTAGAAGAGTGCTCCTTTCTCAAAAGCAGAGTGAGTTTCTTGTAAGGCGAGCTAGTGTTTGTTTCCCAGTCGTAAACGGAGTTGAATCACATGCAGTTTCTGTCCTACTAGCAAGAGTTGTTTTCTGCTAAGAACAGTCACGATTGCGCTCCCATTGCGATACACAGTGCAAATAGCACTCACGTCTGTTCCCAGCAAGTACAGTGTATTGGACTGAAGAGAAGCTACTGTTCTTGTCAGTTTCCTAAGCAGAGTTGAACTAGCTGTGGCCCGATTGTTGGAAGCACAGTTCTTTTGTTCTGAGCAAGGTCATTGTTCTGGCCCTATAGGAAACACAGTAGATTAGAAGAGTGCTCTTTTCTCAAAAGCAGAGTATGATTCTTGTAGGGCGAGCTAGTATTTGTTTCCTAGTCAGAAATGGAGATGAATCACATGCAGTTTCTGTTCCTACGAGTAAGAGTTGTTTTCTGGTAAGAAGAGTCACTATTGTGCTCCATTTGCCATACACAGTGCAAATAGCACTAGCATCTGTTCCCAGCAAGTACAGTGTATTGGACTGAAGAGAAGCTACTGTTCCTGTCAGTTTCCTAAGAAGAATTGAACTAGATATGGCCCCTGTGTTCGAAGCACAGTTCTTTTGTTCTGAGCATGCTCACTGTTCTGGCCCTATAGGAATCACAGTAGAGTAGAAGAGTACTCTTTTCTCAAAAGCAGAGTGTGTTTCTTGTAAGATGAGCTAGTGTTTGTTTCACAGTCATAAACAGAGTTGAATCACATGCAGTTTCTGGTCCTATGAGCAAGAGTTGTTTTCTGCTAAGAACAGTCACGATTGCGCTCCCATTGCCATACACAGTGCAAATAGCACTCGCGTCTGTTCCCAGCAAGTACAGTGTATTGGACTGAAGAGAAGCTACTGTTCTTGTCAGTTTCCTAAGAAAAGTTGAACTAGATATGGCCCGTGTGTTGGAAGCACAGTTCTTTTGTTCTGAGCAAGCTCACTCTTCTGGCCCTATAGGAAACACAGAAGAGTAGAAGAGTGCTCTTTTCTTCAAAGCAGAGTGTGTTTCTTTTAAGGCGAGCTAGTATTTGTTTCCCAGTCAGAAATGGAGTTGAATCACATGCAGTTTCTGGTCCTACAAGAAAGAGTTGTTTTCTGGTAAGAAGAGTCACTATTGCGCTCCATTTGCCATACACAGTGCAAATAGCACTAGCGACTGTTCCCAGCAAGTACAGTGTATTGGACTGAAGAGAAGCTACTGTTCTTGTCAGTTTCCTAAGCAGAGTTGAACTGGATAAGGCCCATGTGTCGGAAGCACAGTTCCTTTGTTGTGAGCAAGCTCACTGTTCTGGCCCTATAGGAATCACAGTAGACTAGAAGAGTGCTCTTTTCTCAAAAGCAGAGTGTGTTTCTTGTAAGGCGAGCTAGTGTTTGTTTCCCAGTCGTAAATGGAGTTGAATCACATGCAGTTTCTGGTCCTACTAGCAAGAGTTGTTTTCTGCTAAGAACAGTCACAATTGAGCTCCCAATGCCATACACAGTGCAAATAGCACTCGTGTCTGTTCCCAGCAAGTACAGTGTATTGGACTGAAGAGAAGCTACTGTTCTTGTCATTTTCCTAGGCAGATTTGAAGTAGATATGCCCCCTGAGTCGGAAGCACAGTTCTTTTGTTCTGAGCAAGCTCACTGTTCTGGCCCTATAGGAAACAGTGTAGATTAAAAGAGTGCTCTTTTCTCAAAAGCAGAGTATGTTTCTTGTAAGGTGAGCTAGTATTTGTTTCCCAGTCAGAAATGGAGTTGAATCACATGCAGTTTCTGCTCCTACAAACGAGAGTTGTTTTCTGGTAAGAAGAGTCACTATTGCGCTCCATTTGCCATAAACAGTGCAAATAGCACTAGCGTCTGTTCACAGCAAGTACAGTGTATTGGACTGAAGAGAAGCGACTGTTCTTGTCAGTTTCCTAAGCAGAGTTGAACTAGATATGGCCCGTGTGTCGGAAGCACAGTTCCTTTGTTCTGAGCAAGCTCACTCTTCTGGCCCTATAGGAATCACAGTAGAGTAGAAGAGTGCTCTTTTCTCAAAAGCAGAGTGTGTTTCTTGTAAGGCGAGCTAGTGTTTGTTTCACAGTCGTAAACGGAGTTGAATCACATGCAGTTTCTGGTCCTACTAGCAAGAGTTTTTTTCTGCTAAGAACAATCACAATTGCGCTCCCATTGCCATACACAGTGCAAATAGCACTCGCGTCTGTTCCCAGCAAGTACAGTGTATTGGACTGAAGAGAAGCTACTGTTCTTGTCAGTTTCCTAAGAAGAGTTGAACTAGATATGGCCCGTGTGTTGGAAGCACAGTTCCTTTGTTCTGAGCAAGCTCACTGCTCTGGCCCTATAGGAAACACAGTAGATTAGAAGAGTGCTCTTTTCTCAAAAGCAGAGTGTGTTTCTTGTAAGGCGAGCTAGTATTTGTTTCCCAGTCAGAAATGGAGTTGAATAACATGCAGTTTATGATCCTACGAGCAAGAGTTGTTTTCTGGTAAGAAGAATCACTATTGTGCTCCATTTGACATACACAGTGCAAATAGCACTAGCGTCTGTTAACAGGAAGTACAGTGTATTGGACTGAAGAGAAGCTACTGTTCTTGTCAGTTTCCTAAGCAGAGATGAACTGGATATGGCCCGTGTGTTGGAAGCACAGTTCCTTTGTTCTGAGCAAGCTCACTGTTCTGGCCCTATGGGAATCACAGTAGACTAGAAGAGTGCTCTTTTCTCAAAAGCAGAGTGTGTTTCTTGTAAGGCGAGCTAGTGTTTGTTTCCCAGTCGTAAATGGAGTTGAATCTCATGCAGTTTCTGGTCCTACTAGCAAGAGTTGTTTTCTGGTAAGAACAGTCACTATTGCGCTCCATTTGCCATACACAGTGCATAAAGCACTCGCGTCTGTTCCCAGCATTACAGTGTATTGGACTGAAGAGAAGCTACTGTTCTTGTCAGTTTCCTAAGCAGAGTTGAACTAGATATGCCCCCTGTGTCGGAAGCACAGTTCGTTTGTTCTGAGCAAGCTCACTGTTCTGGCCCTATAGGAAACACAGTAAATTAGAAGAGTGCTCTTTTCTCAAAAGCAGAGTATGTTTCTTGTAAGGCGAGCTAGTATTTGTTTCCCAGTCAGAAATGGAGTTGAATCACATGCAGTTTCTGCTCCTACAAACAAGAGTTGTTTTCTGGTAAGAAGAGTCACTATTGAGCTCCATTTGCCATACACAGTGCAAACAGCACTCGTGTCTGTTCCCAGCAAGTACAGTGTATCGGACTGAAGAGAAGCCACTGTTCTTGTCAGTTTCCTAAGCAGAGTTGAACTGGATATGGCCCGTGTGTTGGAAGCACAGTTCTTTTGTTCTGAGCAAGCTCACTGTTCTGGCCCTATAGGAAACACAGAAGAGTAGAAGAGTGCTCTTTTCTCCAAAGCAGAGTATGTTTCTTGTAAGGCGAGCTATTATTTGTTTCCCAGTCAGAAATGGAGTTGAATCACATGCAGTTTCTTCTCCTACGAGCAAGATTTGTTTTATGGTAAGAATAGTCACTATTGCGCTCCCATTGCCATACACAGTGCAAATTGCACTCGCATCTGTTTCCTGCAAGTCCAGTGTATTGGACTGAAGAGAAGCTACTGTTCTTGTCAGTTTCCTAAGCAGAGTTAACTAGATACGGCCCCTGTGTCAGAAGCACAGTTCCTTTGTTCTGAGCAAGCTCACTGTTCTGGCCCTATAGGAATCACAGTAGAGTAGAAGAGTGCACTTTTCTCAAAAGCAGAGTGTGTTTCTTGTAAGGCGAGCTAGTATTTGTTTCCCAGTCAGAAATGGAGTTGAATCACATGCAGTTTCTGGTCCCACGAGCAAGAGTTGTTTTCTGGTAGGAAGAGTCACTATTGCGCTCCATTTGCCATACACAGTGCAAATAGTACTAGCGTCTGTTCACAGCAAGTACAGTGTATTGGACTGAAGAGAAGCTACTGTTCTTGTCAGTTTCCTAAGCAGAGTTGAACTAGATATGGCCCGTGTGTTGGAAGCACAGTTCCTTTGTTCTGAGCAAGCTCACTGTTCTGGCCACATAGGAATCACAGTAGACTAGAAGAGTGCTCTTTTCTCAAAAGCAGAGTGAGTTTCTTGTAAGGCGAGCTAGTGTTTGTTTCCCAGTCGTAAACGGAGTTGAATCACATGCAGTTTCTGGTCCTACTAGCAAGAGTTGTTTTCTGCTAAGAACAGTCACGATTGCACTCCCATTGCGATACACAGTGCAAATAGCACTCACGTCTGTTCCCAGCAAGTACAGTGTATTGGACTGAAGAGAAGCTACTGTTCTTGTCAGTTTCCTAATCAGAGTTGAACTAGCTGTGGCCCGATTGTTCGAAGCACAGTTCTTTTGTTCTGAGCAAGGTCATTGTTCTGGCCCTATAGGAAACACAGTAGATTAGAAGAGTGCTCTTTTCTCAGAAGCAGAGTATGATTCTTGTAGGGCGAGCTAGTATTTGTTTCCTAGTCAGAAATGGAGATGAATCACATGCAGTTTCTGTTCCTACGAGTAAGAGTTGTTTTCTGGTAAGAAGAGTCACTATTGTGCTCCATTTGCCATACACAGTGCAAATAGCACTAGCATCTGTTCCCAGCAAGTACAGTGTATTGGACTGAAGAGAAGCTACTGTTCTTGTCAGTTTCCTAAGAAGAATTGAACTAGATATGGCCCCTGTGTTCGAAGCACAGTTCTTTTGTTCTGAGCACTCTCACTGTTCTGGCCCTATAGGAATCACAGTAGAGTAGAAGAGTGCTCTTTTCTCAAAAGCAGAGTGTGTTTCTTGTAAGGCGAGCTAGTGTTTGTTTCACAGTCATAAACAGAGTTGAATCACATGCAGTTTCTGGTCCTATGAGCAAGAGTTGTTTTCTGCTAAGAACAGTCACGATTGCGCTCCCATTGCCATACACAGTGCAAATAGCACTCGTGTCTGTTCCCAGCAAGTACAGTGTATTGGACTGAAGAGAAGCTACTGTTCTTGTCAGTTTCCTAAGCAGAGTTGAACTAGATATGGCCCGTGTGTCGGAAGCACAGTTCCTTTGTTCTGAGCAAGCTCACTGTTCTGGCCCTATAGGAAACACAGTAGATTAGAAGAGTGCTCTTTTCTCAAAAGCAGAGTGTGTTTCTTGTAAGGCGAGCTAGTATTTGTTTTCCGGTCAGAAATGGAGTTGAATCACATGCAGTTTCTGGTCCTACGAGCAAGAGTTGTTTTCTGGTAAGAACAGTCACTATTGCGCTCCATTTGCCATACACAGTGCATAAAGCACTCGCGTCTGTTCCCAGCATTACAGTGTATTGGACTGAAGAGAAGCTACTGTTCTTGTCAGTTTCCTAAGCAGAGTTGAATTAGATATGCCCCCTGTGTCGGAAGCACAGTTCGTTTGTTCTGAGCAAGCTCACTGTTCTGGCCCTATAGGAAACACAGTAAATTAGAAGAGTGCTCTTTTCTCAAAAGCAGAGTATGTTTCTTGTAAGGCGAGCTAGTATTTGTTTCCCAGTCAGAAATGGAGTTGAATCACATGCAGTTTCTGCTCCTACAAGCAAGAGTTGTTTTCTGGTAAGAAGAGTCACTATTGAGCTCCATTTGCCATACACAGTGCAAATAGCACTCGCGTCTGTTCCCAGCAAGTACAGTGTATCGGACTGAAGAGAAGCCACTGTTCTTGTCAGTTTCCTAAGCAGAGTTGAACTGGATATGGCCCGTGTGTTGGAAGCACAGTTCTTTTGTTCTGAGCAAGCTCACTCTTCTGGCCCTATAGGAAACACAGAAGAGTAGAAGAGTGCTCTTTTCTCCAAAGCAGAGTATGTTTCTTGTAAGGCGAGCTAGTATTTGTTTCCCAGTCAGAAATGGAGTTGAATCACATGCAGTTTCTTCTCCTACGAGCAAGATTTGTTTTATGGTAAGAATAGTCACTATTGCGCTCCCATTGCCATACACAGTGCAAATTGCACTCGCATCTGTTTCCTGCAAGTACAGTGTATTGGACTGAAGAGAAGCTACTGTTCTTGTCAGTTTCCTAAGCAGAGTTAACTAGATACGGCCCCTGTGTCAGAAGCACAGTTCCTTTGTTCTGAGCAAGCTCACTGTTCTGGCCCTATAGGAATCACAGTAGAGTAGAAGAGTGCACTTTTCTCAAAAGCAGAGTGTGTTTCTTGTAAGGCGAGCTAGGATTTGTTTCCCAGTCAGAAATGGAGTTGAATCACATGCAGTTTCTGGTCCCACGAGCAAGAGTTGTTTTCTGGTAGGAAGAGTCACTATTGCGCTCCATTTGCCATACACAGTGCAAATAGCACTAGCGTCTGTTCACAGCAAGTACAGTGTATTGGACTGAAGAGAAGCTACTGTTCTTGTCAGTTTCCTAAGCAGAGTTGTACTAGATATGGCCCGTGTGTTGGAAGCACAGTTCCTTTGTTCTGAGCAAGCTCACTGTTCTGGCCCCATAGGAATCACAGTAGACTAGAAGAGTGCTCCTTTCTCAAAAGCAGAGTGAGTTTCTTGTAAGGCGAGCTAGTGTTTGTTTCCCAGTCGTAAACGGAGTTGAATCACATGCAGTTTCTGTCCTACTAGCAAGAGTTGTTTTCTGCTAAGAACAGTCACGATTGCGCTCCCATTGCGATACACAGTGCAAATAGCACTCACGTCTGTTCCCAGCAAGTACAGTGTATTGGACTGAAGAGAAGCTACTGTTCTTGTCAGTTTCCTAAGCAGAGTTGAACTAGCTGTGGCCCGATTGTTGGAAGCACAGTTCTTTTGTTCTGAGCAAGGTCATTGTTCTGGCCCTATAGGAAACACAGTAGATTAGAAGAGTGCTCTTTTCTCAAAAGCAGAGTATGATTCTTGTAGGGCGAGCTAGTATTTGTTTCCTAGTCAGAAATGGAGATGAATCACATGCAGTTTCTGTTCCTACGAGTAAGAGTTGTTTTCTGGTAAGAAGAGTCACTATTGTGCTCCATTTGCCATACACAGTGCAAATAGCACTAGCATCTGTTCCCAGCAAGTACAGTGTATTGGACTGAAGAGAAGCTACTGTTCCTGTCAGTTTCCTAAGAAGAATTGAACTAGATATGGCCCCTGTGTTCGAAGCACAGTTCTTTTGTTCTGAGCATGCTCACTGTTCTGGCCCTATAGGAATCACAGTAGAGTAGAAGAGTACTCTTTTCTCAAAAGCAGAGTGTGTTTCTTGTAAGATGAGCTAGTGTTTGTTTCACAGTCATAAACAGAGTTGAATCACATGCAGTTTCTGGTCCTATGAGCAAGAGTTGTTTTCTGCTAAGAACAGTCACGATTGCGCTCCCATTGCCATACACAGTGCAAATAGCACTCGCGTCTGTTCCCAGCAAGTACAGTGTATTGGACTGAAGAGAAGCTACTGTTCTTGTCAGTTTCCTAAGAAAAGTTGAACTAGATATGGCCCGTGTGTTGGAAGCACAGTTCTTTTGTTCTGAGCAAGCTCACTCTTCTGGCCCTATAGGAAACACAGAAGAGTAGAAGAGTGCTCTTTTCTTCAAAGCAGAGTGTGTTTCTTTTAAGGCGAGCTAGTATTTGTTTCCCAGTCAGAAATGGAGTTGAATCACATGCAGTTTCTGGTCCTACAAGAAAGAGTTGTTTTCTGGTAAGAAGAGTCACTATTGCGCTCCATTTGCCATACACAGTGCAAATAGCACTAGCGACTGTTCCCAGCAAGTACAGTGTATTGGACTGAAGAGAAGCTACTGTTCTTGTCAGTTTCCTAAGCAGAGTTGAACTGGATAAGGCCCATGTGTCGGAAGCACAGTTCCTTTGTTGTGAGCAAGCTCACTGTTCTGGCCCTATAGGAATCACAGTAGACTAGAAGAGTGCTCTTTTCTCAAAAGCAGAGTGTGTTTCTTGTAAGGCGAGCTAGTGTTTGTTTCCCAGTCGTAAATGGAGTTGAATCACATGCAGTTTCTGGTCCTACTAGCAAGAGTTGTTTTCTGCTAAGAACAGTCACAATTGAGCTCCCAATGCCATACACAGTGCAAATAGCACTCGTGTCTGTTCCCAGCAAGTACAGTGTATTGGACTGAAGAGAAGCTACTGTTCTTGTCATTTTCCTAGGCAGATTTGAAGTAGATATGCCCCCTGAGTCGGAAGCACAGTTCTTTTGTTCTGAGCAAGCTCACTGTTCTGGCCCTATAGGAAACAGTGTAGATTAAAAGAGTGCTCTTTTCTCAAAAGCAGAGTATGTTTCTTGTAAGGTGAGCTAGTATTTGTTTCCCAGTCAGAAATGGAGTTGAATCACATGCAGTTTCTGCTCCTACAAACGAGAGTTGTTTTCTGGTAAGAAGAGTCACTATTGCGCTCCATTTGCCATAAACAGTGCAAATAGCACTAGCGTCTGTTCACAGCAAGTACAGTGTATTGGACTGAAGAGAAGCGACTGTTCTTGTCAGTTTCCTAAGCAGAGTTGAACTAGATATGGCCCGTGTGTCGGAAGCACAGTTCCTTTGTTCTGAGCAAGCTCACTCTTCTGGCCCTATAGGAATCACAGTAGAGTAGAAGAGTGCTCTTTTCTCAAAAGCAGAGTGTGTTTCTTGTAAGGCGAGCTAGTGTTTGTTTCACAGTCGTAAACGGAGTTGAATCACATGCAGTTTCTGGTCCTACTAGCAAGAGTTTTTTTCTGCTAAGAACAATCACAATTGCGCTCCCATTGCCATACACAGTGCAAATAGCACTCGCGTCTGTTCCCAGCAAGTACAGTGTATTGGACTGAAGAGAAGCTACTGTTCTTGTCAGTTTCCTAAGAAGAGTTGAACTAGATATGGCCCGTGTGTTGGAAGCACAGTTCCTTTGTTCTGAGCAAGCTCACTGCTCTGGCCCTATAGGAAACACAGTAGATTAGAAGAGTGCTCTTTTCTCAAAAGCAGAGTGTGTTTCTTGTAAGGCGAGCTAGTATTTGTTTCCCAGTCAGAAATGGAGTTGAATAACATGCAGTTTATGATCCTACGAGCAAGAGTTGTTTTCTGGTAAGAAGAATCACTATTGTGCTCCATTTGACATACACAGTGCAAATAGCACTAGCGTCTGTTAACAGGAAGTACAGTGTATTGGACTGAAGAGAAGCTACTGTTCTTGTCAGTTTCCTAAGCAGAGATGAACTGGATATGGCCCGTGTGTTGGAAGCACAGTTCCTTTGTTCTGAGCAAGCTCACTGTTCTGGCCCTATGGGAATCACAGTAGACTAGAAGAGTGCTCTTTTCTCAAAAGCAGAGTGTGTTTCTTGTAAGGCGAGCTAGTGTTTGTTTCCCAGTCGTAAATGGAGTTGAATCTCATGCAGTTTCTGGTCCTACTAGCAAGAGTTGTTTTCTGGTAAGAACAGTCACTATTGCGCTCCATTTGCCATACACAGTGCATAAAGCACTCGCGTCTGTTCCCAGCATTACAGTGTATTGGACTGAAGAGAAGCTACTGTTCTTGTCAGTTTCCTAAGCAGAGTTGAACTAGATATGCCCCCTGTGTCGGAAGCACAGTTCGTTTGTTCTGAGCAAGCTCACTGTTCTGGCCCTATAGGAAACACAGTAAATTAGAAGAGTGCTCTTTTCTCAAAAGCAGAGTATGTTTCTTGTAAGGCGAGCTAGTATTTGTTTCCCAGTCAGAAATGGAGTTGAATCACATGCAGTTTCTGCTCCTACAAACAAGAGTTGTTTTCTGGTAAGAAGAGTCACTATTGAGCTCCATTTGCCATACACAGTGCAAATAGCACTCGCGTCTGTTCCCAGCAAGTACAGTGTATCGGACTGAAGAGAAGCCACTGTTCTTGTCAGTTTCCTAAGCAGAGTTGAACTGGATATGGCCCGTGTGTTGGAAGCACAGTTCTTTTGTTCTGAGCAAGCTCACTGTTCTGGCCCTATAGGAAACACAGAAGAGTAGAAGAGTGCTCTTTTCTCCAAAGCAGAGTATGTTTCTTGTAAGGCGAGCTATTATTTGTTTCCCAGTCAGAAATGGAGTTGAATCACATGCAGTTTCTTCTCCTACGAGCAAGATTTGTTTTATGGTAAGAATAGTCACTATTGCGCTCCCATTGCCATACACAGTGCAAATTGCACTCGCATCTGTTTCCTGCAAGTCCAGTGTATTGGACTGAAGAGAAGCTACTGTTCTTGTCAGTTTCCTAAGCAGAGTTAACTAGATACGGCCCCTGTGTCAGAAGCACAGTTCCTTTGTTCTGAGCAAGCTCACTGTTCTGGCCCTATAGGAATCACAGTAGAGTAGAAGAGTGCACTTTTCTCAAAAGCAGAGTGTGTTTCTTGTAAGGCGAGCTAGTATTTGTTTCCCAGTCAGAAATGGAGTTGAATCACATGCAGTTTCTGGTCCCACGAGCAAGAGTTGTTTTCTGGTAGGAAGAGTCACTATTGCGCTCCATTTGCCATACACAGTGCAAATAGTACTAGCGTCTGTTCACAGCAAGTACAGTGTATTGGACTGAAGAGAAGCTACTGTTCTTGTCAGTTTCCTAAGCAGAGTTGAACTAGATATGGCCCGTGTGTTGGAAGCACAGTTCCTTTGTTCTGAGCAAGCTCACTGTTCTGGCCACATAGGAATCACAGTAGACTAGAAGAGTGCTCTTTTCTCAAAAGCAGAGTGAGTTTCTTGTAAGGCGAGCTAGTGTTTGTTTCCCAGTCGTAAACGGAGTTGAATCACATGCAGTTTCTGGTCCTACTAGCAAGAGTTGTTTTCTGCTAAGAACAGTCACGATTGCACTCCCATTGCGATACACAGTGCAAATAGCACTCACGTCTGTTCCCAGCAAGTACAGTGTATTGGACTGAAGAGAAGCTACTGTTCTTGTCAGTTTCCTAATCAGAGTTGAACTAGCTGTGGCCCGATTGTTCGAAGCACAGTTCTTTTGTTCTGAGCAAGGTCATTGTTCTGGCCCTATAGGAAACACAGTAGATTAGAAGAGTGCTCTTTTCTCAGAAGCAGAGTATGATTCTTGTAGGGCGAGCTAGTATTTGTTTCCTAGTCAGAAATGGAGATGAATCACATGCAGTTTCTGTTCCTACGAGTAAGAGTTGTTTTCTGGTAAGAAGAGTCACTATTGTGCTCCATTTGCCATACACAGTGCAAATAGCACTAGCATCTGTTCCCAGCAAGTACAGTGTATTGGACTGAAGAGAAGCTACTGTTCTTGTCAGTTTCCTAAGAAGAATTGAACTAGATATGGCCCCTGTGTTCGAAGCACAGTTCTTTTGTTCTGAGCACTCTCACTGTTCTGGCCCTATAGGAATCACAGTAGAGTAGAAGAGTGCTCTTTTCTCAAAAGCAGAGTGTGTTTCTTGTAAGGCGAGCTAGTGTTTGTTTCACAGTCATAAACAGAGTTGAATCACATGCAGTTTCTGGTCCTATGAGCAAGAGTTGTTTTCTGCTAAGAACAGTCACGATTGCGCTCCCATTGCCATACATAGTGCAAATAGCACTCGTGTCTGTTCCCAGCAAGTACAGTGTATTGGACTGAAGAGAAGCTACTGTTCTTGTCAGTTTCCTAAGCAGAGTTGAACTAGATATGGCCCGTGTGTCGGAAGCACAGTTCCTTTGTTCTGAGCAAGCTCACTGTTCTGGCCCTATAGGAAACACAGTAGATTAGAAGAGTGCTCTTTTCTCAAAAGCAGAGTGTGTTTCTTGTAAGGCGAGCTAGTATTTGTTTTCCGGTCAGAAATGGAGTTGAATCACATGCAGTTTCTGGTCCTACGAGCAAGAGTTGTTTTCTGGTAAGAACAGTCACTATTGCGCTCCATTTGCCATACACAGTGCATAAAGCACTCGCGTCTGTTCCCAGCATTACAGTGTATTGGACTGAAGAGAAGCTACTGTTCTTGTCAGTTTCCTAAGCAGAGTTGAATTAGATATGCCCCCTGTGTCGGAAGCACAGTTCGTTTGTTCTGAGCAAGCTCACTGTTCTGGCCCTATAGGAAACACAGTAAATTAGAAGAGTGCTCTTTTCTCAAAAGCAGAGTATGTTTCTTGTAAGGCGAGCTAGTATTTGTTTCCCAGTCAGAAATGGAGTTGAATCACATGCAGTTTCTGCTCCTACAAACAAGAGTTGTTTTCTGGTAAGAAGAGTCACTATTGAGCTCCATTTGCCATACACAGTGCAAATAGCACTCGCGTCTGTTCCCAGCAAGTACAGTGTATCGGACTGAAGAGAAGCCACTGTTCTTGTCAGTTTCCTAAGCAGAGTTGAACTGGATATGGCCCGTGTGTTGGAAGCACAGTTCTTTTGTTCTGAGCAAGCTCACTGTTCTGGCCCTATAGGAAACACAGAAGAGTAGAAGAGTGCTCTTTTCTCCAAAGCAGAGTATGTTTCTTGTAAGGCGAGCTATTATTTGTTTCCCAGTCAGAAATGGAGTTGAATCACATGCAGTTTCTTCTCCTACGAGCAAGATTTGTTTTATGGTAAGAATAGTCACTATTGCGCTCCCATTGCCATACACAGTGCAAATTGCACTCGCATCTGTTTCCTGCAAGTACAGTGTATTGGACTGAAGAGAAGCTACTGTTCTTGTCAGTTTCCTAAGCAGAGTTAACTAGATACGGCCCCTGTGTCAGAAGCACAGTTCCTTTGTTCTGAGCAAGCTCACTGTTTTGGCCCTATAGGAATCACAGTAGAGTAGAAGAGTGCACTTTTCTCAAAAGCAGAGTGTGTTTCTTGTAAGGCGAGCTAGTATTTGTTTCCCAGTCAGAAATGGAGTTGAATCACATGCAGTTTCTGGTCCCACGAGCAAGAGTTGTTTTCTGGTAGGAAGAGTCACTATTGCGCTCCATTTGCCATACACAGTGCAAATAGTACTAGCGTCTGTTCACAGCAAGTACAGTGTATTGGACTGAAGAGAAGCTACTGTTCTTGTCAGTTTCCTAAGCAGAGTTGAACTAGATATGGCCCGTGTGTTGGAAGCACAGTTCCTTTGTTCTGAGCAAGCTCACTGTTCTGGCCACATAGGAATCACAGTAGACTAGAAGAGTGCTCTTTTCTCAAAAGCAGAGTGAGTTTCTTGTAAGGCGAGCTAGTGTTTGTTTCCCAGTCGTAAACGGAGTTGAATCACATGCAGTTTCTGGTCCTACTAGCAAGAGTTGTTTTCTGCTAAGAACAGTCACGATTGCACTCCCATTGCGATACACAGTGCAAATAGCACTCACGTCTGTTCCCAGCAAGTACAGTGTATTGGACTGAAGAGAAGCTACTGTTCTTGTCAGTTTCCTAATCAGAGTTGAACTAGCTGTGGCCCGATTGTTCGAAGCACAGTTCTTTTGTTCTGAGCAAGGTCATTGTTCTGGCCCTATAGGAAACACAGTAGATTAGAAGAGTGCTCTTTTCTCAGAAGCAGAGTATGATTCTTGTAGGGCGAGCTAGTATTTGTTTCCTAGTCAGAAATGGAGATGAATCACATGCAGTTTCTGTTCCTACGAGTAAGAGTTGTTTTCTGGTAAGAAGAGTCACTATTGTGCTCCATTTGCCATACACAGTGCAAATAGCACTAGCATCTGTTCCCAGCAAGTACAGTGTATTGGACTGAAGAGAAGCTACTGTTCTTGTCAGTTTCCTAAGAAGAATTGAACTAGATATGGCCCCTGTGTTCGAAGCACAGTTCTTTTGTTCTGAGCACTCTCACTGTTCTGGCCCTATAGGAATCACAGTAGAGTAGAAGAGTGCTCTTTTCTCAAAAGCAGAGTGTGTTTCTTGTAAGGCGAGCTAGTGTTTGTTTCACAGTCATAAACAGAGTTGAATCACATGCAGTTTCTGGTCCTATGAGCAAGAGTTGTTTTCTGCTAAGAACAGTCACGATTGCGCTCCCATTGCCATACATAGTGCAAATAGCACTCGTGTCTGTTCCCAGCAAGTACAGTGTATTGGACTGAAGAGAAGCTACTGTTCTTGTCAGTTTCCTAAGCAGAGTTGAACTAGATATGGCCCGTGTGTCGGAAGCACAGTTCCTTTGTTCTGAGCAAGCTCACTGTTCTGGCCCTATAGGAAACACAGTAGATTAGAAGAGTGCTCTTTTCTCAAAAGCAGAGTGTGTTTCTTGTAAGGCGAGCTAGTATTTGTTTTCCGGTCAGAAATGGAGTTGAATCACATGCAGTTTCTGGTCCTACGAGCAAGAGTTGTTTTCTGGTAAGAACAGTCACTATTGCGCTCCATTTGCCATACACAGTGCATAAAGCACTCGCGTCTGTTCCCAGCATTACAGTGTATTGGACTGAAGAGAAGCTACTGTTCTTGTCAGTTTCCTAAGCAGAGTTGAATTAGATATGCCCCCTGTGTCGGAAGCACAGTTCGTTTGTTCTGAGCAAGCTCACTGTTCTGGCCCTATAGGAAACACAGTAAATTAGAAGAGTGCTCTTTTCTCAAAAGCAGAGTATGTTTCTTGTAAGGCGAGCTAGTATTTGTTTCCCAGTCAGAAATGGAGTTGAATCACATGCAGTTTCTGCTCCTACAAACAAGAGTTGTTTTCTGGTAAGAAGAGTCACTATTGAGCTCCATTTGCCATACACAGTGCAAATAGCACTCGCGTCTGTTCCCAGCAAGTACAGTGTATCGGACTGAAGAGAAGCCACTGTTCTTGTCAGTTTCCTAAGCAGAGTTGAACTGGATATGGCCCGTGTGTTGGAAGCACAGTTCTTTTGTTCTGAGCAAGCTCACTGTTCTGGCCCTATAGGAAACACAGAAGAGTAGAAGAGTGCTCTTTTCTCCAAAGCAGAGTATGTTTCTTGTAAGGCGAGCTATTATTTGTTTCCCAGTCAGAAATGGAGTTGAATCACATGCAGTTTCTTCTCCTACGAGCAAGATTTGTTTTATGGTAAGAATAGTCACTATTGCGCTCCCATTGCCATACACAGTGCAAATTGCACTCGCATCTGTTTCCTGCAAGTCCAGTGTATTGGACTGAAGAGAAGCTACTGTTCTTGTCAGTTTCCTAAGCAGAGTTAACTAGATACGGCCCCTGTGTCAGAAGCACAGTTCCTTTGTTCTGAGCAAGCTCACTGTTCTGGCCCTATAGGAATCACAGTAGAGTAGAAGAGTGCACTTTTCTCAAAAGCAGAGTGTGTTTCTTGTAAGGCGAGCTAGTATTTGTTTCCCAGTCAGAAATGGAGTTGAATCACATGCAGTTTCTGGTCCCACGAGCAAGAGTTGTTTTCTGGTAGGAAGAGTCACTATTGCGCTCCATTTGCCATACACAGTGCAAATAGTACTAGCGTCTGTTCACAGCAAGTACAGTGTATTGGACTGAAGAGAAGCTACTGTTCTTGTCAGTTTCCTAAGCAGAGTTGAACTAGATATGGCCCGTGTGTTGGAAGCACAGTTCCTTTGTTCTGAGCAAGCTCACTGTTCTGGCCACATAGGAATCACAGTAGACTAGAAGAGTGCTCTTTTCTCAAAAGCAGAGTGAGTTTCTTGTAAGGCGAGCTAGTGTTTGTTTCCCAGTCGTAAACGGAGTTGAATCACATGCAGTTTCTGGTCCTACTAGCAAGAGTTGTTTTCTGCTAAGAACAGTCACGATTGCACTCCCATTGCGATACACAGTGCAAATAGCACTCACGTCTGTTCCCAGCAAGTACAGTGTATTGGACTGAAGAGAAGCTACTGTTCTTGTCAGTTTCCTAATCAGAGTTGAACTAGCTGTGGCCCGATTGTTCGAAGCACAGTTCTTTTGTTCTGAGCAAGGTCATTGTTCTGGCCCTATAGGAAACACAGTAGATTAGAAGAGTGCTCTTTTCTCAGAAGCAGAGTATGATTCTTGTAGGGCGAGCTAGTATTTGTTTCCTAGTCAGAAATGGAGATGAATCACATGCAGTTTCTGTTCCTACGAGTAAGAGTTGTTTTCTGGTAAGAAGAGTCACTATTGTGCTCCATTTGCCATACACAGTGCAAATAGCACTAGCATCTGTTCCCAGCAAGTACAGTGTATTGGACTGAAGAGAAGCTACTGTTCTTGTCAGTTTCCTAAGAAGAATTGAACTAGATATGGCCCCTGTGTTCGAAGCACAGTTCTTTTGTTCTGAGCACTCTCACTGTTCTGGCCCTATAGGAATCACAGTAGAGTAGAAGAGTGCTCTTTTCTCAAAAGCAGAGTGTGTTTCTTGTAAGGCGAGCTAGTGTTTGTTTCACAGTCATAAACAGAGTTGAATCACATGCAGTTTCTGGTCCTATGAGCAAGAGTTGTTTTCTGCTAAGAACAGTCACGATTGCGCTCCCATTGCCATACATAGTGCAAATAGCACTCGTGTCTGTTCCCAGCAAGTACAGTGTATTGGACTGAAGAGAAGCTACTGTTCTTGTCAGTTTCCTAAGCAGAGTTGAACTAGATATGGCCCGTGTGTCGGAAGCACAGTTCCTTTGTTCTGAGCAAGCTCACTGTTCTGGCCCTATAGGAAACACAGTAGATTAGAAGAGTGCTCTTTTCTCAAAAGCAGAGTGTGTTTCTTGTAAGGCGAGCTAGTATTTGTTTTCCGGTCAGAAATGGAGTTGAATCACATGCAGTTTCTGGTCCTACGAGCAAGAGTTGTTTTCTGGTAAGAACAGTCACTATTGCGCTCCATTTGCCATACACAGTGCATAAAGCACTCGCGTCTGTTCCCAGCATTACAGTGTATTGGACTGAAGAGAAGCTACTGTTCTTGTCAGTTTCCTAAGCAGAGTTGAATTAGATATGCCCCCTGTGTCGGAAGCACAGTTCGTTTGTTCTGAGCAAGCTCACTGTTCTGGCCCTATAGGAAACACAGTAAATTAGAAGAGTGCTCTTTTCTCAAAAGCAGAGTATGTTTCTTGTAAGGCGAGCTAGTATTTGTTTCCCAGTCAGAAATGGAGTTGAATCACATGCAGTTTCTGCTCCTACAAACAAGAGTTGTTTTCTGGTAAGAAGAGTCACTATTGAGCTCCATTTGCCATACACAGTGCAAATAGCACTCGCGTCTGTTCCCAGCAAGTACAGTGTATCGGACTGAAGAGAAGCCACTGTTCTTGTCAGTTTCCTAAGCAGAGTTGAACTGGATATGGCCCGTGTGTTGGAAGCACAGTTCTTTTGTTCTGAGCAAGCTCACTGTTCTGGCCCTATAGGAAACACAGAAGAGTAGAAGAGTGCTCTTTTCTCCAAAGCAGAGTATGTTTCTTGTAAGGCGAGCTATTATTTGTTTCCCAGTCAGAAATGGAGTTGAATCACATGCAGTTTCTTCTCCTACGAGCAAGATTTGTTTTATGGTAAGAATAGTCACTATTGCGCTCCCATTGCCATACACAGTGCAAATTGCACTCGCATCTGTTTCCTGCAAGTCCAGTGTATTGGACTGAAGAGAAGCTACTGTTCTTGTCAGTTTCCTAAGCAGAGTTAACTAGATACGGCCCCTGTGTCAGAAGCACAGTTCCTTTGTTCTGAGCAAGCTCACTGTTCTGGCCCTATAGGAATCACAGTAGAGTAGAAGAGTGCACTTTTCTCAAAAGCAGAGTGTGTTTCTTGTAAGGCGAGCTAGTATTTGTTTCCCAGTCAGAAATGGAGTTGAATCACATGCAGTTTCTGGTCCCACGAGCAAGAGTTGTTTTCTGGTAGGAAGAGTCACTATTGCGCTCCATTTGCCATACACAGTGCAAATAGTACTAGCGTCTGTTCACAGCAAGTACAGTGTATTGGACTGAAGAGAAGCTACTGTTCTTGTCAGTTTCCTAAGCAGAGTTGAACTAGATATGGCCCGTGTGTTGGAAGCACAGTTCCTTTGTTCTGAGCAAGCTCACTGTTCTGGCCCCATAGGAATCACAGTAGACTAGAAGAGTGCTCTTTTCTCAAAAGCAGAGTGAGTTTCTTGTAAGGCGAGCTAGTGTTTGTTTCCCAGTCGTAAACGGAGTTGAATCACATGCAGTTTCTGGTCCTACTAGCAAGAGTTGTTTTCTGCTAAGAACAGTCACGATTGCACTCCCATTGCGATACACAGTGCAAATAGCACTCACGTCTGTTCCCAGCAAGTACAGTGTATTGGACTGAAGAGAAGCTACTGTTCTTGTCAGTTTCCTAATCAGAGTTGAACTAGCTGTGGCCCGATTGTTCGAAGCACAGTTCTTTTGTTCTGAGCAAGGTCATTGTTCTGGCCCTATAGGAAACACAGTAGATTAGAAGAGTGCTCTTTTCTCAGAAGCAGAGTATGATTCTTGTAGGGCGACCTAGTATTTGTTTCCTAGTCAGAAATGGAGATGAATCACATGCAGTTTCTGTTCCTACGAGTAAGAGTTGTTTTCTGGTAAGAAGAGTCACTATTGTGCTCCATTTGCCATACACAGTGCAAATAGCACTAGCATCTGTTCCCAGCAAGTACAGTGTATTGGACTGAAGAGAAGCTACTGTTCTTGTCAGTTTCCTAAGAAGAATTGAACTAGATATGGCCCCTGTGTTCGAAGCACAGTTCTTTTGTTCTGAGCACTCTCACTGTTCTGGCCCTATAGGAATCACAGTAGAGTAGAAGAGTGCTCTTTTCTCAAAAGCAGAGTGTGTTTCTTGTAAGGCGAGCTAGTGTTTGTTTCACAGTCATAAACAGAGTTGAATCACATGCAGTTTCTGGTCCTATGAGCAAGAGTTGTTTTCTGCTAAGAACAGTCACGATTGCGCTCCCATTGCCATACACAGTGCAAATAGCACTCGTGTCTGTTCCCAGCAAGTACAGTGTATTGGACTGAAGAGAAGCTACTGTTCTTGTCAGTTTCCTAAGCAGAGTTGAACTAGATATGGCCCGTGTGTCGGAAGCACAGTTCCTTTGTTCTGAGCAAGCTCACTGTTCTGGCCCTATAGGAAACACAGTAGATTAGAAGAGTGCTCTTTTCTCAAAAGCAGAGTGTGTTTCTTGTAAGGCGAGCTAGTATTTGTTTTCCGGTCAGAAATGGAGTTGAATCACATGCAGTTTCTGGTCCTACGAGCAAGAGTTGTTTTCTGGTAAGAACAGTCACTATTGCGCTCCATTTGCCATACACAGTGCATAAAGCACTCGCGTCTGTTCCCAGCATTACAGTGTATTGGACTGAAGAGAAGCTACTGTTCTTGTCAGTTTCCTAAGCAGAGTTGAATTAGATATGCCCCCTGTGTCGGAAGCACAGTTCGTTTGTTCTGAGCAAGCTCACTGTTCTGGCCCTATAGGAAACACAGTAAATTAGAAGAGTGCTCTTTTCTCAAAAGCAGAGTATGTTTCTTGTAAGGCGAGCTAGTATTTGTTTCCCAGTCAGAAATGGAGTTGAATCACATGCAGTTTCTGCTCCTACAAACAAGAGTTGTTTTCTGGTAAGAAGAGTCACTATTGAGCTCCATTTGCCATACACAGTGCAAATAGCACTCGCGTCTGTTCCCAGCAAGTACAGTGTATCGGACTGAAGAGAAGCCACTGTTCTTGTCAGTTTCCTAAGCAGAGTTGAACTGGATATGGCCCGTGTGTTGGAAGCACAGTTCTTTTGTTCTGAGCAAGCTCACTGTTCTGGCCCTATAGGAAACACAGAAGAGTAGAAGAGTGCTCTTTTCTCCAAAGCAGAGTATGTTTCTTGTAAGGCGAGCTATTATTTGTTTCCCAGTCAGAAATGGAGTTGAATCACATGCAGTTTCTTCTCCTACGAGCAAGATTTGTTTTATGGTAAGAATAGTCACTATTGCGCTCCCATTGCCATACACAGTGCAAATTGCACTCGCATCTGTTTCCTGCAAGTACAGTGTATTGGACTGAAGAGAAGCTACTGTTCTTGTCAGTTTCCTAAGCAGAGTTAACTAGATACGGCCCCTGTGTCAGAAGCACAGTTCCTTTGTTCTGAGCAAGCTCACTGTTCTGGCCCTATAGGAATCACAGTAGAGTAGAAGAGTGCACTTTTCTCAAAAGCAGAGTGTGTTTCTTGTAAGGCGAGCTAGTATTTGTTTCCCAGTCAGAAATGGAGTTGAATCACATGCAGTTTCTGGTCCCACGAGCAAGAGTTGTTTTCTGGTAGGAAGAGTCACTATTGTGCTCCATTTGCCATACACAGTGCAAATAGTACTAGCGTCTGTTCACAGCAAGTACAGTGTATTGGACTGAAGAGAAGCTACTGTTCTTGTCAGTTTCCTAAGCAGAGTTGAACTAGATATGGCCCGTGTGTTGGAAGCACAGTTCCTTTGTTCTGAGCAAGCTCACTGTTCTGGCCCCATAGGAATCACAGTAGACTAGAAGAGTGCTCTTTTCTCAAAAGCAGAGTGAGTTTCTTGTAAGGCGAGCTAGTGTTTGTTTCCCAGTCGTAAACGGAGTTGAATCACATGCAGTTTCTGGTCCTACTAGCAAGAGTTGTTTTCTGCTAAGAACAGTCACGATTGCACTCCCATTGCGATACACAGTGCAAATAGCACTCACGTCTGTTCCCAGCAAGTACAGTGTATTGGACTGAAGAGAAGCTACTGTTCTTCTCAGTTTCCTAAGCAGAGTTGAACTAGCTGTGGCCCGATTGTTCGAAGCACAGTTCTTTTGTTCTGAGCAAGGTCATTGTTCTGGCCCTATAGGAAACACAGTAGATTAGAAGAGTGCTCTTGTCTCAGAAGCAGAGTATGATTCTTGTAGGGCGACCTAGTATTTGTTTCCTAGTCAGAAATGGAGATGAATCACATGCAGTTTCTGTTCCTACGAGTAAGAGTTGTTTTCTGGTAAGAAGAGTCACTATTGTGCTCCATTTGCCATACACAGTGCAAATAGCACTAGCATCTGTTCCCAGCAAGTACAGTGTATTGGACTGAAGAGAAGCTACTGTTCTTGTCAGTTTCCTAAGAAGAATTGAACTAGATATGGCCCCTGTGTTCGAAGCACAGTTCTTTTGTTCTGAGCACTCTCACTGTTCTGGCCCTATAGGAATCACAGTAGAGTAGAAGAGTGCTCTTTTCTCAAAAGCAGAGTGTGTTTCTTGTAAGGCGAGCTAGTGTTTGTTTCACAGTCATAAACAGAGTTGAATCACATGCAGTTTCTGGTCCTATGAGCAAGAGTTGTTTTCAGCTAAGAACAGTCACGATTGCGCTCCCATTGCCATACACAGTGCAAATAGCACTCGCGTCTGTTCCCAGCAAGTACAGTGTATTGGACTGAAGAGAAGCTACTGTTCTTGTCAGTTTCCTAAGCAGAGTTGAACTAGATATGGCCCGTGTGTCGGAAGCACAGTTCCTTTGTTCTGAGCAAGCTCACTGTTCTGGCCCTATAGGAAACACAGTAGATTAGAAGAGTGCTCTTTTCTCAAAAGCAGAGTGTGTTTCTTGTAAGGCGAGCTAGTATTTGTTTTCCGGTCAGAAATGGAGTTGAATCACATGCAGTTTCTGGTCCTACGAGCAAGAGTTGTTTTCTGGTAAGAACAGTCACTATTGCGCTCCATTTGCCATACACAGTGCATAAAGCACTCGCGTCTGTTCCCAGCATTACAGTGTATTGGACTGAAGAGAAGCTACTGTTCTTGTCAGTTTCCTAAGCAGAGTTGAATTAGATATGCCCCCTGTGTCGGAAGCACAGTTCGTTTGTTCTGAGCAAGCTCACTGTTCTGGCCCTATAGGAAACACAGTAAATTAGAAGAGTGCTCTTTTCTCAAAAGCAGAGTATGTTTCTTGTAAGGCGAGCTAGTATTTGTTTCCCAGTCAGAAATGGAGTTGAATCACATGCAGTTTCTGCTCCTACAAACAAGAGTTGTTTTCTGGTAAGAAGAGTCACTATTGAGCTCCATTTGCCATACACAGTGCAAATAGCACTCGCGTCTGTTCCCAGCAAGTACAGTGTATCGGACTGAAGAGAAGCCACTGTTCTTGTCAGTTTCCTAAGCAGAGTTGAACTGGATATGGCCCGTGTGTTGGAAGCACAGTTCTTTTGTTCTGAGCAAGCTCACTGTTCTGGCCCTATAGGAAACACAGAAGAGTAGAAGAGTGCTCTTTTCTCCAAAGCAGAGTATGTTTCTTGTAAGGCGAGCTATTATTTGTTTCCCAGTCAGAAATGGAGTTGAATCACATGCAGTTTCTTCTCCTACGAGCAAGATTTGTTTTATGGTAAGAATAGTCACTATTGCGCTCCCATTGCCATACACAGTGCAAATTGCACTCGCATCTGTTTCCTGCAAGTACAGTGTATTGGACTGAAGAGAAGCTACTGTTCTTGTCAGTTTCCTAAGCAGAGTTAACTAGATACGGCCCCTGTGTCAGAAGCACAGTTCCTTTGTTCTGAGCAAGCTCACTGTTCTGGCCCTATAGGAATCACAGTAGAGTAGAAGAGTGCACTTTTCTCAAAAGCAGAGTGTGTTTCTTGTAAGGCGAGCTAGTATTTGTTTCCCAGTCAGAAATGGAGTTGAATCACATGCAGTTTCTGGTCCCACGAGCAAGAGTTGTTTTCTGGTAGGAAGAGTCACTATTGTGCTCCATTTGCCATACACAGTGCAAATAGTACTAGCGTCTGTTCACAGCAAGTACAGTGTATTGGACTGAAGAGAAGCTACTGTTCTTGTCAGTTTCCTAAGCAGAGTTGAACTAGATATGGCCCGTGTGTTGGAAGCACAGTTCCTTTGTTCTGAGCAAGCTCACTGTTCTGGCCCCATAGGAATCACAGTAGACTAGAAGAGTGCTCTTTTCTCAAAAGCAGAGTGAGTTTCTTGTAAGGCGAGCTAGTGTTTGTTTCCCAGTCGTAAACGGAGTTGAATCACATGCAGTTTCTGGTCCTACTAGCAAGAGTTGTTTTCTGCTAAGAACAGTCACGATTGCACTCCCATTGCGATACACAGTGCAAATAGCACTCACGTCTGTTCCCAGCAAGTACAGTGTATTGGACTGAAGAGAAGCTACTGTTCTTCTCAGTTTCCTAAGCAGAGTTGAACTAGCTGTGGCCCGATTGTTCGAAGCACAGTTCTTTTGTTCTGAGCAAGGTCATTGTTCTGGCCCTATAGGAAACACAGTAGATTAGAAGAGTGCTCTTGTCTCAGAAGCAGAGTATGATTCTTGTAGGGCGACCTAGTATTTGTTTCCTAGTCAGAAATGGAGATGAATCACATGCAGTTTCTGTTCCTACGAGTAAGAGTTGTTTTCTGGTAAGAAGAGTCACTATTGTGCTCCATTTGCCATACACAGTGCAAATAGCACTAGCATCTGTTCCCAGCAAGTACAGTGTATTGGACTGAAGAGAAGCTACTGTTCTTGTCAGTTTCCTAAGAAGAATTGAACTAGATATGGCCCCTGTGTTCGAAGCACAGTTCTTTTGTTCTGAGCACTCTCACTGTTCTGGCCCTATAGGAATCACAGTAGAGTAGAAGAGTGCTCTTTTCTCAAAAGCAGAGTGTGTTTCTTGTAAGGCGAGCTAGTGTTTGTTTCACAGTCATAAACAGAGTTGAATCACATGCAGTTTCTGGTCCTATGAGCAAGAGTTGTTTTCAGCTAAGAACAGTCACGATTGCGCTCCCATTGCCATACACAGTGCAAATAGCACTCGCGTCTGTTCCCAGCAAGTACAGTGTATTGGACTGAAGAGAAGCTACTGTTCTTGTCAGTTTCCTAAGCAGAGTTGAACTAGATATGGCCCGTGTGTCGGAAGCACAGTTCCTTTGTTCTGAGCAAGCTCACTGTTCTGGCCCTATAGGAAACACAGTAGATTAGAAGAGTGCTCTTTTCTCAAAAGCAGAGTGTGTTTCTTGTAAGGCGAGCTAGTATTTGTTTTCCGGTCAGAAATGGAGTTGAATCACATGCAGTTTCTGGTCCTACGAGCAAGAGTTGTTTTCTGGTAATAGGAGTCACTATTGAGCTCCATTTGCCATACACAGTGCAAATAGCACTAGCGTCTGTTCCTAGCAAGTACAGTGTATTGGACTGAAGAAAAGCTACTGTTGTCAGTTTCCTAAGCCGAGTTGAACTGGATATGGCCCGTGTGTAGGAAGCACAGTTCCTTTGTTGTGAGCAAGCTCACTAATCTGGCCCTATAGGAATCACAGTAGACTAGAAGAGTGCTCTTTTCTCAAAAGCAGAGTGTGTTTTTTTTTAAGGCGAGCTAGTGTTTGTTTTTCAGTCGTAAATGGAGTTGAATCACATGCAGTTTCTGGTCCTACTAGCAAGAGTAGTTTTCTGCTAAGAACAGTCACCATTGCGCTCCCATTGCCATACACAGTGCAAATAGCACTCGCGTCTGTTCCCAGCAAGTACAGTGTATTGGACTGAAGAGAAGCTACTGTTCTTGTCAGTTTCCTAAGCAGAGTTGAACTAGATATGGCCCGTGTGTCAGAAGCAAGTTCCTTTGTTCTGAGCAAGGTCACTGTTCTGGCCCTATAGGAAACACAGTAGATTAGAACAGTGCTCTTTTCTCAAAAGCAGAGTGTGTTTCTTGTAAGGCGAGCTAGTATTTGTTTTCCGGTCAGAAATGGAGTTGAATCACATGCAGTTTCTGGTCCTACGAGCAAGAGTTGTTTTCTGGTAAGAACAGTCACTATTGCGCTCCATTTGCCATACACAGTGCATAAAGCACTCGCGTCTGTTCCCAGCATTACAGTGTATTGGACTGAAGAGAAGCTACTGTTCTTGTCAGTTTCCTAAGCAGAGTTGAATTAGATATGCCCCCTGTGTCGGAAGCACAGTTCGTTTGTTCTGAGCAAGCTCACTGTTCTGGCCCTATAGGAAACACAGTAAATTAGAAGAGTGCTCTTTTCTCAAAAGCAGAGTATGTTTCTTGTAAGGCGAGCTAGTATTTGTTTCCCAGTCAGAAATGGAGTTGAATCACATGCAGTTTCTGCTCCTACAAACAAGAGTTGTTTTCTGGTAAGAAGAGTCACTATTGAGCTCCATTTGCCATACACAGTGCAAATAGCACTCGCGTCTGTTCCCAGCAAGTACAGTGTATCGGACTGAAGAGAAGCCACTGTTCTTGTCAGTTTCCTAAGCAGAGTTGAACTGGATATGGCCCGTGTGTTGGAAGCACAGTTCTTTTGTTCTGAGCAAGCTCACTGTTCTGGCCCTATAGGAAACACAGAAGAGTAGAAGAGTGCTCTTTTCTCCAAAGCAGAGTATGTTTCTTGTAAGGCGAGCTATTATTTGTTTCCCAGTCAGAAATGGAGTTGAATCACATGCAGTTTCTTCTCCTACGAGCAAGATTTGTTTTATGGTAAGAATAGTCACTATTGCGCTCCCATTGCCATACACAGTGCAAATTGCACTCGCATCTGTTTCCTGCAAGTCCAGTGTATTGGACTGAAGAGAAGCTACTGTTCTTGTCAGTTTCCTAAGCAGAGTTAACTAGATACGGCCCCTGTGTCAGAAGCACAGTTCCTTTGTTCTGAGCAAGCTCACTGTTCTGGCCCTATAGGAATCACAGTAGAGTAGAAGAGTGCACTTTTCTCAAAAGCAGAGTGTGTTTCTTGTAAGGCGAGCTAGTATTTGTTTCCCAGTCAGAAATGGAGTTGAATCACATGCAGTTTCTGGTCCCACGAGCAAGAGTTGTTTTCTGGTAGGAAGAGTCACTATTGTGCTCCATTTGCCATACACAGTGCAAATAGTACTAGCGTCTGTTCACAGCAAGTACAGTGTATTGGACTGAAGAGAAGCTACTGTTCTTGTCAGTTTCCTAAGCAGAGTTGAACTAGATATGGCCCGTGTGTTGGAAGCACAGTTCCTTTGTTCTGAGCAAGCTCACTGTTCTGGCCCCATAGGAATCACAGTAGACTAGAAGAGTGCTCTTTTCTCAAAAGCAGAGTGAGTTTCTTGTAAGGCGAGCTAGTGTTTGTTTCCCAGTCGTAAACGGAGTTGAATCACATGCAGTTTCTGGTCCTACTAGCAAGAGTTGTTTTCTGCTAAGAACAGTCACGATTGCACTCCCATTGCGATACACAGTGCAAATAGCACTCACGTCTGTTCCCAGCAAGTACAGTGTATTGGACTGAAGAGAAGCTACTGTTCTTCTCAGTTTCCTAAGCAGAGTTGAACTAGCTGTGGCCCGATTGTTCGAAGCACAGTTCTTTTGTTCTGAGCAAGGTCATTGTTCTGGCCCTATAGGAAACACAGTAGATTAGAAGAGTGCTCTTGTCTCAGAAGCAGAGTATGATTCTTGTAGGGCGACCTAGTATTTGTTTCCTAGTCAGAAATGGAGATGAATCACATGCAGTTTCTGTTCCTACGAGTAAGAGTTGTTTTCTGGTAAGAAGAGTCACTATTGTGCTCCATTTGCCATACACAGTGCAAATAGCACTAGCATCTGTTCCCAGCAAGTACAGTGTATTGGACTGAAGAGAAGCTACTGTTCTTGTCAGTTTCCTAAGAAGAATTGAACTAGATATGGCCCCTGTGTTCGAAGCACAGTTCTTTTGTTCTGAGCACTCTCACTGTTCTGGCCCTATAGGAATCACAGTAGAGTAGAAGAGTGCTGTTTTCTCAAAAGCAGAGTGTGTTTCTTGTAAGGCGAGCTAGTGTTTGTTTCACAGTCATAAACAGAGTTGAATCACATGCAGTTTCTGGTCCTATGAGCAAGAGTTGTTTTCAGCTAAGAACAGTCACGATTGCGCTCCCATTGCCATACACAGTGCAAATAGCACTCGCGTCTGTTCCCAGCAAGTACAGTGTATTGGACTGAAGAGAAGCTACTGTTCTTGTCAGTTTCCTAAGCAGAGTTGAACTAGATATGGCCCGTGTGTCGGAAGCACAGTTCCTTTGTTCTGAGCAAGCTCACTGTTCTGGCCCTATAGGAAACACAGTAGATTAGAAGAGTGCTCTTTTCTCAAAAGCAGAGTGTGTTTCTTGTAAGGCGAGCTAGTATTTGTTTTCCGGTCAGAAATGGAGTTGAATCACATGCAGTTTCTGGTCCTACGAGCAAGAGTTGTTTTCTGGTAATAGGAGTCACTATTGAGCTCCATTTGCCATACACAGTGCAAATAGCACTAGCGTCTGTTCCTAGCAAGTACAGTGTATTGGACTGAAGAGAAGCTACTGTTGTCAGTTTCCTAAGCCGAGTTGAACTGGATATGGCCCGTGTGTAGGAAGCACAGTTCCTTTGTTGTGAGCAAGCTCACTAATCTGGCCCTATAGGAATCACAGTAGACTAGAAGAGTGCTCTTTTCTCAAAAGCAGAGTGTGTTTTTTTTTAAGGCGAGCTAGTGTTTGTTTCCCAGTCGTAAATGGAGTAGAATCACATGCAGTTTCTGGTCCTACTAGCAAGAGTTGTTTTCTGCAAAGAACAGTCACAATTGCGTTCCCATTGCCATACACAGTGCAAATAGCACTCACGTCTGTTTCCAGGAAGTACAGTGTATTGGACTGAAGAGAAGCTACTGTTCTTGTAATGTTCCTAAGCAGAGTTGAACTAGATATGCCCCCTGTGTCGGAAGCACAGTTCTTTTGTTCTGAGCAAGCTCACTGTTCTGGCCCTATAGGAAACACAGAAGAGTAGAAGAGTGCTCTTTTCTCCAAAGCAGAGTGTGTTTCTCGTAAGGCGAGCTAGTATTTGTTTCCCAGTCAGAAATGGAGTTGAATCACATGCAGTTTCTGCTCCTACAAGCAAGAGTTGTTTTCTGGTAAGAAGAGTCACTATGAGCTCCATTTGCCATACACAGTGCAAATAGCACTCGCGTCTGTTCCCAGCAAGTACAGTGTATCGGACTGAAGAGAAGCCACTGTTCTTGTCAGTTTCCTAAGCAGAGTTGAACTGGATATGGCCCGTGTGTTGGAAGCACAGTTCTTTTGTTCTGAGCAAGCTCACTGTTCTGGCACTATAGGAAACACAGAAGAGTAGAAGAGTGCTCTTTTCTCCAAAGCAGAGTATGGTTCTTGTAAGGCGAGCTAGTATTTGTTTCCCAGTCAGAAATGGAGTTGAATCACATGCAGTTTCTTCTCCTACGAGCAAGATTTGTTTTATGGTAAGAATAGTCACTATTGCGCTCCCATTGCCATACACAGTGCAAATTGCACTCGCATCTGTTTCCTGCAAGTACAGTGTATTGGACTGAAGGGAAGCTACTGTTCTTGTCAGTTTCCTAAGCAGAGTTAACTAGATACGGCCCCTGTGTCAGAAGCACAGTTCCTTTGTTGTGAGCAAGCTCACTGTTCTGGCCCTATAGGAATCACAGTAGAGTAGAAGAGTGCACTTTTCTCAAAAGCAGAGTGTGTTTCTTGTAAGGCGAGCTGGTATTTGTTTCCCAGTCATTAATGGAGTTGAATCACATGCAGTTTCTGGTCCCACGAGCAAGAGTTGTTTTCTGGTAGGAAGAGTCACTATTGCGCTCCATTTGCCATACACAGTGCAAATAGCACTAGCGTCTGTTCACAGCAAGTACAGTGTATTGGACTGAAGAGAAGCTACTGTTGTTGTCAGTTTCCTAAGCAGAGTTGAACTAGATATGGCCCGTGTGTTGGAAGCACAGTTCCTTTGTTCTGAGCAAGCTCACTGTTCTGGCCCCATAGGAATCACAGAAGAGTAGAAGAGTGCTCTTTTCTCCAAAGCAGAGTATGTTTCTTGTAAGGCGAGCTATTATTTGTTTCCCAGTCAGAAATGGAGTTGAATCACATGCAGTTTCTTCTCCTATGAGCAAGATTTGTTTTATGGTAAGAATAGTCACTATTGCGCTCCCATTGCCATACACAGTGCAAATTGCACTCGCATCTGTTTCCTGCAAGTACAGTGTATTGGACTGAAGAGAAGCTACTCTTCTTGTCAGTTTCCTAAGCAGAGTTAACTAGATACGGCCCCTGTGTCAGAAGCACAGTTCCTTTGTTCTGAGCAAGCTCACTGTTCTGGCCCTATAGGAATCACAGTAGAGTAGAAGAGTGCACTTTTCTCAAAAGCAGAGTGTGTTTCTTGTAAGGCGAGCTAGTATTTGTTTCCCAGTCAGAAATGGAGTTGAATCACATGCAGTTTCTGGTCCCACGAGCAAGAGTTGTTTTCTGGTAGGAAGAGTCACTATTGCGCTCCATTTGCCATACACAGTGCAAATAGTACTAGTGTCTGTTCACAGCAAGTACAGTGTATTGGACTGAAGAGAAGCTACTGTTCTTGTCAGTTTCCTAAGCAGAGTTGAACTAGATATGGCCCGTGTGTTGGAAGCACAGTTCCTTTGTTCTGAGCAAGCTCACTGTTCTGGCCCCATAGGAATCACAGTAGACTAGAAGAGTGCTCTTTTCTCAAAAGCAGAGTGAGTTTCTTGTAAGGCGAGCTAGTGTTTGTTTCCCAGTCGTAAACGGAGTTGAATCACATGCAGTTTCTGGTCCTACTAGCAAGAGTTGTTTTCTGCTAAGAACAGTCACGATTGCACTCCCATTGCGATACACAGTGCAAATAGCACTCACGTCTGTTCCCAGCAAGTACAGTGTATTGGACTGAAGAGAAGCTACTGTTCTTGTCAGTTTCCTAAGCAGAGTTGAACTAGCTGTGGCCCGATTGTTCGAAGCACAGTTCTTTTGTTCTGAGCAAGGTCATTGTTCTGGCCCTATAGGAAACACAGTAGATGAGAAGAGTGCTCTTTTCTCAGAAGCAGAGTATGATTCTTGTAGGGCGAGCTAGTATTTGTTTCCTAGTCAGAAATAGAGATGAATCACATGCAGTTTCTGTTCCTACGAGTAAGAGTTGTTTTCTGGTAAGAAGAGTCACTATTGTGCTCCATTTGCCATACACAGTGCAAATAGCACTAGCATCTGTTCCCAGCAAGTACATTGTATTGGACTGAAGAGAAGCTACTGTTCTTGTCAGTTTCCTAAGAAGAATTGAACTAGATATGGCCCCTGTGTTCGAAGCACAGTTCTTTTGTTCTGAGCACGCTCACTGTTCTGGCCCTATAGGAATCACAGTAGAGTAGAAGAGTACTCTTTTCTCAAAAGCAGAGTGTGTTTCTTGTAAGGCGAGCTAGTGTTTGTTTCACAGTCATAAACAGAGTTGAATCACATGCAGTTTCTGGTCCTATGAGCAAGAGTTGTTTTCTGCTAAGAACAGTCACGATTGCGCTCCCATTGCCATACACAGTGCAAATAGCACTCGCGTATGTTCCCAGCAAGTACAGTGTATTGGACTGAAGAGAAGCTACTGTTCTTGTCATTTTCCTAAGCAGAGTTGAACTAGATATGCCCCCTGTGTCGGAAGCACAGTTCGTTTGTTCTGAGCAAGCTCACTGTTCTGGCCCTATAGGAAACACAGTAAATTAGAAGAGTGCTCTTTTCTCAAAAGCAGAGTATGTTTCTTGTAAGGCGAGCTAGTATTTGTTTCCCAGTCAGAAATGGAGTTGAATCACATGCAGTTTCTGCTCCTACAAGCAAGCGTTGTTTTCTGGTAAGAAGAGTCACTATTGAGCTCCATTTGCCATACACAGTGCAAATAGCACTCGCATCTGTTCCCAGCAAGTACAGTGTATCGGACTGAAGAGAAGCCACTGTTCTTGTCAGTTTCCTAAGCAGAGTTGAACTGGATATGGCCCGTGTGTTGGAAGCACAGTTCTTTTGTTCTGAGCAAGCTCACTGTTCTGGCCCTATAGGAAACACAGAAGAGTAGAAGAGTGCTCTTTTCTCCAAAGCAGAGTATGTTTCTTGTAAGGCGAGCTAGTATTTGTTTCCCAGTCAGAAATGGAGTTGAATCACATGCAGTTTCTTCTCCTACGAGCAAGATTTGTTTTATGGTAAGAATAGTCACTATTGCGCTCCCATTGCCATACACAGTGCAAATTGCACTCGCATCTGTTTCCTGCAAGTACAGTGTATTGGACTGAAGAGAAGCTACTGTTCTTGTCAGTTTCCTAAGCAGAGTTAACTAGATACGGCCCCTGTGTCAGAAGCACAGTTCCTTTGTTCTGAGCAAGCTCACTGTTCTGGCCCTATAGGAATCACAGTAGAGTAGAAGAGTGCACTTTTCTCAAAAGCAGAGTGTGTTTCTTGTAAGGCGAGCTAGTATTTGTTTCCCAGTCAGAAATGGAGTTGAATCACATGCAGTTTCTGGTCCTACAAGCAAGAGTTGTTTTCTGGTAAGAAGAGTCACTATTGCGCTCAATTTGCCATACACAGTGCAAATAGCACTAGCGACTGTTCCCAGCAAGTACAGTGTATTGGACTGAAGAGAAGCTACTGTTCTTGTCAGTTTCCTAAGCAAGAGTTGAACTGGATAAGGCCCGTGTGTCGGAAGCACAGTTCCTTTGTTGTGAGCAAGCTCACTGTTCTGGCCCTATAGGAATCACAGTAGACTAGAAGAGTGCTCTTTTCTCAAAAGCAGAGTGTGTTTCTTGTAAGGCGAGCTAGTATTTGTTTCCCAGTCCGAAACGGAGTTGAATCACATGCAGTTTCTGGTCCTACTAGCAAGAGTTGTTTTCTGCTAAGAACAGTCACGATTGCGCTCCCATTGCGATACACAGTGCAAATAGCACTCACTTCTGTTCCCAGCAAGTACAGTGTATTGGACTGAAGAGAAGCTACTGTTCTTGTCAGTTTCCTAAGCAGAGTTGAACTAGCTGTGGCCCGATTGTTGGAAGCACAGTTCTTTTGTTCTGAGCAAGGTCATTGTTCTGGCCCTATAGAAACACAGTAGATTAGAAGAGTGCTCTTTTCTCAAAAGCAGAGTATGATTCTTGTAGGGCGAGCTAGTATTTGTTTCCTAGTCAGAAATGGAGATGAATCACATGCAGTTTCTGTTCCTACGAGTAAGAGTTGTTTTCTGGTAAGAAGAGTCACTATTGTGCTCCATTTGCCATACACAGTGCAAATAGCACTAGCATCTGTTCCCAGCAAGTACAGTGTATTGGACTGAAGAGAAGCTACTGTTCCTGTCAGTTTCCTAAGAAGAATTGAACTAGATCTGGCCCCTGTGTTCGAAGCACAGTTCTTTTGTTCTGAACACGCTCACTGTTCTGGCCCTATAGGAATCACAGTAGAGTAGAAGAGTACTCTTTTCTCAAAAGCAGAGTGTGTTTCTTGTAAGGCGAGCTAGTGTTTGTTTCACAGTCATAAACAGAGTTGAATCACATGCAGTTTCTGGTCCTATGAGCAAGAGTTGTTTTCTGCTAAGAACAGTCACGATTGCGCTCCCATTGCCATACACAGTGCAAATAGCACTCGCGTATGTTCCCAGCAAGTACAGTGTATTGGACTGAAGAGAAGCTACTGTTCTTGTCATTTTCCTAAGCAGAGTTGAACTAGATATGCCCCCTGTGTCGGAAGCACAGTTCGTTTGTTCTGAGCAAGCTCACTGTTCTGGCCCTATAGGAAACACAGTAAATTAGAAGAGTGCTCTTTTCTCAAAAGCAGAGTATGTTTCTTGTAAGGCGAGCTAGTATTTGTTTCCCAGTCAGAAATGGAGTTGAATCACATGCAGTTTCTGCTCCTACAAGCAAGCGTTGTTTTCTGGTAAGAAGAGTCACTATTGAGCTCCATTTGCCATACACAGTGCAAATAGCACTCGCATCTGTTCCCAGCAAGTACAGTGTATCGGACTGAAGAGAAGCCACTGTTCTTGTCAGTTTCCTAAGCAGAGTTGAACTGGATATGGCCCGTGTGTTGGAAGCACAGTTCTTTTGTTCTGAGCAAGCTCACTGTTCTGGCCCTATAGGAAACACAGAAGAGTAGAAGAGTGCTCTTTTCTCCAAAGCAGAGTATGTTTCTTGTAAGGCGAGCTAGTATTTGTTTCCCAGTCAGAAATGGAGTTGAATCACATGCAGTTTCTTCTCCTACGAGCAAGATTTGTTTTATGGTAAGAATAGTCACTATTGCGCTCCCATTGCCATACACAGTGCAAATTGCACTCGCATCTGTTTCCTGCAAGTACAGTGTATTGGACTGAAGAGAAGCTACTGTTCTTGTCAGTTTCCTAAGCAGAGTTAACTAGATACGGCCCCTGTGTCAGAAGCACAGTTCCTTTGTTCTGAGCAAGCTCACTGTTCTGGCCCTATAGGAATCACAGTAGAGTAGAAGAGTGCACTTTTCTCAAAAGCAGAGTGTGTTTCTTGTAAGGCGAGCTAGTATTTGTTTCCCAGTCAGAAATGGAGTTGAATCACATGCAGTTTCTGGTCCTACAAGCAAGAGTTGTTTTCTGGTAAGAAGAGTCACTATTGCGCTCAATTTGCCATACACAGTGCAAATAGCACTAGCGACTGTTCCCAGCAAGTACAGTGTATTGGACTGAAGAGAAGCTACTGTTCTTGTCAGTTTCCTAAGCAGAGTTGAACTGGATAAGGCCCGTGTGTCGGAAGCACAGTTCCTTTGTTGTGAGCAAGCTCACTGTTCTGGCCCTATAGGAATCACAGTAGACTAGAAGAGTGCTCTTTTCTCAAAAGCAGAGTGTGTTTCTTGTAAGGCGAGCTAGTATTTGTTTCCCAGTCCGAAACGGAGTTGAATCACATGCAGTTTCTGGTCCTACTAGCAAGAGTTGTTTTCTGCTAAGAACAGTCACGATTGCGCTCCCATTGCGATACACAGTGCAAATAGCACTCACTTCTGTTCCCAGCAAGTACAGTGTATTGGACTGAAGAGAAGCTACTGTTCTTGTCAGTTTCCTAAGCAGAGTTGAACTAGCTGTGGCCCGATTGTTGGAAGCACAGTTCTTTTGTTCTGAGCAAGGTCATTGTTCTGGCCCTATAGGAAACACAGTAGATTAGAAGAGTGCTCTTTTCTCAAAAGCAGAGTATGATTCTTGTAGGGCGAGCTAGTATTTGTTTCCTAGTCAGAAATGGAGATGAATCACATGCAGTTTCTGTTCCTACGAGTAAGAGTTGTTTTCTGGTAAGAAGAGTCACTATTGTGCTCCATTTGCCATACACAGTGCAAATAGCACTAGCATCTGTTCCCAGCAAGTACAGTGTATTGGACTGAAGAGAAGCTACTGTTCCTGTCAGTTTCCTAAGAAGAATTGAACTAGATATGGCCCCTGTGTTCGAAGCACAGTTCTTTTGTTCTGAGCACGCTCACTGTTCTGGCCCTATAGGAATCACAGTAGAGTAGAAGAGTGCTCTTTTCTCAAAAGCAGAGTGTGTTTCTTGTAAGGTGAGCTAGTGTTTGTTTCACAGTCATAAACAGAGTTGAATCACATGCAGTTTCTGGTCCTATGAGCAAGAGTTGTTTTCTGCTAAGAACAGTCACGATTGCGCTCCCATTGCCATACACAGTGCAAATAGCACTCGCGTCTGTTCCCAGCAAGTACAGTGTATTGGACTGAAGAGAAGCTACTGTTCTTGTCAGTTTCCTAAGAAAAGTTGAACTAGATATGGCCCGTGTGTTGGAAGCACAGTTCTTTTGTTCTGAGCAAGCTCACTCTTCTGGCCCTATAGGAAACACAGAAGAGTAGAAGAGTGCTCTTTTCTTCAAAGCAGAGTGTGTTTCTTGTAAGGCGAGCTAGTATTTGTTTCCCAGTCAGAAATGGAGTTGAATCACATGCAGTTTCTGGTCCTACAAGCAAGAGTTGTTTTCTGGTAAGAAGAGTCACTATTGCGCTCCATTTGCCATACACAGTGCAAATAGCACTAGCGACTGTTCCCAGCAAGTACAGTGTATTGGACTGAAGAGAAGCTACTGTTCTTGTCAGTTTCCTAAGCAGAGTTGAACTGGATAAGGCCCGTGTGTCGGAAGCACAGTTCCTTTGTTCTGAGTAAACTCACTGTTCTGGCCCTATGGGAATCACAGTAGACTAGAAGAGTGCTCTTTAATCAAAAGCAGAGTGTGTTTCTTGTAAGGCGAGCTAGTGTTTGTTTCCCAGTCGTAAATGGAGTTGAATCACATGCAGTTTCTGGTCCTACAAGCAAGAGTTGTTTTCTGGTAAGAAGAGTCACTATTGCGCTCCATTTGCCATACACAGTGCAAATAGCACTAGCGTCTGTTCCCAGCAAGTACAGTGTATTGGATTGAAGAGAAGCTACTGTTCTTGTCAGTTTCCTAAGCAGAGTTGAACTAGCTGTGGCCCGATTGTTCGAAGCACAGTTCTTTTGTTCTGAGCAAGGTCATTGTTCTGGCCCTTTAGGAAACACAGTAGATGAGAAGAGTGCTCTTTTCTCAGAAGAAGAGTATGATTCTTGTAGGGTGAGCTAGTATTTGTTTCCTAGTCAGAAATAGAGATGAATCACATGCAGTTTCTGTTCCTAAGAGTAAGAGTTGTTTTCTGGTAAGAAGAGTCACTATTGTGCTCCATTTGCCATACACAGTGCAAATAGCACTAGCATCTGTTCCCAGCAAGTACAGTGTATTGGATTGAAGAGAAGCTACTGTTCTTGTCAGTTTCCTAAGAAGAATTGAACTAGATATGGCACGTGTGTCAGAAGCACAGTTCCTTTGTTCTGAGCAAGCTCACTGCTCTGGCCCTATAGGAAACACAGTATATTAGAAGAGTGCTCTTTTCTCAAAAGCAGAGTGTGTTTCTTGTAAGGCGAGCTAGTATTTGTTTCCCAGTCAGAAACGGAGTTGAATCACATGCAGTTTCTGATCCTACAAGCAAGAGTTGTTTTCTGGTAAGAAGAGTCACTATTGTGCTCCATTTGCCATACACAGTGCAAATAGCACTAGCGTCTGTTAACAGGAAGTACAGTGTATTGGACTGAAGAGAAGCTACTGTTCTTGTCAGTTTCCTAAGCAGAGTTGAACTGGATATGGCCCGTGTGTCGGAAGCACAGTTCCTTTGTTCTGAGTAAACTCACTGTTCTGGCCCTATGGGAATCACAGTAGACTAGAAGAGTGCTCTTTAATCAAAAGCAGAGTGTGTTTCTTGTAAGGCGAGCTAGTGTTTGTTTCCCAGTCGTAAATGGAGTTGAATCACATGCAGTTTCTGGTCCTACAAGCAAGAGTTGTTTTCTGGTAAGAAGAGTCACTATTGCGCTCCATTTGCCATACACAGTGCAAATAGCACTAGCGTCTGTTCCCAGCAAGTACAGTGTATTGGATTGAAGAGAAGCTACTGTTCTTGTCAGTTTCCTAAGCAGAGTTGAACTAGATATGGCCCGTGTGTCGGAAGCACAGTTCCTTTGTTGTGAGCAAGCTCACTCTTCTGGCCCTATAGGAATCACAGTAGACTAGAAGAGTGCTCTTTTCTCAAAAGCAGAGTGTGTGTTCTTGTAAGGCAAGCTAGTGTTTGTTTCACAGTCTTAAACGGAGTTGAATCACATGCAGTTTCTGGTCCTACTAGCAAGAGTTTTTTTCTGCTAAGAACAGTCACAATTGCGCTCCCATTGCCATACACAGTGCAAATAGCACTCGCGTCTTTTCCCAGCAAGTACAGTGTATTGGACTGAAGAGAAGCTACTGTTCTTGTCAGTTTCCTAAGAAGAGTTGAACTAGATATGGCCCGTGTGTTGGAAGCACAGTTCTTTTGTTCTGAGCAAGCTCACTCTTCTGGCCCTATAGGAAACACAGAAGAGTAGAAGAGTGCTCTTTTCTCCAAAGCAGAGTGTGTTTCTTGTAAGGCAAGCTAGTATTTGTTTCCCAGTCAGAAATGGAGTTGAATCACATGCAGTTTCTGGTCCTACAAGCAAGAGTTGTTTTCTGGTAAGAAGAGTCACTATTGCGCTCAATTTGCCATACACAGTGCAAATAGCACTAGCGACTGTTCCCAGCAAGTACAGTGTATTGGACTGAAGAGAAGCTACTGTTCTTGTCATTTTCCTAAGCAGATTTGAAGTAGATATGCCCCCTGAGTCGGAAGCACAGTTCTTTTGTTCTGAGCAAGCTCACTGTTCTGGCCCTATAGGAAACACAGTAGATTAGAAGAGTGCTCTTTTCTCAAAAGCAGAGTGTGTTTCTTGTAAGGCGAGCTAGTATTTGTTTTCCGGTCAGAAATGGAGTTGAATCACATGCAGTTTCTGGTCCTACGAGCAAGAGTTGTTTTCTGGTAAGAACAGTCACTATTGCGCTCCATTTGCCATACACAGTGCATAAAGCACTCGCGTCTGTTCCCAGCATTACAGTGTATTGGACTGAAGAGAAGCTACTGTTCTTGTCAGTTTCCTAAGCAGAGTTGAACTAGATATGCCCCCTGTGTCGGAAGCACAGTTCGTTTGTTCTGAGCAAGCTCACTGTTCTGGCCCTATAGGAAACACAGTAAATTAGAAGAGTGCTCTTTTCTCAAAAGCAGAGTATGTTTCTTGTAAGGCGAGCTAGTATTTGTTTCCCAGTCAGAAATGGAGTTGAATCACATGCAGTTTCTGCTCCTACAAACAAGAGTTGTTTTCTGGTAAGAAGAGTCACTATTGAGCTCCATTTGCCATACACAGTGCAAATAGCACTCGCGTCTGTTCCCAGCAAGTACAGTGTATCGGACTGAAGAGAAGCCACTGTTCTTGTCAGTTTCCTAAGCAGAGTTGAACTGGATATGGCCCGTGTGTTGGAAGCACAGTTCTTTTGTTCTGAGCAAGCTCACTGTTCTGGCCCTATAGGAAACACAGAAGAGTAGAAGAGTGCTCTTTTCTCCAAAGCAGAGTATGTTTCTTGTAAGGCGAGCTATTATTTGTTTCCCAGTCAGAAATGGAGTTGAATCACATGCAGTTTCTTCTCCTACGAGCAAGATTTGTTTTATGGTAAGAATAGTCACTATTGCGCTCCCATTGCCATACACAGTGCAAATTGCACTCGCATCTGTTTCCTGCAAGTACAGTGTATTGGACTGAAGAGAAGCTACTGTTCTTGTCAGTTTCCTAAGCAGAGTTAACTAGATACGGCCCCTGTGTCAGAAGCACAGTTCCTTTGTTCTGAGCAAGCTCACTGTTCTGGCCCTATAGGAATCACAGTAGAGTAGAAGAGTGCACTTTTCTCAAAAGCAGAGTGTGTTTCTTGTAAGGCGAGCTAGTATTTGTTTCCCAGTCAGAAATGGAGTTGAATCACATGCAGTTTCTGGTCCCACGAGCAAGAGTTGTTTTCTGGTAGGAAGAGTCACTATTGCGCTCCATTTGCCATACACAGTGCAAATAGTACTAGCGTCTGTTCACAGCAAGTACAGTGTATTGGACTGAAGAGAAGCTACTGTTCTTGTCAGTTTCCTAAGCAGAGTTGAACTAGATATGGCCCGTGTGTTGGAAGCACAGTTCCTTTGTTCTGAGCAAGCTCACTGTTCTGGCCCCATAGGAATCACAGTAGACTAGAAGAGTGCTCTTTTCTCAAAAGCAGAGTGAGTTTCTTGTAAGGCGAGCTAGTGTTTGTTTCCCAGTCGTAAACGGAGTTGAATCACATGCAGTTTCTGGTCCTACTAGCAAGAGTTGTTTTCTGCTAAGAACAGTCACGATTGCACTCCCATTGCGATACACAGTGCAAATAGCACTCACGTCTGTTCCCAGCAAGTACAGTGTATTGGACTGAAGAGAAGCTACTGTTCTTGTCAGTTTCCTAAGCAGAGTTGAACTAGCTGTGGCCCGATTGTTCGAAGCACAGTTCTTTTGTTCTGAGCAAGGTCATTGTTCTGGCCCTATAGGAAACACAGTAGATTAGAAGAGTGCTCTTTTCTCAGAAGCAGAGTATGATTCTTGTAGGGCGACCTAGTATTTGTTTCCTAGTCAGAAATGGAGATGAATCACATGCAGTTTCTGTTCCTACGAGTAAGAGTTGTTTTCTGGTAAGAAGAGTCACTATTGTGCTCCATTTGCCATACACAGTGCAAATAGCACTAGCATCTGTTCCCAGCAAGTACAGTGTATTGGACTGAAGAGAAGCTACTGTTCTTGTCAGTTTCCTAAGAAGAATTGAACTAGATATGGCCCCTGTGTTCGAAGCACAGTTCTTTTGTTCTGAGCACTCTCACTGTTCTGGCCCTATAGGAATCTCAGTAGAGTAGAAGAGTGCTGTTTTCTCAAAAGCAGAGTGTGTTTCTTGTAAGGCGAGCTAGTGTTTGTTTCACAGTCATAAACAGAGTTGAATCACATGCAGTTTCTGGTCCTATGAGCAAGAGTTGTTTTCTGCTAAGAACAGTCACGATTGCGCTCCCATTGCCATACACAGTGCAAATAGCACTCGCGTCTGTTCCCAGCAAGTACAGTGTATTGGACTGAAGAGAAGCTACTGTTCTTGTCAGTTTCCTAAGCAGAGTTGAACTAGATATGGCCCGTGTGTCGGAAGCACAGTTCCTTTGTTCTGAGCAAGCTCACTGTTCTGGCCCTATAGGAAACACAGTAGATTAGAAGAGTGCTCTTTTCTCAAAAGCAGAGTGTGTTTCTTGTAAGGCGAGCTAGTATTTGTTTTCCGGTCAGAAATGGAGTTGAATCACATGCAGTTTCTGGTCCTACGAGCAAGAGTTGTTTTCTGGTAATAGGAGTCACTATTGAGCTCCATTTGCCATACACAGTGCAAATAGCACTAGCGTCTGTTCCTAGCAAGTACAGTGTATTGGACTGAAGAGAAGCTACTGTTGTCAGTTTCCTAAGCCGAGTTGAACTGGATATGGCCGGTGTGTAGGAAGCACAGTTCCTTTGTTGTGAGCAAGCTCACTGTTCTGGCCCTATAGGAATCACAGTAGACTAGAAGAGTGCTCTTTTCTCAAAAGCAGAGTGTGTTTTTTTTTAAGGCGAGCTAGTGTTTGTTTCCCAGTCGTAAATGGAGTAGAATCACATGCAGTTTCTGGTCCTACTAGCAAGAGTTGTTTTCTGCAAAGAACAGTCACAATTGCGTTCCCATTGCCATACACAGTGCAAATAGCACTCACGTCTGTTCCCAGGAAGTACAGTGTATTGGACTGAAGAGAAGCTACTGTTCTTGTAATGTTCCTAAGCAGAGTTGAACTAGATATGCCCCCTGTGTCGGAAGCACAGTTCTTTTGTTCTGAGCAAGCTCACTGTTCTGGCCCTATAGGAAACACAGAAGAGTAGAAGAGTGCTCTTTTCTCCAAAGCAGAGTGTGTTTCTCGTAAGGCGAGCTAGTATTTGTTTCCCAGTCAGAAATGGAGTTGAATCACATGCAGTTTCTGCTCCTACAAGCAAGAGTTGTTTTCTGGTAAGAAGAGTCACTATGAGCTCCATTTGCCATACACAGTGCAAATAGCACTCGCGTCTGTTCCCAGCAAGTACAGTGTATTGGACTGAAGAGAAGCCACTGTTCTTGTCAGTTTCCTAAGCAGAGTTGAACTGGATATGGCCCGTGTGTTGGAAGCACAGTTCTTTTGTTCTGAGCAAGCTCACTGTTCTGGCCCTATAGGAAACACAGAAGAGTAGAAGAGTGCTCTTTTCTCCAAAGCAGAGTATGGTTCTTGTAAGGCGAGCTAGTATTTGTTTCCCAGTCAGAAATGGAGTTGAATCACATGCAGTTTCTTCTCCTACGAGCAAGATTTGTTTTATGGTAAGAATAGTCACTATTGCGCTCCCATTGACATACACAGTGCAAATTGCACTCGCATCTGTTTCCTGCAAGTACAGTGTATTGGACTGAAGAGAAGCTACTGTTCTTGTAAGTTTCCTAAGCAGAGTTAACTAGATACGGCCCCTGTGTCAGAAGCACAGTTCCTTTGTTGTGAGCAAGCTCACTGTTCTGGCCCTATAGGAATCACAGTAGAGTAGAAGAGTGCACTTTTCTCAAAAGCAGAGTGTGTTTCTTGTAAGGCGAGCTGGTATTTGTTTCCCAGTCATTAATGGAGTTGAATCACATGCAGTTTCTGGTCCCACGAGCAAGAGTTGTTTTCTGGTAGGAAGAGTCACTATTGCGCTCCATTTGCCATACACAGTGCAAATAGCACTAGCGTCTGTTCACAGCAAGTACAGTGTATTGGACTGAAGAGAAGCTACTGTTGTTGTCAGTTTCCTAAGCAGAGTTGAACTAGATATGGCCCGTGTGTTGGAAGCACAGTTCCTTTGTTCTGAGCAAGCTCACTGTTCTGGCCCCATAGGAATCACAGAAGAGTAGAAGAGTGCTCTTTTCTCCAAAGCAGAGTATGTTTCTTGTAAGGCGAGCTATTATTTGTTTCCCAGTCAGAAATGGAGTTGAATCACATGCAGTTTCTTCTCCTATGAGCAAGATTTGTTTTATGGTAAGAATAGTCACTATTGCGCTCCCATTGCCATACACAGTGCAAATTGCACTCGCATCTGTTTCCTGCAAGTACAGTGTATTGGACTGAAGAGAAGCTACTCTTCTTGTCAGTTTCCTAAGCAGAGTTAACTAGATACGGCCCCTGTGTCAGAAGCACAGTTCCTTTGTTCTGAGCAAGCTCACTGTTCTGGCCCCATAGGAATCTCAGTAGACTAGAAGAGTGCTCTTTTCTCAAAAGCAGAGTGAGTTTCTTGTAAGGCGAGCTAGTGTTTGTTTCCCAGTCGTAAACGGAGTTGAATCACATGCAGTTTCTGGTCCTACTAGCAAGAGTTGTTTTCTGCTAAGAACAGTCACGATTGCACTCCCATTGCGATACACAGTGCAAATAGCACTCACGTCTGTTCCCAGCAAGTACAGTGTATTGGACTGAAGAGAAGCTACTGTTCTTGTCAGTTTCCTAAGCAGAGTTGAACTAGCTGTGGCCCGATTGTTTGAAGCACAGTTCTTTTGTTCTGAGCAAGGTCATTGTTCTGGCCCTATAGGAAACACAGTAGATGAGAAGAGTGCTCTTTTCTCAGAAGCAGAGTATGATTCTTGTAGGGCGAGCTAGTATTTGTTTCCTAGTCAGAAATAGAGATGAATCACATGCAGTTTCTGTTCCTACGAGTAAGAGTTGTTTTCTGGTAAGAAGAGTCACTATGTGCTCCATTTGCCATACACAGTGCAAATAGCACTAGCATCTGTTCCCAGCAAGTACAGTGTATTGGACTGAAGAGAAGCTACTGTTCTTGTCAGTTTCCTAAGAAGAATTGAACTAGATATGGCCCCTGTGTTCGAAGCACAGTTCTTTTGTTCTGAGCACGCTCACTGTTCTGGCCCTATAGGAATCACAGTAGAGTAGAAGAGTACTCTTTTCTCAAAAGCAGAGTGTGTTTCTTGTAAGGCGAGCTAGTGTTTGTTTCACAGTCATAAACAGAGTTGAATCACATGCAATTTCTGGTCCTATGAGCAAGAGTTGTTTTCTGCTAAGAACAGTCACGATTGCGCTCCCATTGCCATACACAGTGCAAATAGCACTCGCGTATGTTCCCAGCAAGTACAGTGTATTGGACTGAAGAGAAGCTACTGTTCTTGTCATTTTCCTAAGCAGAGTTGAACTAGATATGCCCCCTGTGTCGGAAGCACAGTTCGTTTGTTCTGAGCAAGCTCACTGTTCTGGCCCTATAGGAAACACAGTAAATTAGAAGAGTGCTCTTTTCTCAAAAGCAGAGTATGTTTCTTGTAAGGCGAGCTAGTATTTGTTTCCCAGTCAGAAATGGAGTTGAATCACATGCAGTTTCTGCTCCTACAAGCAAGAGTTGTTTTCTGGTAAGAAGAGTCACTATTGAGCTCCATTTGCCATACACAGTGCAAATAGCACTCGCGTCTGTTCCCAGCAAGTACAGTGTATTGGACTGAAGAGAAGCCACTGTTCTTGTCAGTTTCCTAAGCAGAGTTGAACTGGATATGGCCCGTGTGTTGGAAGCACAGTTCTTTTGTTCTGAGCAAGCTCACTGTTCTGGCCCTATAGGAAACACAGAAGAGTAGAAGAGAGCTCTTTTCTCCAAAGCAGAGTATGTTTCTTGTAAGGCGAGCTAGTATTTGTTTCCCAGTCAGAAATGGAGTTGAATCACATGCAGTTTCTTCTCCTACGAGCAAGATTTGTTTTATGGTAAGAATAGTCACTATTGCGCTCCCATTGCCATACACAGTGCAAATTGCACTTGCATCTGTTTCCTGCAAGTACAGTGTATTGGACTGAAGAGAAGCTACTGTTCTTGTCAGTTTCCTAAGCAGAGTTAACTAGATACGGCCCCTGTGTCAGAAGCACAGTTCCTTTGTTCTGAGCAAGCTCACTGTTCTGGCCCTATAGGAATCACAGTAGAGTAGAAGAGTGCACTTTTCTCAAAAGCAGAGTGTGTTTCTTGTAAGGCGAGCTAGTATTTGTTTCCCAGTCAGAAATGGAGTTGAATCACATGCAGTTTCTGGTCCCACGAGCAAGAGTTGTTTTCTGGTAGGAAGAGTCACTATTGCGCTCCATTTGCCATACACAGTGCAAATAGTACTAGCGTCTGTTCACAGCAAGTACAGTGTATTGGACTGAAGAGAAGCTACTGTTCTTGTCAGTTTCCTAAGCAGAGTTGAACTAGATATGGCCCGTGTGTTGGAAGCACAGTTCCTTTGTTCTGAGCAAGCTCACTGTTCTGGCCCCATAGGAATCACAGTAGACTAGAAGAGTGCTCTTTTCTCAAAAGCAGAGTGTGTTTCTTGTAAGGCGAGCTAGTATTTGTTTCCCAGTCCGAAACGGAGTTGAATCACATGCAGTTTCTGATCCTACGTGCAAGAGTTGTTTTCTGGTAAGAAGAGTCACTATTGTGCTCCATTTGCCATACACAGTGCAAATAGCACTAGCGTCTGTTCCCAGCAAGTACAGTGTATTGGACTGAAGAGAAGCTACTGTTCTTGTCAGTTTCCTAAGCAGAGTTGAACTAGCTGTGGCCCGATTGTTTGAAGCACAGTTCTTTTGTTCTGAGCAAGGTCATTGTTCTGGCCCTATAGGAAACACAGTAGATGAGAAGAGTGCTCTTTTCTCAGAAGCAGAGTATGATTCTTGTAGGGTGAGCTAGTATTTGTTTCCTAGTCAGAAATAGAGATGAATCACATGCAGTTTCTGTTCCTACGAGTAAGAGTTGTTTTCTGGTAAGAAGAGTCACTATTGTGCTCCATTTGCCATACACAGTGCAAATAGCACTAGCATCTGTTCCCAGCAAGTACAGTGTATTGGACTGAAGAGAAGCTACTGTTCTTGTCAGTTTCCTAAGAAGAATTGAACTAGATATGGCACGTGTGTCGGAAGCACAGTTCCTTTGTTCTGAGCAAGCTCACTGCTCTGGCCCTATAGGAAACACAGTATATTAGAAGAGTGCTCTTTTCTCAAAAGCAGAGTGTGTTTCTTGTAAGGCGAGCTAGTATTTGTTTCCCAGTCAGAAACGGAGTTGAATCACATGCAGTTTCTGATCCTACAAGCAAGAGTTGTTTTCTGGTAAGAAGAGTCACTATTGTGCTCCATTTGCCATACACAGTGCAAATAGCACTAGCGTCTGTTAACAGGAAGTACAGTGTATTGGACTGAAGAGAAGCTACTGTTCTTGTCAGTTTCCTAAGCAGAGTTGAACTGGATATGGCCCGTGTGTCGGAAGCACAGTTCCTTTGTTCTGAGTAAACTCACTGTTCTGGCCCTATGGGAATCACAGTAGACTAGAAGAGTGCTCTTTAATCAAAAGCAGAGTGTGTTTCTTGTAAGGCGAGCTAGTGTTTGTTTCCCAGTCGTAAATGGAGTTAAATCACATGCAGTTTCTGGTCCTACAAGCAAGAGTTGTTTTCTGGTAAGAAGAGTCACTATTGCGCTCCATTTGCCATACACAGTGCAAATAGCACTAGCGTCTGTTCCCAGCAAGTACAGTGTATTGGATTGAAGAGAAGCTACTGTTCTTGTAAGTTTCCTAAGCAGAGTTGAACTAGATATGGCCCGTGTGTCGGAAGCACAGTTCCTTTGTTGTGAGCAAGCTCACTCTTCTGGCCCTATAGGAATCACAGTAGACTAGAAGAGTGCTCTTTTCTCAAAAGCAGAGTGTGTGTTCTTGTAAGGCAAGCTAGTGTTTGTTTCACAGTCTTAAACGGAGTTGAATCACATGCAGTTTCTGGTCCTACTAGCAAGAGTTTTTTTCTGCTAAGTACAGTCACGATTGTGCTCCCATTGCCATACACAGTGCAAATAGCACTCGCGTCTTTTCCCAGCAAGTACAGTGTATTGGACTGAAGAGAAGCTACTGTTCTTGTCAGTTTCCTAAGAAGAGTTGAACTAGATATGGCCCGTGTGTTGGAAGCACAGTTCTTTTGTTCTGAGCAAGCTCACTCTTCTAGCCCTATAGGAAACACAGAAGAGTAGAAGAGAGTGCTCTTTTCTCCAAAGCAGAGTGTGTTTCTTGTAAGGCGAGCTAGTATTTGTTTCCCAGTCAGAAATGGAGTTGAATCACATGCAGTTTCTGGTCCTACAAGCAAGAGTTGTTTTCTGGTAAGAAGAGTCACTATTGCGCTCAATTTGCCATACACAGTGCAAATAGCACTAGCGTCTGTTCACAGCAAGTACAGTGTATTGGACTGAAGAGAAGCTACTGTTGTTGTCAGTTTCCTAAGCAGAGTTGAACTAGATATGGCCCGTGTGTTGGAAGCACAGTTCCTTTGTTCTGAGCAAGCTCACTGTTCTGGCCCCATAGGAATCACAGAAGAGTAGAAGAGTGCTCTTTTCTCCAAAGCAGAGTATGTTTCTTGTAAGGCGAGCTATTATTTGTTTCCCAGTCAGAAATGGAGTTGAATCACATGCAGTTTCTTCTCCTATGAGCAAGATTTGTTTTATGGTAAGAATAGTCACTATTGCGCTCCCATTGCCATACACAGTGCAAATTGCACTCGCATCTGTTTCCTGCAAGTACAGTGTATTGGACTGAAGAGAAGCTACTGTTCTTGTCAGTTTCCTAAGCAGTTAACTAGATACGGCCCCTGTGTCAGAAGCACAGTTCCTTTGTTCTGAGCAAGCTCACTGTTCTGGCCCTATAGGAATCACAGTAGAGTAGAAGAGTGCACTTTTCTCAAAAGCAGAGTGTGTTTCTTGTAAGGCGAGCTAGTATTTGTTTCCCAGTCAGAAATGGAGTTGAATCACATGCAGTTTCTGGTCCCACGAGCAAGAGTTGTTTTCTGGTAGGAAGAGTCACTATTGCGCTCCATTTGCCATACACAGTGCAAATAGCACTAGCGTCTGTTCACAGCAAGTACAGTGTATTGGACTGAAGAGAAGCTACTGTTCTTGTCAGTTTCCTAAGCAGAGTTGAACTAGATATGGCCCGTGTGTTGGAAGCACAGTTCCTTTGTTCTGAGCAAGCTCACTGTTCTGGCCCCATAGGAATCACAGTAGACTAGAAGAGTGCTCTTTTCTCAAAAGCAGAGTGAGTTTCTTGTAAGGCGAGCTAGTGTTTGTTTCCCAGTCGTAAACGGAGTTGAATCACATGCAGTTTCTGGTCCTACTAGCAAGAGTTGTTTTCTGCTAAGAACAGTCACGATTGCACTCCCATTGCGATACACAGTGCAAATAGCACTCACGTCTGTTCCCAGCAAGTACAGTGTATTGGACTGAAGAGAAGCTACTGTTCTTGTCAGTTTCCTAAGCAGAGTTGAACTAGCTGTGGCCCGATTGTTCGAAGCACAGTTCTTTTGTTCTGAGCAAGGTCATTGTTCTGGCCCTATAGGAAACACAGTAGATGAGAAGAGTGCTCTTTTCTCAGAAGCAGAGTATGATTCTTGTAGGGCGAGCTAGTATTTGTTTCCTAGTCAGAAATAGAGATGAATCACATGCAGTTTCTGTTCCTACGAGTAAGAGTTGTTTTCTGGTAAGAAGAGTCACTATTGTGCTCCATTTGCCATACACAGTGCAAATAGCACTAGCATGTGTTCCCAGCAAGTACAGTGTATTGGACTGAAGAGAAGCTACTGTTCTTGTCAGTTTCCTAAGAAGAATTGAACTAGATATGGCCCCTGTGTTCGAAGCACAGTTCTTTTGTTCTGAGCACGCTCACTGTTCTGGCCCTATAGGAATCACAGTAGAGTAGAAGAGTACTCTTTTCTCAAAAGCAGAGTGTGTTTCTTGTAAGGCGAGCTAGTGTTTCTTTCACAGTCATAAACAGAGTTGAATCACATGCAGTTTCTGGTCCTATGAGCAAGAGTTGTTTTCTGCTAAGAACAGTCACGATTGCGCTCCCATTGCCATACACAGTGCAAATAGCACTCGCGTATGTTCCCAGCAAGTACAGTGTATTGGACTGAAGAGAAGCTACTGTTCTTGTCATTTTCCTAAGCAGAGTTGAACTAGATATGCCCCCTGTGTCGGAAGCACAGTTCGTTTGTTCTGAGCAAGCTCACTGTTCTGGCCCTATAGGAAACACAGTAAATTAGAAGAGTGCTCTTTTCTCAAAAGCAGAGTATGTTTCTTGTAAGGCGAGCTAGTATTTGTTTCCCAGTCAGAAATGGAGTTGAATCACATGCAGTTTCTGCTCCTACAAGCAAGAGTTGTTTTCTGGTAAGAAGAGTCACTATTGAGCTCCATTTGCCATACACAGTGCAAATAGCACTCGCGTCTGTTCCCAGCAAGTACAGTGTATTGGACTGAAGAGAAGCCACTGTTCTTGTCAGTTTCCTAAGCAGAGTTGAACTGGATATGGCCCGTGTGTTGGAAGCACAGTTCTTTTGTTCTGAGCAAGCTCACTGTTCTGGCCCTATAGGAAACACAGAAGAGTAGAAGAGTGCTCTTTTCTCCAAAGCAGAGTATGTTTCTTGTAAGGCGAGCTAGTATTTGTTTCCCAGTCAGAAATGGAGTTGAATCACATGCAGTTTCTTCTCCTACGAGCAAGATTTGTTTTATGGTAAGAATAGTCACTATTGCGCTCCCATTGCCATACACAGTGCAAATTGCACTCGCATCTGTTTCGTGCAAGTACAGTGTATTGGACTGAAGAGAAGCTACTGTTCTTGTCAGTTTCCTAAGCAGAGTTAACTAGATACGGCCCCTGTGTCAGAAGCACAGTTCCTTTGTTCTGAGCAAGCTCACTGTTCTGGCCCTATAGGAATCACAGTAGAGTAGAAGAGTGCACTTTTCTCAAAAGCAGAGTGTGTTTCTTGTAAGGCGAGCTAGTATTTGTTTCCCAGTCAGAAATGGAGTTGAATCACATGCAGTTTCTGGTCCCACGAGCAAGAGTTGTTTTCTGGTAGGAAGAGTCACTATTGCGCTCCATTTGCCATACACAGTGCAAATAGTACTAGCGTCTGTTCACAGCAAGTACAGTGTATTGGACTGAAGAGAAGCTACTGTTCTTGTCAGTTTCCTAAGCAGAGTTGAACTAGATATTGCCCGTGTGTTGGAAGCACAGTTCCTTTGTTCTGAGCAAGCTCACTGTTCTGGCCCCATAGGAATCACAGTAGACTAGAAGAGTGCTCTTTTCTCAAAAGCAGAGTGTGTTTCTTGTAAGGCGAGCTAGTATTTGTTTCCCAGTCCGAAACGGAGTTGAATCACATGCAGTTTCTGATCCTACGTGCAAGAGTTGTTTTCTGGTAAGAAGAGTCACTATTGTGCTCCATTTGCCATACACAGTGCAAATAGCACTAGCGTCTGTTCCCAGCAAGTACAGTGTATTGGACTGAAGAGAAGCTACTGTTCTTGTCAGTTTCCTAAGCAGAGTTGAACTAGCTGTGGCCCGATTGTTCGAAGCACAGTTCTTTTGTTCTGAGCAAGGTCATTGTTCTGGCCCTATAGGAAACACAGTAGATGAGAAGAGTGCTCTTTTCTCAGAAGCAGAGTATGATTCTTGTAGGGTGAGCTAGTATTTGTTTCCTAGTCAGAAATAGAGATGAATCACATGCAGTTTCTGTTCCTACGAGTAAGAGTTGTTTTCTGGTAAGAAGAGTCACTATTGTGCTCCATTTGCCATACACAGTGCAAATAGCACTAGCATCTGTTCCCAGCAAGTACAGTGTATTGGACTGAAGAGAAGCTACTGTTCTTGTCAGTTTCCTAAGAAGAATTGAACTAGATATGGCACGTGTGTCGGAAGCACAGTTCCTTTGTTCTGAGCAAGCTCACTGCTCTGGCCCTATAGGAAACACAGTATATTAGAAGAGTGCTCTTTTCTCAAAAGCAGAGTGTGTTTCTTGTAAGGCGAGCTAGTATTTGTTTCCCAGTCAGAAACGGAGTTGAATCACATGCAGTTTCTGATCCTACAAGCAAGAGTTGTTTTCTGGTAAGAAGAGTCACTATTGTGCTCCATTTGCCATACACAGTGCAAATAGCACTAGCGTCTGTTAACAGGAAGTACAGTGTATTGGACTGAAGAGAAGCTACTGTTCTTGTCAGTTTCCTAAGCAGAGTTGAACTGGATATGGCCCGTGTGTCGGAAGCACAGTTCCTTTGTTCTGAGTAAACTCACTGTTCTGGCCCTATGGGAATCACAGTAGACTAGAAGAGTGCTCTTTAATCAAAAGCAGAGTGTGTTTCTTGTAAGGCGAGCTAGTGTTTGTTTCCCAGTCGTAAATGGAGTTGAATCACATGCAGTTTCTGGTCCTACAAGCAAGAGTTGTTTTCTGGTAAGAAGAGTCACTATTGCGCTCCATTTGCCATACACAGTGCAAATAGCACTAGCGTCTGTTCCCAGCAAGTACAGTGTATTGGATTGAAGAGAAGCTACTGTTCTTGTCAGTTTCCTAAGCAGAGTTGAACTAGATATGGCCCGTGTGTCGGAAGCACAGTTCCTTTGTTGTGAGCAAGCTCACTCTTCTGGCCCTATAGGAATCACAGTAGACTAGAAGAGTGCTCTTTTCTCAAAAGCAGAGTGTGTGTTCTTGTAAGGCAAGCTAGTGTTTGTTTCACAGTCTTAAACGGAGTTGAATCACATGCAGTTTCTGGTCCTACTAGCAAGAGTTTTTTTCTGCTAAGAACAGTCACGATTGCGCTCCCATTGCCATACACAGTGCAAATAGCACTCGCGTCTTTTCCCAGCAAGTACAGTGTATTGGACTGAAGAGAAGCTACTGTTCTTGTCAGTTTCCTAAGAAGAGTTGAACTAGATATGGCCCGTGTGTTGGAAGCACAGTTCTTTTGTTCTGAGCAAGCTCACTCTTCTGGCTCTATAGGAAACACAGAAGAGTAGAAGAGTGCTCTTTTCTCCAAAGCAGAGTGTGTTTCTTGTAAGGCGAGCTAGTATTTGTTTCCCAGTCAGAAATGGAGTTGAATCACATGCAGTTTCTGGTCCTACAAGCAAGAGTTGTTTTCTGGTAAGAAGAGTCACTATTGCGCTCAATTTGCCATACACAGTGCAAATAGCACTAGCGACTGTTCCCAGCAAGTACAGTGTATTGGACTGAAGAGAAGCTACTGTTCTTGTCAGTTTCCTAAGCAGAGTTGAACTGGATAAGGCCCGTGTGTCGGAAGCACAGTTCCTTTGTTGTGAGCAAGCTCACTGTTCTGGCCCTATAGGAATCACAGTAGACTAGAAGAGTGCTCTTTTCTCAAAAGCAGAGTGTGTTTCTTGTAAGGCGAGCTAGTATTTGTTTCCCAGTCCGAAACGGAGTTGAATCACATGCAGTTTCTGGTCCTACTAGCAAGAGTTGTTTTCTGCTAAGAACAGTCACGATTGCGCTCCCATTGCGATACACAGTGAAAATAGCACTCACTTCTGTTCCCAGCAAGTACAGTGTATTGGACTGAAGAGAAGCTACTGTTCTTGTCAGTTTCCTAAGCAGAGTTGAACTAGCTGTGGCCCGATTGTTGGAAGCACAGTTCTTTTGTTCTGAGCAAGGTCATTGTTCTGGCCCTATAGGAAACACAGTAGATTAGAAGAGTGCTCTTTTCTCAAAAGCAGAGTATGATTCTTGTAGGGCGAGCTAGTATTTGTTTCCTAGTCAGAAATGGAGATGAATCACATGCAGTTTCTGTTCCTACGAGTAAGAGTTGTTTTCTGGTAAGAAGAGTCACTATTGTGCTCCATTTGCCATACACAGTGCAAATAGCACTAGCATCTGTTCCCAGCAAGTACAGTGTATTGGACTGAAGAGAAGCTACTGTTCCTGTCAGTTTCCTAAGAAGAATTGAACTAGATATGGCCCCTGTGTTCGAAGCACAGTTCTTTTGTTCTGAGCACGCTCACTGTTCTGGCCCTATAGGAATCACAGTAGAGTAGAAGAGTGCTCTTTTCTCAAAAGCAGAGTGTGTTTCTTGTAAGGTGAGCTAGTGTTTGTTTCACAGTCATAAACAGAGTTGAATCACATGCAGTTTCTGGTCCTATGAGCAAGAGTTGTTTTCTGCTAAGAACAGTCACGATTGCGCTCCCATTGCCATACACAGTGCAAATAGCACTCGCGTCTGTTCCCAGCAAGTACAGTGTATTGGACTGAAGAGAAGCTACTGTTCTTGTCAGTTTCCTAAGAAAAGTTGAACTAGATATGGCCCGTGTGTTGGAAGCACAGTTCTTTTGTTCTGAGCAAGCTCACTCTTCTGGCCCTATAGGAAACACAGAAGAGTTGAAGAGTGCTCTTTTCTTCAAAGCAGAGTGTGTTTCTTGTAAGGCGAGCTAGTATTTGTTTCCCAGTCAGAAATGGAGTTGAATCACATGCAGTTTCTGGTCCTACAAGCAAGAGTTGTTTTCTGGTAAGAAGAGTCACTATTGTGCTCCATTTGCCATACACAGTGCAAATAGCACTAGCGACTGTTCCCAGCAAGTACAGTGTATTGGACTGAAGAGAAGCTACTGTTCTTGTCAGTTTCCTAAGCAGAGTTGAACTGGATAAGGCCCATGTGTCGGAAGCACAGTTCCTTTGTTGTGAGCAAGCTCACTGTTCTGGCCCTATAGGAATCACAGTAGACTAGAAGAGTGCTCTTTTCTCAAAAGCAGAGTGTGTTTCTTGTAAGGCGAGCTAGTGTTTGTTTCCCAGTCGTAAATGGAGTTGAATCACATGCAGTTTCTGGTCCTACTAGCAAGAGTTGTTTTCTGCTAAGAACAGTCACAATTGAGCTCCCAATGCCATACACAGTGCAAATAGCACTCGCGTCTGTTCCCAGCAAGTACAGTGTATTGGACTGAAGAGAAGCTACTGTTCTTGTCATTTTCCTAAGCAGATTTGAAGTAGATATGCCCCCTGAGTCGGAAGCACAGTTCTTCTGTTCTGAGCAAGCTCACTGTTCTGGCCCTGTAGGAAACAGTGTAGATTAAAAGAGTGCTCTTTTCTCAAAAGCAGAGTATGTTTCTTGTAAGGTGAGCTAGTATTTGTTTCCCAGTCAGAAATGGAGTTGAATCACATACAGTTTCTGCTCCTACAAACAAGAGTTGTTTTCTGGTAAGAAGAGTCACTATTGCGCTCCATTTGCCATACACAGTGCAAATAGCACTAGTGTCTGTTCACAGCAAGTACAGTGTATTGGACTGAAGAGAAGCGACTGTTCTTGTCAGTTTCCTAAGCAGAGTTGAACTAGATATGGCCCGTGTGTCGGAAGCACAGTTCCATTGTTCTGAGCAAGCTCACTCTTCTGGCCCTATAGGAATCACAGTAGAGTAGAAGAGTGCTCTTTTCTCAAAAGCAGAGTGTGTTTCTTGTAAGGCGAGCTAGTGTTTGTTTCACAGTCGTAAACGGAGTTGAATCACATGCAGTTTCTGGTCCTACTAGCAAGAGTTTTTTTCTGCTAAGAACAGTCACAATTGCGCTCCCATTGCCATACACAGTGCAAATAGCACTCGCGTCTGTTCCCAGCAAGTACAGTGTATTGGACTGAAGAGAAGCTACTGTTCTTGTCAGTTTCCTAAGAAGAGTTGAACTAGATATGGCCCGTGTGTCGGAAGCACAGTTCCTTTGTTCTGAGCAAGCTCACTGCTCTGGCCCTATAGGAAACACAGTAGATTAGAAGAGTGCTCTTTTCTCAAAAGCAGAGTGTGTTTCTTGTAAGGCGAGCTAGTATTTGTTTCCCAGTCAGAAATGGAGTTGAATCACATGCAGTTTATGATCCTACGAGCAAGAGTTGTTTTCTGGTAAGAAGAGTCACTATTGTGCTCCATTTGACATACACAGTGCAAATAGCACTAGCGTCTGTTAACAGGAAGTACAGTGTATTGGACTGAAGAGAAGCTACTGTTCTTGTCAGTTTCCTAAGCAGAGATGAACTGGATATGGCCCGTGTGTTGGAAGCACAGTTCCTTTGTTCTGAGCAAGCTCACTGTTCTGGCCCTATGGGAATCACAGTAGACTAGAAGAGTGCTCTTTTCTCAAAAGCAGAGTGTGTTTCTTGTAAGGCGAGCTAGTGTTTGTTTCCCAGTCGTAAATGGAGTTGAATCTCATGCAGTTTCTGGTCCTACTAGCAAGAGTTGTTTTCTGGTAAGAACAGTCACTATTGCGCTCCATTTGCCATACACAGTGCATAAAGCACTCGCGTCTGTTCCCAGCATTACAGTGTATTGGACTGAAGAGAAGCTACTGTTCTTGTCATTTTCCTAAGCAGAGTTGAACTAGATATGCCCCCTGTGTCGGAAGCACAGTTCGTTTGTTCTGAGCAAGCTCACTGTTCTGGCCCTATAGGAAACACAGTAAATTAGAAGAGTGCTCTTTTCTCAAAAGCAGAGTATGTTTCTTGTAAGGCGAGCTAGTATTTGTTTCCCAGTCAGAAATGGAGTTGAATCACATGCAGTTTCTGCTCCTACAAGCAAGAGTTGTTTTCTGGTAAGAAGAGTCACTATTGAGCTCCATTTGCCATACACAGTGCAAATAGCACTCGCGTCTGTTCCCAGCAAGTACAGTGTATCGGACTGAAGAGAAGCCACTGTTCTTGTCAGTTTCCTAAGCAGAGTTGAACTGGATATGGCCCGTGTGTTGGAAGCACAGTTCTTTTGTTCTGAGCAAGCTCACTGTTCTGGCCCTATAGGAAACACAGAAGAGTAGAAGAGTGCTCTTTTCTCCAAAGCAGAGTATGTTTCTTGTAAGGCGAGCTAGTATTTGTTTCCCAGTCAGAAATGGAGTTGAATCACATGCAGTTTCTTCTCCTACGAGCAAGATTTGTTTTATGGTAAGAATAGTCACTATTGCGCTCCCATTGCCATACACAGTGCAAATTGCACTCGCATCTGTTTCCTGCAAGTACAGTGTATTGGACTGAAGAGAAGCTACTGTTCTTGTCAGTTTCCTAAGCAGAGTTAACTAGATACGGCCCCTGTGTCAGAAGCACAGTTCCTTTGTTCTGAGCAAGCTCACTGTTCTGGCCCTATAGGAATCACAGTAGAGTAGAAGAGTACACTTTTCTCAAAAGCAGAGTGTGTTTCTTGTAAGGCGAGCTAGTATTTGTTTCCCAGTCAGAAATGGAGTTGAATCACATGCAGTTTCTGGTCCCACGAGCAAGAGTTGTTTTCTGGTAGGAAGAGTCACTATTGTGCTCCATTTGCCATACACAGTGCAAATAGTACTAGCGTCTGTTCACAGCAAGTACAGTGTATTGGACTGAAGAGAAGCTACTGTTCTTGTCAGTTTCCTAAGCAGAGTTGAACTAGATATGGCCCGTGTGTCGGAAGCACAGTTCCTTTGTTCTGAGCAAGCTCACTGCTCTGGCCCTATAGGAAACACAGTATATTAGAAGAGTGCTCTTTTCTCAAAAGCAGAGTGTGTTTCTTGTAAGGCGAGCTAGTATTTGTTTCCCAGTCAGAAACGGAGTTGAATCACATGCAGTTTCTGATCCTACAAGCAAGAGTTGTTTTCTGGTAAGAAGAGTCACTATTGTGCTCCATTTGCCATACACAGTGCAAATAGCACTAGCGTCTGTTAACAGGAAGTACAGTGTATTGGACTGAAGAGAAGCTACTGTTCTTGTCAGTTTCCTAAGCAGAGTTGAACTGGATATGGCCCGTGTGTCGGAAGCACAGTTCCTTTGTTCTGAGTAAACTCACTGTTCTGGCCCTATGGGAATCACAGTAGACTAGAAGAGTGCTCTTTAATCAAAAGCAGAGTGTGTTTCTTGTAAGGCGAGCTAGTGTTTGTTTCCCAGTCGTAAATGGAGTTGAATCACATGCAGTTTCTGGTCCTACAAGCAAGAGTTGTTTTCTGGTAAGAAGAGTCACTATTGCGCTCCATTTGCCATACACAGTGCAAATAGCACTAGCGTCTGTTCCCAGCAAGTACAGTGTATTGGATTGAAGAGAAGCTACTGTTCTTGTCAGTTTCCTAAGCAGAGTTGAACTAGATATGGCCCGTGTGTCGGAAGCACAGTTCCTTTGTTGTGAGCAAGCTCACTCTTCTGGCCCTATAGGAATCACAGTAGACTAGAAGAGTGCTCTTTTCTCAAAAGCAGAGTGTGTGTTCTTGTAAGGCAAGCTAGTGTTTGTTTCACAGTCTTAAACGGAGTTGAATCACATGCAGTTTCTGGTCCTACTAGCAAGAGTTTTTTTCTGCTAAGAACAGTCACAATTGCGCTCCCATTGCCATACACAGTGCAAATAGCACTCGCGTCTTTTCCCAGCAAGTACAGTGTATTGGACTGAAGAGAAGCTACTGTTCTTGTCAGTTTCCTAAGAAGAGTTGAACTAGATATGGCCCGTGTGTTGGAAGCACAGTTCTTTTGTTCTGAGCAAGCTCACTCTTCTGGCCCTATAGGAAACACAGAAGAGTAGAAGAGTGCTCTTTTCTCCAAAGCAGAGTGTGTTTCTTGTAAGGCAAGCTAGTATTTGTTTCCCAGTCAGAAATGGAGTTGAATCACATGCAGTTTCTGGTCCTACAAGCAAGAGTTGTTTTCTGGTAAGAAGAGTCACTATTGTGCTCAATTTGCCATACACAGTGCAAATAGCACTAGCGTCTGTTCCCAGCAAGTACAGTGTATTGGACTGAAGAGAAGCTACTGTTCTTGTCAGTTTCCTAAGCAGAGTTGAACTGGAGAAGGCCCGTGTGTCGGAAGCACAGTTCCTTTGTTGTGAGCAAGCTCACTGTTCTGGCCCTATAGGAATCACAGTAGACTAGAAGAGTGCTCTTTTCTCAAAAGCAGAGTGTGTTTCTTGTAAGGCGAGCTAGTATTTGTTTCCCAGTCCGAAACGGAGTTGAATCACATGCAGTTTCTGATCCTACGTGCAAGAGTTGTTTTCTGGTAAGAAGAGTCAGTATTGCGCTCCATTTGCCATACACAGTGCAAATAGCACTAGCGTCTGTTCCCAGCAAGTACAGTGTATTGGACTGAAGAGAAGCTACTGTTCTTGTCAGTTTCCTAAGCAGAGTTGAACTAGCTGTGGCCCGATTGTTCGAAGCACATTTCTTTTGTTCTGAGCAAGGTCATTGTTCTGGCCCTAAAGGAAACACAGTAGATGAGAAGAGTGCTCTTTTCTCAGAAGCAGAGTATGATTCTTGTAGGGCGAGCTAGTATTTGTTTCCTAGTCAGAAATAGAGATGAATCACATGCAGTTTCTGTTCCTACGAGTAAGAGTTGTATTCTGGTAAGAAGAGTCACTATTGTGCTCCATTTGCCATACACAGTGCAAATAGCACTAGCATCTGTTCCCAGCAAGTACAGTGTATTGGACTGAAGAGAAGCTACTGTTCTTTTCAGTTTCCTAAGAAGAATTGAACTAGATATGGCCCCTGTGTTCGAAGCACAGTTCTTTTGTTCTGAGCACGCTCACTGTTCTGGCCCTATAGGAATCACAGTAGAGTAGAAGAGTACTCTTTTCTCAAAAGCAGAGTGTGTTTCTTGTAAGGCGAGCTAGTGTTTGTTTCACAGTCATAAACAGAGTTGAATCACATGCAGTTTCTGGTCCTATGAGCAAGAGTTGTTTTCTGCTAAGAACAGTCACGATTGCGCTCCCATTGCCATACACAGTGCAAATAGCACTCGCGTCTGTTCCCAGCAAGTACAGTGTATTGGACTGAAGAGAAGCTACTGTTCTTGTCAGTTTCCTAAGCAGAGTTGAACTAGATATGGCCCGTGTGTCGGAAGCACAGTTCCTTTGTTCTGAGCAAGCTCACTGTTCTGGCCCTATAGGAAACACAGTAGATTAGAAGAGTGCTCTTTTCTCAAAAGCAGAGTGTGTTTCTTGTAAGGCGAGCTAGTATTTGTTTTCCGGTCAGAAATGGAGTTGAATCACATGCAGTTTCTGGTCCTACGAGCAAGAGTTGTTTTCTGGTAATAGGAGTCACTATTGAGCTCCATTTGCCATACACAGTGCAAATAGCACTAGCGTCTGTTCCTAGCAAGTACAGTGTATTGGACTGAAGAGAAGCTACTGTTGTTGTCAGTTTCCTAAGCCGAGTTGAACTGGATATGGCCCATGTGTAGGAAGCACAGTTCCTTTGTTGTGAGCAAGCTCACTGTTCTGGCCCTATAGGAATCACAGTAGACTAGAAGAGTGCTCTTTTCTCAAAAGCAGAGTGTGTTTCTTGTAAGGCGAGCTAGTGTTTGTTTCCCAGTCGTAAATGGAGTAGAATCACATGCAGTTTCTGGTCCTACTAGCAAGAGTTGTTTTCTGCAAAGAACAGTCCCGATTGCATTCCCATTGCCATACACAGTGCAAATAGCACTCGCGTCTGTTCCCAGCTAGTACAGTGTATTGGACTGAAGAGAAGCTACTGTTCTTGTCATTTTCCTAAGCAGATTTGAAGTAGATATGCCCCCTGAGTCGGAAGCACAGTTCTTTTGTTCTGAGCAAGCTCACTGTTCTGGCCCTATAGGAAACAGTGTAGATTAAAAGAGTGCTCTTTTCTCAAAAGCAGAGTATGTTTCTTGTAAGGTGAGCTAGTATTTGTTTCCTAGTCAGAAATGGAGTTGAATCACATGCAGTTTCTGCTCCTACAAACAAGAGTTGTTTTCTGGTAAGAAGAGTCACTATTGCGCTCCATTTGCCATACACAGTGCAAATAGCACTAGCGTCTGTTCACAGCAAGTACAGTGTATTGGACTGAAGAGAAGCAACTGTTCTTGTCAGTTTCCTAAGCAGAGTTGAACTAGATATGGCCCGTGTGTCAGAAGCACAGTTCCTTTGTTCTGAGCAAGCTCACTCTTCTGGCCCTATAGGAATCACAGTAGAGTAGAAGAGTGCTCTTTTCTCAAAAGCAGAGTGTGTTTCTTGTAAGGCGAGCTAGTGTTTGTTTCACAGTCGTAAATGGAGTTGAATCACATGCAGTTTCTGGTCCTACTAGCAAGAGTTGTTTTCTGCTAAGAACAGTCACGATTGCGCTCCCATTGCGATACACAGTGCAAATAGCACTCGCGTCTTTTCCCAGCAAGTACAGTGTATTGGACTGAAGAGAAGCTACTGTTCTTGTCAGTTTCCTAAGAAGAGTTGAACTAGATATGGCCCGTGTGTTGGAAGCACAGTTCTTTTGTTCTGAGCAAGCTCAGTCTTCTGGCCCTATAGGAAACACAGAAGAGTAGAAGAGTGCTCTTTTCTCCAAAGCAGAGTGTGTTTCTTGTAAGGCGAGCTAGTATTTGTTTCCCAGTCAGAAATGGAGTTGAATCACATGCAGTTTCTGGTCCTACAAGCAAGAGTTGTTTTCTGGTAAGAAGAGTCACTATTGCGCTCCATTTGCCATACACAGTGCAAATAGCACTAGCGACTGTTCCCAGCAAGTACAGTGTATTGGACTGAAGAGAAGCTACTGTTCTTGTCAGTTTCCTAAGCAGAGTTGAACTGGATAAGGCCCGTGTGTCGGAAGCACAGTTCCTTTGTTGTGAGCAAGCTCACTGTTCTGGCCCTATAGGAATCACAGTAGACTAGAAGAGTGCTCTTTTCTCAAAAGCAGAGTGTGTTTCTTGTAAGGCGAGCTAGTATTTGTTTCCCAGTCCGAAACGGAGTTGAATCACATGCAGTTTCTGATCCTACGTGCAAGAGTTGTTTTCTGGTAAGAAGAGTCACTATTGCGCTCCATTTGCCATACACAGTGCAAATAGCACTAGCGTCTGTTCCCAGCAAGTACAGTGTATTGTACTGAAGAGAAACTACTGTTCTTGTCAGTTTCCTAAGCAGAGTTGAACTAGATATGGCCCGTGTGTCGGAAGCACAGTTCCTTTGTTCTGAGCAAGCTCACTGCTCTGGCCCTATAGGAAACACAGTAGATTAGAAGAGTGCTCTTTTCTCAAAAGCAGAGTGTGTTTCTTGTAAGGCGAGCTAGTATTTGTTTCCCAGTCAGAAACGGAGTTGAATCACATGCAGTTTCTGATCCTACGAGCAAGAGTTGTTTTCTGGTAAGAAGAGTCACTATTGTGCTCCATTTGCCATACACAGTGCAAATAGCACTAGCGTCTGTTAACAGGAATTACAGTGTATTGGACTGAAGAGAAGCTACTGTTCTTGTCAGTTTCCTAAGCAGAGTTGAACTGGATATGGCCCGTGTGTCGGAAGCACAGTTCCTTTGTTCTGAGCAAACTCACTGTTCTGGCCCTATGGGAATCACAGTAGACTAGAAGAGTGCTCTTTAATCAAAAGCAGAGTGTGTTTCTTGTAAGGCGAGCTAGTGTTTGTTTCCCAGTCGTAAATGGAGTTGAATCACATGCAGTTTCTGGTCCTACAAGCAAGAGTTGTTTTATGGTAAGAAGAGTCACTATTGCGCTCCATTTGCCATACACAGTGCAAATAGCACTAGCCTCTGTTCCCAGCAAGTACAGTGTATTGGATTGAAGAGAAGCTGCTGTTCTTGTCAGTTTCCTAAGCAGAGTTGAACTAGATATGGCCCGTGTGTCGGAAGCACAGTTCCTTTGTTGTGAGCAAGCTCACTCTTCTGGCCCTATAGGAATCACAGTAGACTAGAAGAGCGCTCTTTTCTCAAAAGCAGAGTATGTTTCTTGTAAGGCGAGCTAGTGTTTGTTTCACAGTCGTAAAGGGAGTTGAATCACATGCAGTTTCTGGTCCTACTAGCAAGAGTTTTTTTCTGCTAAGAACAGTCACGATTGCGCTCCAATTGCCATACACAGTGCAAATAGCACTCGCGTCTGTTCCCAGCAAGTACAGTGTATTGGACTGAAGAGAAGCTACTGTTCTTGTCAGTTTCCTAAGCAGAGTTGAACTGGATAAGGCCCGTGTGTCGGAAGCACAGTTCCTTTGTTCTGAGCAAGCTCACTGTTCTGGCCCTATAGGAATCACAGTAGACTAGAAGAGTGCTCTTTTCTCAAAAGCAGAGTGTGTTTCTTGTAAGGCGAGCTAGTGTTTGTTTCCCAGTTGTAAATGGAGTTGAATCACATGCAGTTTCTGGTCCTACTAGCAAGAGTTGTTTTCTGCTAAGAACAGTCACAATTGAGCTCCCAATGCCATACACAGTGCAAATAGCACTCGCGTCTGTTCCCAGCAAGTACAGTGTATTGGACTGAAGAGAAGCTACTGTTCTTGTCATTTTCCTAAGCAGATTTGAAGTAGATATGCCCCTGAGTCGGAAGCACAGTTCTTTTGTTCTGAGCAAGCTCACTGTACTGGCCCTATAGGAAACAGTGTAGATTAAAAGAGTGCTCTTTTCTCAAAAGCAGAGTATGTTTCTTGTAAGGTGAGCTAGTATTTGTTTCCCAGTCAGAAATGGACTTGAATCACATGCAGTTTCTGCTCCTACAAACAAGAGTTGTTTTCTGGTAAGAAGAGTCACTATTGCACTCCATTTGCCATACACAGTGCAAATAGCACTAGCGTCTGTTCACAGCAAGTACAGTGTATTGGACTGAAGAGAAGCTACTGTTCTTGTCAGTTTCCTAAGCAGAGTTGAACTAGATATGGCCCGTGTGTTGGAAGCACAGTTCCTTTGTTCTGAGCAAGCTCACTCTTCTGGCCTAATAGGAATCACAGTAGAGTAGAACAGTGCTCTTTTCTCAAAAGCAGAGTGTGTTTCTTGTAAGGCGAGCTAGTGTTTGTTTCACAGTCGTAAACGGAGTTGAATCACATGCAGTTTCTGGTCCTACTAGCAAGAGTTTTTTTCTGCTAAGAACAGTCACGATTGCGCTCCCATTGCCATACACAGTGCAAATAGCACTCGCGTCTGTTCCCAGCAAGTACAGTGTATTGGACTGAAGAGAAGCTACTGTTCTTGTCAGTTTCCTAAGAAGAGTTGAACTAGATATGGCCCGTGTGTCGGAAGCACAGTTCCTTTGTTCTGAGCAAGCTCACTGCTCTGGCCCTATAGGAAACACAGTAGATTAGAAGAGTGCTCTTTTCTCAAAAGCAGAGTGTGTTTCTTGTAAGGCGAGCTAGTATTTGTTTCCCAGTCAGAAATGGAGTTGAATCACATGCAGTTTCTGATCCTACGAGCAAGAGTTGTTTTCTGGTAAGAAGAGTCACTATTGTGCTCCATTTGCCATACACAGTGCAAATAGAACTAGCGTCTGTTAACAGGAAGTACAGTGTATTGGACTGAAGAGAAGCTACTGTTCTTGTCAGTTTCCTAAGCAGAGATGAACTGGATATGGCCCGTGTGTTGGAAGCACAGTTCCTTTGTTCTGAGCAAGCTCACTGTTCTGGCCCTATGGGAATCACAGTAGACTAGAAGAGTGCTCTTTTCTCAAAAGCAGAGTGTGTTTCTTGTAAGGCGAGCTAGTGTTTGTTTCCCAGTCGTAAATGGAGTTGAATCTCATGCAGTTTCTGGTCCTACTAGCAAGAGTTGTTTTCTGCTAAGAACAGTCACTATTGCGCTCCATTTGCCATACACAGTGCATAAAGCACTCGCGTCTGTTCCCAGCAAGTACAGTGTATTGGACTGAAGAGAAGCTACTGTTCTTGTCAGTTTCCTAAGAAGAGTTGAACTAGATATGGCCCGTGTGTCAGGAGCACAGTTCCTTTGTTCTGAGCAAGCTCACTGCTCTGGCCCTATAGGAAACATTGTAGATTAGAAGAGTGCTCTTTTCTCAAAAGCAGAGTGTGTTTCTTGTAAGGCGAGCTAGTATTTGTTTCCCAGTCAGAAATGGAGTTGAATCACATGCAGTTTCTGATCCTACGAGCAAGAGTTGTTTTCTGGTAAGAAGAGTCACTATTGCACTCCATTTGCCATACACAGTGCAAATAGCACTAGCGTCTGTTAACAGGAAGTACAGTGTATTGGACTGAAGAGAAGCTACTGTTCTTGTCAGTTTCCTAAGCAGAGATGAACTGGATATGGCCCGTGTGTTGGAAGCACAGTTCCTTTATTCTGAGCAAGCTCACTGTTCTGGCCCTATGGGAATCACAGTAGACTAGAAGAGTGCTCTTTTCTCAAAAGCAGAGTGTGTTTCTTGTAAGGCGAGCTAGTGTTTGTTTCCCAGTCGTAAATGGAGTTGAATCTCATGCAGTTTCTGGTCCTACTAGCAAGAGTTGTTTTCTGGTAAGAACAGTCACTATTGCGCTCCATTTGCCATACACAGTGCATAAAGCACTCGCGTCTGTTCCCAGCAAGTACAGTGTATTGGACTGAAGAGAAGCTACTGTTCTTGTCATTTTCCTAAGCAGAGTTGAACTAGATATGCCCCCTGTGTCGGAAGCACAGTTCGTTTGTTCTGAGCAAGCTCACTCTTCTGGCCCTACAGGAAACACAGTAAATTAGAAGAGTGCTCTTTTCTCAAAAGCAGAGTATGTTTCTTGTAAGGCGAGCTAGTATTTGTTTCCCAGTCAGAAATGGAGTTGAATCACATGCAGTTTCTGCTCCTACAAGCAAGAGTTGTTTTCTGGTAAGAAGAGTCACTATTGAGCTCCATTTGCCATACACAATGCAAATAGCACTCGCGTCTGTTCCCAGCAAGTACAGTGTATGGGACTGAAGAGAAGCCACTGTTCTTGTCAGTTTCCTAAGCAGAGTTGAACTGGATATGGCCCGTGTGTTGGAAGCACAGTTCTTTTGTTCTGAGCAAACTCACTGTTCTGGCCTTATAGGAAACACAGAAGAGTAGAAGAGTGCTCTTTTCTCCAAAGCAGAGTATGTTTCTTGTAAGGCGAGCTAGTATTTGTTTCCCAGTCAGAAATGGAGTTGAATCACATGCAGTTTCTTCTCCTACGAGCAAGATTTGTTTTATGGTAAGAATAGTCACTATTGCGCTCCCATTGCCATACACAGTGCAAATTGCACTCGCATCTGTTTCCTGCAAGTACAGTGTATTGGACTGAAGAGAAGCTACTGTTCTTGTCAGTTTCCTAAGCAGAGTTAACTAGATACGGCCCCTGTGTCAGAAGCACAGTTCCTTTGTTCTGAGCAAGCTCACTGTTCTGGCCCTATAGGAATCACAGTAGAGTAGAAGAGTGCACTTTTCTCAAAAGCAGAGTGTGTTTCTTGTAAGGCGAGCTAGTATTTGTTTCCCAGTCAGAAATGGAGTTGAATCACATGCAGTTTCTGGTCCCACGAGCAAGAGTTGTTTTCTGGTAGGAAGAGTCACTATTGCGCTCCATTTGCCATACACAGTGCAAATAGCACTAGCGTCTGTTCACAGCAAGTACAGTGTATTGGACTGAAGAGAAGCTACTGTTCTTGTCAGTTTCCTAAGCAGAGTTGAACTAGATATGGCCCGTGTGTTGGAAGAACAGTTCCTTTGTTCTGAGCAAGCTCACTATTCTGGCCCCATAGGAATCACAGTAGACTAGAAGAGTGCTCTTTTCTCAAAAGCAGAGTGTGTTTCTTGTAAGGCGAGCTAGTATTTGTTTCCCAGTCAGAAATGGAGTTGAATCACATGCAGTTTCTGATCCTACGAGCAAGAGTTGTTTTCTGGTAAGAAGAGTCACTATTGTGCTCCATTTGCCATACACAGTGCAAATAGCACTAGCGTCTGTTAACAGGAAGTACAGTGTATTGGACTGAAGAGAAGCTACTGTTCTTGTCAGTTTCCTAAGCAGAGATGAACTGGATATGGCCCGTGTGTTGGAAGCACAGTTCCTTTATTCTGAGCAAGCTCACTGTTCTGGCCCTATGGGAATCACAGTAGACTAGAAGAGTGCTCTTTTCTCAAAAGCAGAGTGTGTTTCTTGTAAGGCGAGCTAGTGTTTGTTTCCCAGTCGTAAATGGAGTTGAATCTCATGCAGTTTCTGGTCCTACTAGCAAGAGTTGTTTTCTGGTAAGAACAGTCACTATTGCGCTCCATTTGCCATACACAGTGCATAAAGCACTCGCGTCTGTTCCCAGCAAGTACAGTGTATTGGACTGAAGAGAAGCTACTGTTCTTGTCATTTTCCTAAGCAGAGTTGAACTAGATATGCCCCCTGTGTCGGAAGCACTGTTCGTTTGTTCTGAGCAAGCTCACTCTTCTGGCCCTACAGGAAACACAGTAAATTAGAAGAGTGCTCTTTTCTCAAAAGCAGAGTATGTTTCTTGTAAGGCGAGCTAGTATTTGTTTCCCAGTCAGAAATGGAGTTGAATCACATGCAGTTTCTGCTCCTACAAGCAAGAGTTGTTTTCTGGTAAGAAGAGTCACTATTGAGCTCCATTTGCCATACACAATGCAAATAGCACTCGCGTCTGTTCCCAGCAAGTACAGTGTATCGGACTGAAGAGAAGCCACTGTTCTTGTCAGTTTCCTAAGCAGAGTTGAACTGGATATGGCCCGTGTGTTGGAAGCACAGTTCTTTTGTTCTGAGCAAGCTCACTGTTCTGGCCCTATAGGAAACACAGAAGAGTAGAAGAGTGCTCTTTTCTCCAAAGCAGAGTATGTTTCTTGTAAGGCGAGCTAGTATTTGTTTCCCAGTCAGAAATGGAGTTGAATCACATGCAGTTTCTTCTCCTACGAGCAAGATTTGTTTTATGGTAAGAATAGTCACTATTGCGCTCCCATTGCCATACACAGTGCAAATTGCACTCGCATCTGTTTCCTGCAAGTACAGTGTATTGGACTGAAGAGAAGCTACTGTTCTTGTCAGTTTCCTAAGCAGAGTTAACTAGATACGGCCCCTGTGTCAGAAGCACAGTTCCTTTGTTCTGAGCAAGCTCACTGTTCTGGCCCTATAGGAATCACAGTAGAGTAGAAGAGTGCACTTTTCTCAAAAGCAGAGTGTGTTACTTGTAAGGCGAGCTAGTATTTGTTTCCCAGTCAGAAATGGAGTTGAATCACATGCAGTTTCTGGTCCCACGAGCAAGAGTTGTTTTCTGGTAGGAAGAGTCACTATTGCGCTCCATTTGCCATACACAGTGCAAATAGCACTAGCGTCTGTTCACAGCAAGTACAGTGTATTGGACTGAAGAGAAGCTACTGTTCTTGTCAGTTTCCTAAGCAGAGTTGAACTAGATATGGCCCGTGTGTTGGAAGAACAGTTCCTTTGTTCTGAGCAAGCTCACTATTCTGGCCCCATAGGAATCACAGTAGACTAGAAGAGTGCTCTTTTCTCAAAAGCAGAGTGAGTTTCTTGTAAGGCGAGCTAGTGTTTGTTTCCCAGTCGTAAACGGAGTTGAATCACATGCAGTTTCTGGTCCTACTAGCAAGAGTTGTTTTCTGCTAAGAACAGTCACGATTGCGCTCCCATTGCAATACACAGTGCAAATAGCACTCACGTCTGTTCCCAGCAAGTACAGTGTATTGGACTGAAGAGAAGCTACTGTTCTTGTCAGTTTCCTAATCAGAGTTGAACTAGCTGTGGCCCGATTGTTCGAAGCACAGTTCTTTTGTTCTGAGCAAGGTCATTGTTCTGGCCCTATAGGAAACACAGTAGATTAGAAGAGTGCTCTTTTCTCAGAAGCAGAGTATGATTCTTGTAGGGCGAGCTAGTATTTCTTTCCTAGTCAGAAATGGAGATGAATCACATGCAGTTTCTGTTCCTACGAGTAAGTGTTGTTTTCTGGTAAGAAGAGTCACTATTGTGCTCCATTTGCCATACACAGTGCAAATAGCACTAGCATCTGTTCCCAGCAAGTACAGTGTATTGGACTGAAGAGAAGCCACTGACTTGTCAGTTTCCTAAGAAGAATTGAACTAGATATGGCCCCTGTGTTCGAAGCACAGTTCTTTTGTTCTGAGCATGCTCACTGTTCTGGCCCTATAGGAATCACAGTAGAGTAGAAGAGTGCTCTTTTCTCAAAAGCAGAGTGTGTTTCTTGTAAGGCGAGCTAGTGTTTGTTTCACAGTCATAAACAGAGTTGAATCACATGCAGTTTCTGGTCCTATGAGCAAGAGTTGTTTTCTGCTAAGAACAGTCACGATTGCGCTCCCATTGCCATACACAGTGCAAATAGCACTCGCGTCTGTTCCCAGCAAGTACAGTGTATTGGACTGAAGAGAAGCTACTGTTCTTGTCAGTTTCCTAAGCAGAGTTGAACTAGATATGGCCCGTGTGTCCGAAGCACAGTTCCTTTGTTCTGAGCAATCTCACTGTTCTGGCCCTATAGGAAACACAGTAGATTAGAAGAGTGCTCTTTTCTCAAAAGCAGAGTGTGTTTCTTGTAAGGCGAGCTAGTATTTGTTTCCCAGTCAGAAATGGAGTTGAATCACATGCAGTTTCTGGTCCTACAAGCAAGAGTTGTTTTCTGGTAAGAAGAGTCACTATTGCGCTCAATTTGCCATACACAGTGCAAATAGCACTAGCGACTGTTCCCAGCAAGTACAGTGTATTGGACTGAAGAGAAGCTACTGTTCTTGTCAGTTTCCTAAGCAGAGTTGAACTGGATAAGGCCCGTGTGTCGGAAGCACAGTTCCTTTGTTGTGAGCAAGCTCACTGTTCTGGCCCTATAGGAATCACAGTAGACTAGAAGAGTGCTCTTTTCTCAAAAGCAGAGTGTGTTTCTTGTAAGGCGAGCTAGTATTTGTTTCCCAGTCCGAAACGGAGTTGAATCACATGCAGTTTCTGATCCTACGTGCAAGAGTTGTTTTCTGGTAAGAAGAGTCACTATTGAGCTCCATTTGCCATACACAGTGCAAATAGCACTAGCGTCTGTTCCCAGCAAGTACAGTGTATTGGACTGAAGAGAAACTACTGTTCTTGTCAGTTTCCTAAGCAGAGTTGAACTAGATATGGCCCGTGTGTCGGAAGCACAGTTCCTTTGTTCTGAGCAAGCTCACTGCTCTGGCCCTATAGGAAACACAGTAGATTAGAAGAGTGCTCTTTTCTCAAAAGCAGAGTGTGTTTCTTGTAAGGCGAGCTAGTATTTGTTTCCCAGTCAGAAACGGAGTTGAATCACATGCAGTTTCTGATCCTACGAGCAAGAGTTGTTTTCTGGTAAGAAGAGTCACTATTGTGCTCCATTTGCCATACACAGTGCAAATAGCACTAGCGTCTGTTAACAGGAAGTACAGTGTATTGGACTGAAGAGAAGCTACTGTTCTTGTCAGTTTCCTAAGCAGAGTTGAACTGGATATGGCCCGTGTGTCGGAAGCACAGTTCCTTTGTTCTGAGCAAACTCACTGTTCTGGCCCTATGGGAATCACAGTAGACTAGAAGAGTGCTCTTTAATCAAAAGCAGAGTGTGTTTCTTGTAAGGCGAGCTAGTGTTTGTTTCCCAGTCGTAAATGGAGTTGAATCACATGCAGTTTCTGGTCCTACAAGCAAGAGTTGTTTTCTGGTAAGAAGAGTCACTATTGCGCTCCATTTGCCATACACAGTGCAAATAGCACTAGCGTCTGTTCCCAGCAAGTACAGTGTATTGGATTGAAGAGAAGCTGCTGTTCTTGTCAGTTTCCTAAGCAGAGTTGAACTAGATATGGCCCGTGTGTCGGAAGCACAGTTCCTTTGTTGTGAGCAAGCTCACTCTTCTGGCCCTATAGGAATCACAGTAGACTAGAAGAGCGCTCTTTTCTCAAAAGCAGAGTGTGTTTCTTGTAAGGCGAGCTAGTGTTTGTTTCCCAGTCGTAAACGGAGTTGAATCATATGCAGTTTCTGGTCCTACTAGCAAGAGTTGTTTACTGCTAAGAACAGTCACAATTGCTCTCCCATTGCCATACACAGTGGAAATAGCACTCGCGTCTGTTCCCATCAGGTACAGTGTATTGGACTGAAGAGAAGCTACTGTTCTTTTCTCTTTCCTAAGCAGAGTTGAACTAGATATGGCCTGTGTGTGGGAAGCACAGTTCCTTTGTTTTGAGCAAGCTCACTCTTCTGGCTCTATAGGAAACACAGTAGATTAGAAGAGTGCTCTTTTCTCAAAAGCAGAGTGTGTTTCTTGTAAGGCGAGCTAGTATTTGTTTTCCGGTCAGAAATGGAGTTGAATCACATGCAGTTTCTGGTCCTATGAGGAAGAGTTGTTTTGTGGTAAAAAGAGACACTATTGAGCTCCATTTGCCATACACAGTGCAAATAGCACTAGCGTCTGTTCCTAGCAAGTACAGTGTATTGGACTGAAGAGAAGCTACTGTTGTTGTCAGTTTCCTAAGTCGAGTTGAACTGGATATGGCCCGTGTGTAGGAAGCACAGTTCCTTTGTTGTGAGCAAGCTCACTGTTCTGGCCCTATAGGAATCACAGTAGACTAGAAGAGTGCTCTTTTCTCAAAAGCAGAGTGTGTTTCTTGTAAGGCGAGCTAGTGTTTGTTTCCCAGTCGTAAATGGAGTAGAATCACATGCAGTTTCTGGTCCTACTAGCAAGAGTTGTTTTCTGCAAAGAACAGTCACGATTGCGTTCCCATTGCCATACACAGTGCAAATAGCACTCGCGTCTGTTCCCAGGAAGTACAGTGTATTGGACTGAAGAGAAGCTACTGTTCTTGTAATGTTCCTAAGCAGAGTTGAACTAGATATGCCCCCTGTGTCGGAAGCACAGTTCTTTTGTTCTGAGCAAGCTCACTGTTGTGGCCCTATAGGAAACACAGTAGACTAGAAGAGTGCTCTTTTCTCAAAAGCAGAGTATGTTTCTTGTAAGGCGAGCTAGTATTTGTTTCCCAGTCAGAAATGGAGTTGAATCACATGCAGTTTCTGGTCCTACAAGCAAGAGTTGTTTTCTGGTAAGAAGAGTCACTATTGCGCTCCATTTGCCATACACAGTGCAAATAGCACTAGCGTCTGTTCCCAGCAAGTACAGTGTATTGGACTGAAGAGAAGCTACTGTTCTTGTCAGTTTCCTAAGCAGAGTTGAACTAGATATGGCCCGTGTGTTGCAAGCACATTTCTTTTGTTAGGAGCAAGCTCACTGTTCTGGCCCTATAGGAATCACAGTAGAATAGAAGAGTGCTCTTTTCTCAAAAGCAGAGTGTGTTTCTGGTAAGATGAGCTAGTGTTTGTTTCCCAGTCTTAAAAGGAGTTGAATCACATGCAGTTTCTGGTCCTACTAGCAAGAGTTGTTTTCTGCTAAGAACAGTCACGATTGTGCTCCATTTGCCGTACACAGTGCAAATAGCACTAGCGTCTGTTCCCAGCAAGTACAGTGTATTGGACTGAAGAGAAGCTACTGTTCTTGTCAGTTTCCTAATGAGTTGAACTAGATATGCCCCATGTGTCGGATGCACAGTTCCTTTGTTCTGAGCAAGCTCACTGTTCTGGCCCTGTAGGAAACACAGTAGATTAGAAGAGTGCTCTTTTCTCAAAAGCAGAGTATGTTTCTTGTAAGGCAAGCTAGTATTTGTTTCCCAGTCAGAAATGGAGTTGAATCACATGCAGTTTCTGCTCCTACAAGCAAGAGTTGTTTTCTGGTAAGAAGAGTCACTAATGCACTCCATTTGCCATACACAGTGCAAATAGCACTAGCGTCTGTTCCCAGCAAGTACAGTGTATTGGACTGAAGAGAAGCTACTGTTCTTGTCAGTTTCCTAAGCAGAGTTGAACTAGAAATGGCCCGTGTGTCAGAAGCACAGTTCCATTATTCTGAGCAATCTCACTGTTCTGGCCCTATAGGAAACAAAGTATATTAGAAGAGTGCTCTTTTCTCAAAAGCAGAGAGTGTTTCATGTAAGGCGAGCTAGTATTTGTTTCCCAGTCAGAAATGGAGTTGAATCACATGCAGTTTCTGGTCCTAGTAGCAAGAGTTGTTTTCTGCTAAGAAGAGTCACTATTGCGCTCCATTTGCCATACACAGTGCAAATAGCACTAGCGTCTGATCCCAGCAAGTACAGTGTATTGGACTGAAGAGAAGCTACTGTTCTTGTCAGTTTCCTAAGCAGAGTTGAACTAGAAATGGCCCGTGTGTCAGAAGCACAGTTCCATTGTTTTGAGCAATCTCACTGTTCTGGCCCTATAGGAAACAAAGTATATTAGAAGAGTGCTCTTTTCTCAAAAGCAGAGAGTGTTTCTTGTAAGGCGAGCTAGTATTTGTTTCCCAGTCAGAAATGGAGTTGAATCACATGCAGTTTCTGGTCCTACTAGCAAGAGTTGTTTTCTGGTCAGAAGAGTCATTATTGCACTCCATTTGCCATACACAGTGCAAATAGCACTAGCGTCTGTTCCCAGCAAGTACAGTGTATTGGACTGAAGAGAAGCTACTGTTCTTGTCAGTTTCCTCAGCAGAGTTGAACTAGATATGGCCCGTGTGTCGGAAGCACAGTTCCTTAGTTCTGAGTAAGCTCACTGTTCTGGCCCTGTAGGAAACACAGTAGATTAGAAGAGTGCTCTTTTCTCAAAAGCAGAGTGTGTTTCTTGTAAGGCGAGCTAGTGTTTGTTTCCCAGTGGTAAACGGAGTTGAATCACATGCAGTTTCTGGTCCTACTAGCAAGAGTTGTTTTCTGCTAAGAACAGTCACGATTGTGCTCCAATTGCCGTACACAGTGCAAATAGCACTAGCGTTTGTTCCCAGCAAGTACAGTGTATTGGACTGAAGAGAAGCTACTGTTCTTGTCAGTTTCCTAATGAGTTGAACTAGATATGCCCCATGTGTCGGATGCACAGTTCCTTTGTTCGGAGCAAGCTCACTGTTCTGGCCCTATAGGAAACACAGTAGATTAGAAGAGTGCTCTTTTCTCAAAAGCAGAGTGTGTTTCTTGTAAGGCGAGCTAGCCTTTGTTTCCCAGTCATAAATGGAGTTGAATCACATGCAGTTTTTGCTCCTACAAGCAAGAGTTGTTTTCTGGAAAGAAGAGTCACTATTGCGCTCCGTTTGCCATACACAATGCAAATAGCACTAGCGTCTGTTCCCAGCAAGTACAGTGTATTGGACTGAAGAGAAGCTACTGTTCTTGTCAGTTTCCTAAGCAGAGTTGAACTAGATATGGCCCGTGTGTCGGATACACAGTTCCTTTGTTCTGAGCAAGCTCACTGTTCTGGCCCTGTAGGAAACACAGTAGATTAGAAGAGTGCTCTTTTCTCAAAAGCAGAGTGTGTTTCTTGTAAGGCGAGCTAGTGTTTGTTTCCCAGTGGTAAACGGAGTTGAATCACATGCAGTTTCTGGTCCTACTAGCAAGAGTTGTTTTCTGCTAAGAACAATCACGATTGTTTTCCATTTGCCATACACAGTGCAAATAGCACTAGCGTCTGTTCCCAGCAAGTACAGTGTATTGGACTGAAGAGAAGCTACTGTTCTTGTCAGTTTCCTAAGCAGAGTTGAACTAGGTATGCCCCCTGTGTCGGAAGCACAGTTCTTTTGTTCTGAGTAAGCTCACTGTTCTGGCCCTATAGGAAACCCAGTAGATTAGAAGAGTGCTCTTTTCTCAAAAGCAGAGTATGATTCTTGTAGGGCGAGCTAGTATTTGTTTCCTAGTCAGAAATGGAGATGAATCACATGCAGTTTCTGTTCCTACGAGAAAGAGTTGTTTTCTGGTAAGAAGAGTCACTATTGCGCTCCAATTGCCATACAGAGTGCAAATAGCACTAGCGTCTGTTCCCAGCAAGTACAGTTTATTGGACTGAAGAGAAGCTACTGTTCTTGTCAGTTTCCTAAGCAGAGTTGAACTAGATATGGCCCGTGTGTTGCAAGCACATTTCTTTTGTTAGGAGCAAGCTCACTGTTCTGGCCCTATAGGAATCACAGTAGAATAGAAGAGTGCTCTTTTCTCAAAAGCAGAGTGTGTTTCTTGTAAGATGAGCTAGTGTTTGTTTCCCAGTCTTAAAAGGAGTTGAATCACATGCAGTTTCTGGTCCTACTAGCAAGAGTTGTTTTCTGCTAAGAACAGTCACGATTGCGCTCCATTTGCCATATACAGTACAAATAGCACTCGAGTCTGTTCCTAGCAAGTACAGTGTATTGGACTGAAGAGAAGCTACTGTTCTTGTCAGTTTCCTAAGCAGAGTTGAACTAGATATGGCCCGTGTGTCGGAAGCACAGTTCCTTTTTTCTGAGCAAGCTCACTGTTCTGGCCCTATAGGAATCACAGGAGAGTAGAACAGTGCTCTTTTCTCAAAAGCAGAGTGTGTTTCTTGTAAGGCGAGCTAGTGTTTGTTTCCCAGTCGTAAACGGAGTGGAATCACATGCAGTTTCTGGTCCTACTAGCAAGAGTTGTTTTCTGCTAAGAACAGTCACGATTGCGCTCCATTTGCCATACACAGTACAAATAGCACTAGCGTCTGATCCCAGCAAGTACAGTGTATTGGACTGAAGAGAAGCTACTGTTCTTGTCAGTTTCCTAAGCAGAGTTGAACTAGATATGGCCCTTGTGTCAGAAGCACAGTTTTTTTATTCTGAGCAAGCTCATAGTTCTGGCCCTATAGGAAACACAGTAGATTAGAAGAGTGCTCTTTTCTCAAAAGCAGAGTGTGTTTCTTGTAAGGCGAGCTAGTATTTGTTTCCCAGTCAGAAATGGAGTTGAATCACATGCAGTTTCTGATCCTACGAGCAAGAGATGTTTTCTGGTAAGAAGAGTCACTATTGTGCTCCATTTGCCAATCACAGTGCAAATAGCACTAGCGTCTGTTCCCAACAAGTACAGTGTATTGGACTGAAGAGAAGCTACTGTTCTTGTCATATTCCTAAGCAGAGTTGAACTAGATATGGCCCGTGTGTTGGTAGCACAGTTCCTTTGTTCTGAGCAAGCTCACTGTTCTGGCCCTATAAGAAACACAGTAGATTAGAAGAGTGCTCTTTTCTCAAAAGCAGAGTGTGTTTCTTGTAAGGCGAGCTAGTATTGGTTTCCCAGTCAGAAATGGAGTTGAATCACATGCAGTTTCTGGTCCTACGAGCAAGAGATGTTTTCTGGAAAGAAGAGTCACTATTGCGCTCCATTTGACATACACAGTGGAAATAGCACCAGCGTCTGTTCCCAGGAAGTACAGTGTATTGGACTGAAGAGAAGCTACTGTTCTTGTCAGTTTCCTAAGCAGAGTTGAACTAGATATGGCCCGTGTGTTGCAAGCACATTTCTTTTGTTAGGAGCAAGCTCACTGTTCTGGCCCTATAGGAATCACAGTAGAATAGAAGAGTGCTCTTTTCTCAAAAGCAGAGTGTGTTTCTTGTAAGACGAGCTAGTGTTTGTTTCCCAGTCTTAAAAGGAGTTGAATCACATGCAGTTTCTGGTCCTACTAGCAAGAGTTGTTTTCTGCTAAGAACAGTCACGATTGCGCTCCCATTGCCATACACAGTGCAAATAGCACGTGCTTCTGTTCCCAGCAAGTACAGTGTATTGGACTGAAGAGAAGCTACTGTTCTTGTCAGTTTCCTAAGCAGAGTTGAACTAGATATGGCCCGTGTGTCGGAAGCACAGTTCTTTTGTTCTGAGCAAGCTCACTGTTATGGCCCTATAGGAAACACAGTAGATTAGAAGAGTGCTCTTTTCTCAAAAGCAGAGTATGTTTCTTATAAGGCGAGCTAGTATTTGTTTACCAGTCAGAAATGGAGTTGAATCACATGCAGTTTCTGGTCCTACAAGCAAGAGTTGTTTTCTGAAAAGAAGAGTCACTATTGCGCTCCATTTTCCATACACAGTGCAAATAGCACTAGCGTCTGTTCCCAGCAAGTACAGTGTATTGTACTGAAGAGAAGCTACTGTTCTTGTCAGTTTCCTAAGCAGAGCTGAACTAGATATGGCCCGTGTGTTGGAAGCACAGTTCCTTTGTTCTGAGCAAGCTCACTGTTCTGGCCCTATAGGAATCACAGTAGAGTAGAAAAGTGCTCTTTTCTCAAAAGCAGAGTGTGTTTCTTGTAAGGTGAGCTAGTGTTTGTTTCCCAGTCGTAAACGGAGTTGAATCATATGCAGTTTCTAGTCCTACTAGCAAGAGTTGTTTTCTGCTAAGAATTGTCACGATTGTGCTCCCATTGCCATACACAGTGCAAATAGCACTCGCATCAGTTCCCAGCAAGTACAGTGTATTGGACTGAAGAGAAGCTACTGTTCTTGTCAGTTTCCTAAGCAGAGTTGAACTAGATATGGCCCGTGTGTCGGAAGCACAGTTCCTTTGTTCTGAGCAAGCTCACTGTTCTGGCCCTATAGGAATCACAGTAGAGTAGAAGAGTGCTCTTTTCTCAAAAGCAGAGTGTGTTTGTTGTAAGGCGAGCTATTGTTTGTTTCCCAGTCGTAAACGGAGTTGAATCACATGCAGTTCATGGATCTACTAGCAAGAGTTGTTTACTGCTAAGAACAGTCACAATTGCTCTCCCATTGCCATACACAGTGGAAATAGCACTGGCGTCTGTTCTCATCAAGTACAGTGTATTGGACTGAAGAGAAGCTACTGTTCTTGTCTCTTTCCTAACCAGAGTTGAACTAGATATGGCCCGTGTGTCGGAAGCACAGTTCCTTTGTTTTGAGCAAGCTCACTCTTCTGGCTCTATGGGAAACACAGTAGATTAGAAGAGTGCTCTTTTCTCAAAAGCAGAGTATGTTTCTTGTAAGGCGAGCTAATATTTGTTTCCCAGTCAGAAATGGAGTTGAATCACATGCAGTTTCTGGTCCTACAAGCAAGAGTTGTTTTCTGGTAAGAAGAGTCACTATTGCACTCCATTTGCCATACACAGTGCAAATAGCACTAGCGTCTGTTCCCAGCAAGTACAGTGTATTGGACTGAAGAGAAGCTACTGTTCTTGTCAGTTTCCTCAGCAGAGTTGAACTAGATATGGCCCGTGTGTCGGAAGCACAGTTCCTTAGTTCTGAGCAAGCTCACTGTTCTGGCCCTGTAGGAAACACAGTAGATTAGAAGAGTGCTCTTTTCTCAAAAGCAGAGTGTGTTTCTTGTAAGGCGAGCTAGTGTTTGTTTCCCAGTGGTAAACGGAGTTGAATCACATGCAGTTTCTGGTCCTACTAGCAAGAGTTGTTTTCTGCTAAGAACAGTCACGATTGTGCTCCATTTGCCGTACACAGTGCAAATAGCACTAGCGTCTGTTCCCAGCAAGTACAGTGTATTGGACTGAAGAGAAGCTACTGTTCTTGTCAGTTTCCTAATGTGTTGAACTAGATATGCCCCATGTGTCGGATGCACAGTTCCTTTGTTCTGAGCAAGCTCACTGTTCTGGCCCTATAGGAAACACAGTAGATTAGAAGAGTGCTCTTTTCTCAAAAGCAGAGTATGTTTCTTGTAAGGCGAGCTAGTATTTGTTTCCCAGTCAGAAATGGAGTTGAATCACATGCAGTTTCTGTTCCTACAAGCAAGAGTTGTTTTCTGGTAAGAAGAGTCACTAATGCACTCCATTTGCCATACACAGTGCAAATAGCACTAGCGTCTGTTCCCAGCAAGTACAGTGTATTGGATTGAAGAGAAGCTACTGTTCTTGTCAGTTTCCTAAGCAGAGTTGAACTAGAAATGGCCCGTGTGTCAGAAGCACAGTTCCATTATTCTGAGCAATCTCACTGTTTTGGCCCTATAGGAAACAAAGTATATTAGAAGAGTGCTCTTTTCTCAAAAGCAGAGAGTGTTTCATGTAAGGCGAGCTAGTATTTGTTTCCCAGTCAGAAATGGAGTTGAATCACATGCAGTTTCTGGTCCTACTAGCAAGAGTTGTTTTCTGCTAAGAAGAGTCACTATTGTGCTCCATTTGCCATACACAGTGCAAATAGCACTAGCGTCTGATCCCAGCAAGTACAGTGTATTGGACTGAAGAGAAGCTACTGTTCTTGTCAGTTTCCTAAGCAGAGTTGAACTAGAAATGGCCCGTGTGTCAGAAGCACAGTTCCATTGTTCTGAGCAATCTCACTGTTCTGGCCCTATAGGAAACAAAGTATATTAGAAGAGTGCTCTTTTCTCAAAAGCAGAGAGTGTTTCTTGTAAGGTGAGCTTGTATTTGTTTCCCAGTCAGAAATGGAGTTGAATCACATGCAGTTTCTGGTCCTACGAGCAAGAGTTGTTTTCTGGTCAGAAGAGTCATTATTGCACTCCATTTGCCATACACAGTGCAAATAGAACTAGCGTCTGTTCCCAGCAAGTACAGTGTATTGGACTGAAGAGAAGCTACTGTTCTTGTCAGTTTCCTAAGCAGAGTTGAACTAGATATGGCCCGTGTGTCGGATGCACAGTTCCTTTGTTCTGAGCAAGCTCACTGTTCTGGCCCTGTAGGAAACACAGTAGATTAGAAGAGTGCTCTTTTCTCAAAAGCAGAGTGTGTTTCTTGTAAGGCGAGCTAGTGTTTGTTTCCCAGTGGTAAACGGAGTTGAATCACATGCAGTTTCTGGTCCTACTAGCAAGAGTTGTTTTCTGCTAAGAACAGTCACGATTGTGCTCCATTTGCCATACACAGTGCAAATAGCACTAGCGTCTGTTCCCAGCAAGTACAGTGTATTGGACTGAAGAGAAGCTACTGTTCTTGTCAGTTTCCTAATGAGTTGAACTAGATATGCCCCGTATGTCGGATGCACAGTTCCTTTGTTCTGAGCAAGCTCACTGTTCTGGCCCTATAGGAAACACAGTAGATTAGATGAGTGCTCTTTTCTCAAAAGCAGAGTGTGTTTCTTGTAAGGCGAGCTAGTATTTGTTTCCCAGTCAGAAATGGAGTTGAATCACATGCAGTTTCTGGTCCTACGATCAAGAGATGTTTTCTGGAAAGAAGTGTCACTATTGGGCTCCATTTGCCATACACAGTGGAAATAGCACTAGCGTCTGTTCCCAGCAAGTACAGTGTATTGGACTGAAGAGAAGCTACTGTTCTTGTCAGTTTCCTAAGCAGAGTTGAACTAGATATGGCCCGTGTGTCAGAAGCACAGTTCTTTTGTTCTGAGCAAGCTCACTGTTCTGGCCCTATAGGAAACACAGTAGATTAGAAGAGTGCTCTTTTCTCAAAAGCAGAGTATGTTTCTTGTAAGGCGAGCTAGTATTTGTTTCCCAGTCAGAAATGGAGTTGAATCACACGCAGTTTCTGAACCTACGAGCAGGAGTTGTTTTCTGGTAAGAAGAGTCACTATTGCGCTCCATTTGCCATACACAGTGCAAATAGCATGAGCATCTCTTCCCAACAAGTACAGTGTATTGGACTGAAGAGAATCTACTGTTCTTGTCATATTCCTAAGCAGAGTTGAACTAGATATGGCCCGTGTGTCGGAAGCACAGTTCCTTTGTTCTGAGCAAGCTCACTGTTCTGGCCCTATAGGAAACACAGTAGATTAGAAGAGTGCTCTTTTCTCAAAAGCAGAGTATGTTTCTTGTAAGGCGAGCTAGTATTTATTTCCCAGTCAGAAATGGAGTTGAATCACATGCAGTTTCTGGTCCTATGAGCAATAGTTGTTCTCTGGTAAGATTAGTCACTATTGCACTCCATTTGCCATACACAGTGCAAATAGCACTAGCATCTGTTCGCAGGAAGTACAGTGTATTGGACTGAAGAGAAGCTACTGTTCTTGTCAGTTTCCTAAGCAGAGTTGAACTAGATATGGGCCGTGTGTCGGAAGCACAGTTCATTTGTTCTGAGCAAACTCACTGTTCTGGCACTATAGGAATCACAGTAGAGTAGAAGAGTGCTCTTTTCTCAAAAGCAGAGTGTGTTTCTTGTAAGGTGAGCTAGTGTTTGTTTCCCAGTCGTAAACGGAGTTGAATCATATGCAGTTTCTAGTCCTACTAGCAAGAGTTGTTTTCTGCTAAGAATTGTCACGATTGTGCTCCCATTGCCATACACAGTGCAAATAGCACTCGCGTCTGTTCCCAGCAAGTACAGTGTATTGAACGGAAGAGAAGCTACTGTTCTTGTCAGTTTCCTAAGCAGAGTTGAAGTAGATATGGCCTGTGTGTGTAGGAACCACAGTTCTTTTGTTCTGAGCAAGCTCACTGTTCTGGCCCTATAGGAAACACAGTAGATTAGAAGAGTGCTCTTTTCTCAAAAGCAGAGTGTGTTTCTTGTAACGCGAGCTAGTATTTGTTTCCCAGTCAGAAATGGAGTTGAATCTCATGCAGTTTCTGGTCCCACGAGCAAGAGTTGTTTTCTGGTAAGAAGAGTCACTATTGTGCTCCTTTTGCCATACACAGTTCAAATAGCACTAGCGTCTGTTCCCAGCAAGTACAGTGTATTGGACTGAAGAGAAGCTACTGTTCTTGTCAGTTTCCTAAGCAGAGCTGAACTAGATATGGCCCGTGTGTCGGAAGCACAGTTCCTGTGTTCTTAGCAAGCTCACTGTTCTGGCACTATAGGAATCACAGTAGAGTAGTAGAATGCTCTTTTCTCAAAAGCAGAGTGTGTTTCTTGTAAGGCGAGCTAGTGTTTGTTTCCCAGTGGTAAACGGAGTTGAATCACATGCAGTTTCTGGTCCTAGGAGCAAGAGTTCTTTTCTGGTAAGAAGAGTCACTATTGTGCTCCTTTCGCCATACACAGTGCAAATAGCACTCGCGTCTGTTCCCAGCAAGTACAGTGTATTGGACTGAAGAGAAGCTACTGTTCTTGTCAGTTTCCTAGGCAGAGTTGAACTAGATATGGCCCGTGTGTCGAAAGCACAGTTCTTTTGTTGTGAGCAAGCTCACTGTTCTGGCCCTATAGGAAACACAGTAGATTAGAAGAGTGCTCTTTTCTCAAAAGCAGAGTATGTTTCTTGTAAGGCGAGCTAGTATTTGTTTCCCAGTCAGAAATGGAGTTGAATCACATGCAGTTTCTGGTCCTATGAGCAAGAGTTGTTTTCTGGTAAGAAGAGTCACTATTGCGCTCCATTTGCCATACACAGTGCAAATAGCACTAGCGTCTTTTCCCAGCAAGTACAGTGTATTGGACTGAAGAGAAGCTACTGTTCTTGTCAGTTTCCTTAGCAGAGTTGAACTAGATATGGCCCATGTGTCGTAAGCACAGTTCCTTTGTTCTGAGCAAGCTCACTGTTCTGGCCCTATAGGAAACACAGTAGATTAGAAGAGTGCTCTTTTCTCAAAAGCAGAGTGTGTTTCTTGTAAGGCGAGCTAGTATTTGTTTCCCAGTCAGAAATGGAGTTGAATCACATGCAGTTTCTGGTCCTACGAGCAAGAGATGTTTTCTGGAAAGAAGAGTCACTATTGCGCTCCATTTGCCATACACAATGGAAATAGCACCAGCGTCTGTTCCCTGAAGTACAGTGTATTGGACTGAAGAGAAGCTACTGTTCTTGTCAGGTTCCTAAGCAGAGCTGAACTAGATATGGCCCGTGTGTCGGAAGCACAGTTCCTTTGTTCTGAGCAAGCTCACTGTTCTGGCCCTATAGGAATCACAGCAGAGTAGAAGAATGCTCTTTTCTCAAAGGCAGAGTGTGTTTCTTGTAAGGCGAGCTAGTGTTTGTTTCCCAGTCGTAAACGGAGTTGAATCATATGCAGTTTCTAGTCCTACTAGCAAGAGTTGTTTACTGCTAAGAACAGTCACAATTGCTCTCCCATTGCCATACACAGTGGAAATAGCACTCGCGTCTGTTCCCATCAGGTACAGTGTATTGGACTGAAGAGAAGCTACTGTTCTTGTCACTTTCCTAAGCAGAGTTGAACTAGATATGGCCCGTGTGTTGGAAGCACAGTTCCTTTGTTTTGAGCAAGCTCACTCTTCTGGCTCTATAGGAAACACAGTAGATTAGAAGAGTGCTCTTTTCTCAAAAGCAGAGTACGTTTCTTGTAAGGCGAACTAATATTTGTTTCCCAGTCAGAAATGGAGTTGAATCATATGCAGTTTCTAGTCCTACAAGAAAGAGTTGTTTTCTGGAAAGAAGAGTCACTATTGCGCTCCAATTGCCATACAGAGTGCAAATAGCACTAGCGTCTGTTCCCAGCAAGTACAGTTTATTGGACTGAAGAGAAGCTACTGTTCTTGTCAGTTTCCTAAGCAGAGTTGAACTAGATATGGCCCGTGTGTCGCAAGCACATTTCTTTTGTTAGGAGCAAGCTCACTGTTCTGGCCCTATAGGAATCACAGTAGAATAGAAGAGTGCTCTTTTCTCAAAAGCAGAGTGTGTTTCTTGTAAGACGAGCTAGTGTTTGTTTCCCAGTCTTAAAAGGAGTTGAATCACATGCAGTTTCTGGTCCTACTAGCAAGAGTTGTTTTCTGCTAAGAACAGTCACGATTGCGCTCCCATTGCCATACAGAGTGCAAATAGCACTTGCGTCTGTTCCCAGCAAGTACAGTGTATTGGACTGAAGAGAAGCTACTGTTCTTGTCAGTTTCCTAAGCAGAGTTGAACTAGATATGGCCCCTGTGTCGGAAGCACAGTTCTTTTGTTCTGAGCAAGCTCACTGTTCTGGCCCTATAGGAAACACAGTAGATTAGAAGAGTGCTCTTTTCTCAAAAGCAGAGTGTGTTTCTTATAAGGCGAGCTAGTATTTGTTTACCAATCAGAAATGGAGTTGAATCACATGCAGTTTCTGGTCCTACAAGCAAGAGTTGTTTTCTGATAAGAAGAGTCACTATTGCGCTCCATTTTCCATACACAGTGCAAATAGCACTAGCATCTGTTCCCAGCAAGTACAGTGTATTGTACTGAAGAGAACCTACTGTTCTTGTCAGTTTCCTAAGCAGAGCTGAACTAGATATGGCCCGTGTGTTGGAAGCACAGTTCCTTTGTTCTGAGCAAGCTCTCTGTTCTGGCCCTATAGGAATCACAGTAGAGTAGAAAAGTGCTCTTTTCTCAAAAGCAGAGTGTGTTTCTTGTAAGGTGAGCTAGTGTTTGTTTCCCAGTCGTAAACGGAGTTGAATCATATGCAGTTTCTAGTCCTACTAGCAAGAGTTGTTTTCTGCTAAGAATAGTCACGATTGTGCTCCCATTGCCATACACAGTGCAAATAGCACTCGCATCGGTTCCCAGCAAGTACAGTGTATTGGACTGAAGAGAAGCTACTGTTCTTGTCAGTTTCCTAAGCAGAGTTGAACTAGATATGGCCCGTGTGTCGGAAGCACAGTTCCTTTGTTCTGAGCAAGCTCACTGTTCTGGCCCTATAGGAATCACAGTAGAGTAGAAGAGTGCTCTTTTCTCAAAAGCAGAGTGTGTTTGTTGTAAGGCAAGCTATTGTTTGTTTCCCAGTCGTAAACGGAGTTGAATCACATGCAGTTTATGGATCTACTAGCAAGAGTTGTTTACTGCTAAGAACAGTCACAATTGCTCTCCCATTGCCATACACAGTGGAAATAGCACTAGCGTCTGTTCCCAGCAAGTACAGTGTATTGGACTGAAGAGAAGCTACTGTTCTTGTCAGTTTCCTAATGAGTTGAACTAGATATGCCCCGTATGTCGGATGCACAGTTCCTTTGTTCTGAGCAAGCTCACTGTTCTGGCCCTATAGGAAACACAGTAGATTAGAAGAGTGCTCTTTTCTCAAAAGCAGAGTGTGTTTCTTGTAAGGCGAGCTAGTATTTGTTTCCCAGTCAGAAATGGAGTTGAATCACATGCAGTTTCTGGTCCTACGATCAAGAGATGTTTTCTGGAAAGAAGTGTCACTATTGGGCTCCATTTGCCATACACAGTGGAAATAGCACTAGCGTCTGTTCCCAGCAAGTACAGTGTATTGGACTGAAGAGAAGCTACTGTTCTTGTCAGTTTCCTAAGCAGAGTTGAACTAGATATGGCCCGTGTGTCAGAAGCACAGTTCTTTTGTTCTGAGCAAGCTCACTGTTCTGGCCCTATAGGAAACACAGTAGATTAGAAGAGTGCTCTTTTCTCAAAAGCAGAGTATGTTTCTTGTAAGGCGAGCTAGTATTTGTTTCCCAGTCAGAAATGGAGTTGAATCACACGCAGTTTCTGAACCTACGAGCAGGAGTTGTTTTCTGGTAAGAAGAGTCACTATTGCGCTCCATTTGCCATACACAGTGCAAATAGCATGAGCATCTCTTCCCAACAAGTACAGTGTATTGGACTGAAGAGAATCTACTGTTCTTGTCATATTCCTAAGCAGAGTTGAACTAGATATGGCCCGTGTGTCGGAAGCACAGTTCCTTTGTTCTGAGCAAGCTCACTGTTCTGGCCCTATAGGAAACACAGTAGATTAGAAGAGTGCTCTTTTCTCAAAAGCAGAGTATGTTTCTTGTAAGGCGAGCTAGTATTTATTTCCCAGTCAGAAATGGAGTTGAATCACATGCAGTTTCTGGTCCTATGAGCAATAGTTGTTCTCTGGTAAGATTAGTCACTATTGCACTCCATTTGCCATACACAGTGCAAATAGCACTAGCATCTGTTCGCAGGAAGTACAGTGTATTGGACTGAAGAGAAGCTACTGTTCTTGTCAGTTTCCTAAGCAGAGTTGAACTAGATATGGGCCATGTGTCGGAAGCACAGTTCATTTGTTCTGAGCAAACTCACTGTTCTGGCACTATAGGAATCACAGTAGAGTAGAAGAGTGCTCTTTTCTCAAAAGCAGAGTGTGTTTCTTGTAAGGTGAGCTAGTGTTTGTTTCCCAGTCGTAAACGGAGTTGAATCATATGCAGTTTCTAGTCCTACTAGCAAGAGTTGTTTTCTGCTAAGAATTGTCACGATTGTGCTCCCATTGCCATACACAGTGCAAATAGCACTCGCGTCTGTTCCCAGCAAGTACAGTGTATTGAACGGAAGAGAAGCTACTGTTCTTGTCAGTTTCCTAAGCAGAGTTGAAGTAGATATGGCCTGTGTGTGTAGGAACCACAGTTCTTTTGTTCTGAGCAAGCTCACTGTTCTGGCCCTATAGGAAACACAGTAGATTAGAAGAGTGCTCTTTTCTCAAAAGCAGAGTGTGTTTCTTGTAACGCGAGCTAGTATTTGTTTCCCAGTCAGAAATGGAGTTGAATCTCATGCAGTTTCTGGTCCCACGAGCAAGAGTTGTTTTCTGGTAAGAAGAGTCACTATTGTGCTCCTTTTGCCATACACAGTTCAAATAGCACTAGCGTCTGTTCCCAGCAAGTACAGTGTATTGGACTGAAGAGAAGCTACTGTTCTTGTCAGTTTCCTAAGCAGAGCTGAACTAGATATGGCCCGTGTGTCGGAAGCACAGTTCCTGTGTTCTTAGCAAGCTCACTGTTCTGGCACTATAGGAATCACAGTAGAGTAGTAGAATGCTCTTTTCTCAAAAGCAGAGTGTGTTTCTTGTAAGGCGAGCTAGTGTTTGTTTCCCAGTGGTAAACGGAGTTGAATCACATGCAGTTTCTGGTCCTAGGAGCAAGAGTTCTTTTCTGGTAAGAAGAGTCACTATTGTGCTCCTTTCGCCATACACAGTGCAAATAGCACTCGCGTCTGTTCCCAGCAAGTACAGTGTATTGGACTGAAGAGAAGCTACTGTTCTTGTCAGTTTCCTAGGCAGAGTTGAACTAGATATGGCCCGTGTGTCGAAAGCACAGTTCTTTTGTTGTGAGCAAGCTCACTGTTCTGGCCCTATAGGAAACACAGTAGATTAGAAGAGTGCTCTTTTCTCAAAAGCAGAGTATGTTTCTTGTAAGGCGAGCTAGTATTTGTTTCCCAGTCAGAAATGGAGTTGAATCACATGCAGTTTCTGGTCCTATGAGCAAGAGTTGTTTTCTGGTAAGAAGAGTCACTATTGCGCTCCATTTGCCATACACAGTGCAAATAGCACTAGCGTCTTTTCCCAGCAAGTACAGTGTATTGGACTGAAGAGAAGCTACTGTTCTTGTCAGTTTCCTTAGCAGAGTTGAACTAGATATGGCCCATGTGTCGTAAGCACAGTTCCTTTGTTCTGAGCAAGCTCACTGTTCTGGCCCTATAGGAAACACAGTAGATTAGAAGAGTGCTCTTTTCTCAAAAGCAGAGTGTGTTTCTTGTAAGGCGAGCTAGTATTTGTTTCCCAGTCAGAAATGGAGTTGAATCACATGCAGTTTCTGGTCCTACGAGCAAGAGATGTTTTCTGGAAAGAAGAGTCACTATTGCGCTCCATTTGCCATACACAATGGAAATAGCACCAGCGTCTGTTCCCTGAAGTACAGTGTATTGGACTGAAGAGAAGCTACTGTTCTTGTCAGGTTCCTAAGCAGAGCTGAACTAGATATGGCCCGTGTGTCGGAAGCACAGTTCCTTTGTTCTGAGCAAGCTCACTGTTCTGGCCCTATAGGAATCACAGCAGAGTAGAAGAATGCTCTTTTCTCAAAGGCAGAGTGTGTTTCTTGTAAGGCGAGCTAGTGTTTGTTTCCCAGTCGTAAACGGAGTTGAATCATATGCAGTTTCTAGTCCTACTAGCAAGAGTTGTTTACTGCTAAGAACAGTCACAATTGCTCTCCCATTGCCATACACAGTGGAAATAGCACTCGCGTCTGTTCCCATCAGGTACAGTGTATTGGACTGAAGAGAAGCTACTGTTCTTGTCACTTTCCTAAGCAGAGTTGAACTAGATATGGCCCGTGTGTTGGAAGCACAGTTCCTTTGTTTTGAGCAAGCTCACTCTTCTGGCTCTATAGGAAACACAGTAGATTAGAAGAGTGCTCTTTTCTCAAAAGCAGAGTACGTTTCTTGTAAGGCGAACTAATATTTGTTTCCCAGTCAGAAATGGAGTTGAATCATATGCAGTTTCTAGTCCTACAAGAAAGAGTTGTTTTCTGGAAAGAAGAGTCACTATTGCGCTCCAATTGCCATACAGAGTGCAAATAGCACTAGCGTCTGTTCCCAGCAAGTACAGTTTATTGGACTGAAGAGAAGCTACTGTTCTTGTCAGTTTCCTAAGCAGAGTTGAACTAGATATGGCCCGTGTGTCGCAAGCACATTTCTTTTGTTAGGAGCAAGCTCACTGTTCTGGCCCTATAGGAATCACAGTAGAATAGAAGAGTGCTCTTTTCTCAAAAGCAGAGTGTGTTTCTTGTAAGACGAGCTAGTGTTTGTTTCCCAGTCTTAAAAGGAGTTGAATCACATGCAGTTTCTGGTCCTACTAGCAAGAGTTGTTTTCTGCTAAGAACAGTCACGATTGCGCTCCCATTGCCATACAGAGTGCAAATAGCACTCGCGTCTGTTCCCAGCAAGTACAGTGTATTGGACTGAAGAGAAGCTACTGTTCTTGTCAGTTTCCTAAGCAGAGTTGAACTAGATATGGCCCCTGTGTCGGAAGCACAGTTCTTTTGTTCTGAGCAAGCTCACTGTTCTGGCCCTATAGGAAACACAGTAGATTAGAAGAGTGCTCTTTTCTCAAAAGCAGAGTATGTTTCTTATAAGGCGAGCTAGTATTTGTTTACCAATCAGAAATGGAGTTGAATCACATGCAGTTTCTGGTCCTACAAGCAAGAGTTGTTTTCTGATAAGAAGAGTCACTATTGCGCTCCATTTTCCATACACAGTGCAAATAGCACTAGCATCTGTTCCCAGCAAGTACAGTGTATTGTACTGAAGAGAACCTACTGTTCTTGTCAGTTTCCTAAGCAGAGCTGAACTAGATATGGCCCGTGTGTTGGAAGCACAGTTCCTTTGTTCTGAGCAAGCTCTCTGTTCTGGCCCTATAGGAATCACAGTAGAGTAGAAAAGTGCTCTTTTCTCAAAAGCAGAGTGTGTTTCTTGTAAGGTGAGCTAGTGTTTGTTTCCCAGTCGTAAACGGAGTTGAATCATATGCAGTTTCTAGTCCTACTAGCAAGAGTTGTTTTCTGCTAAGAATAGTCACGATTGTGCTCCCATTGCCATACACAGTGCAAATAGCACTCGCATCGGTTCCCAGCAAGTACAGTGTATTGGACTGAAGAGAAGCTACTGTTCTTGTCAGTTTCCTAAGCAGAGTTGAACTAGATATGGCCCGTGTGTCGGAAGCACAGTTCCTTTGTTCTGAGCAAGCTCACTGTTCTGGCCCTATAGGAATCACAGTAGAGTAGAAGAGTGCTCTTTTCTCAAAAGCAGAGTGTGTTTGTTGTAAGGCAAGCTATTGTTTGTTTCCCAGTCGTAAACGGAGTTGAATCACATGCAGTTTATGGATCTACTAGCAAGAGTTGTTTACTGCTAAGAACAGTCACAATTGCTCTCCCATTGCCATACACAGTGGAAATAGCACTGGCGTCTGTTCTCATCAAGTACAGTGTATTGGACTGAAGAGAAGCTACTGTTCTTGTCAGTTTCCTAAGCAGAGTTGAACTAGATATGGCCCGTGTGTCGGAAGCACAGTTCCTTAGTTCTGAGCAAGCTCACTGTTCTGGCCCAGTAGGAAACACAGTAGATTAGAAGAGTGCTCTTTTCTCAAAAGCAGAGTGTTTTTCTTGTAAGGCGAGCTAGTGTTTGTTTCCCAGTGGTAAACGGAGTTGAATCACATGCAGTTTCTGGTCCTACTAGCAAGAGTTGTTTTCTGCTAAGAACAGTCACGATTGTGCTCCATTTGCCGTACACAGTGCAAATAGCACTAGCGTCTGTTCCCAGCAAGTACAGTGTATTGGACTGAAGAGAAGCTACTGTTCTTGTCAGTTTCCTAATGAGTTGAACTAGATATGCGCCATGTGTCGGATGAACAGTTCCTTTGTTCTGAGCAAGCTCACTGTTCTGGCCCTATAGGAAACACAGTAGATTAGAAGAGTGCTCTTTTCTCAAAAGCAGAGTATGTTTCTTGTAAGGCGAGCTAGTATTTGTTTCCCAGTCAGAAATGGAGTTGAATCACAAGCAGTTTCTGCTCCTAAAAGCAAGAGTTGTTTTCTGGTAAGAAGAGTCACTAATGCACTCCATTTGCCATACACAGTGCAAATAGCACTAGCGTCTGTTCCCAGCAAGTACAGTGTATTGGACTGAAGAGAAGCTACTGTTCTTGTCAGTTTCCTAAGCAGAGTTGAACTAGAAATGGCCCGTGTGTCAGAAGCACAGTTCCATTATTCTGAGCAATCTCACTGTTCTGGCCCTATAGGAAACAAAGTATATTAGAAGAGTGCTCTTTTCTCAAAAGCAGAGAGTGTTTCATGTAAGGCGAGCTAGTATTTGTTTCCCAGTCAGAAATGGAGTTGAATCACATGCAGTTTCTGGTCCTACTAGCAAGAGTTGTTTTCTGCTAAGAAGAGTCACTATTGTGCTCCTTTTGCCATACACAGTTCAAATAGCACTAGCGTCTGATCCCAGCAAGTACAGTGTATTGGACTGAAGAGAAGCTACTGTTCTTGTCAGTTTCCTAAGCAGAGTTGAACTAGAAATGGCCCGTGTGTCAGAAGCACAGTTCCATTGTTCTGAGCAATCTCACTGTTCTGGCCCTATAGGAAACAAAGTATATTAGAAGAGTGCTCTTACTCGAAAGGAGAGAGTGTTTCTTGTAAGGCGAGCCAGTATTTGTTTCCCAGTCAGAAATGGAGTTGAATCACATGCAGTTTCTGGTCCTACAAGCAAGAGTTGTTTTCTGGTCAGAAGAGTCATTATTGCACTCCATTTGCATACCCAGTGCAAATAGCACTAGCGTCTGTTCCCAGCAAGTACAGTGTATTGGACTGAAGAGAAGCTACTGTTCTTGTCAGTTTCCTAAGCAGAGTTGAACTAGATATGGCCCGTGTGTCGGAAGCACAGTTCCTTAGTTCTGAGCAAGCTCACTGTTCTGGCCCAGTAGGAAACACAGTAGATTAGAAGAGTGCTCTTTTCTCAAAAGCAGAGTGTTTTTCTTGTAAGGCGAGCTAGTGTTTGTTTCCCAGTGGTAAACGGAGTTGAATCACATGCAGTTTCTGGTCCTACTAGCAAGAGTTGTTTTCTGCTAAGAACAGTCACGATTGTGCTCCATTTGCCGTACACAGTGCAAATAGCACTAGCGTCTGTTCCCAGCAAGTACAGTGTATTGGACTGAAGAGAAGCTACTGTTCTTGTCAGTTTCCTAATGAGTTGAACTAGATATGCGCCATGTGTCGGATGAACAGTTCCTTTGTTCTGAGCAAGCTCACTGTTCTGGCCCTATAGGAAACACAGTAGATTAGAAGAGTGCTCTTTTCTCAAAAGCAGAGTATGTTTCTTGTAAGGCGAGCTAGTATTTGTTTCCCAGTCAGAAATGGAGTTGAATCACAAGCAGTTTCTGCTCCTAAAAGCAAGAGTTGTTTTCTGGTAAGAAGAGTCACTAATGCACTCCATTTGCCATACACAGTGCAAATAGCACTAGCGTCTGTTCCCAGCAAGTACAGTGTATTGGACTGAAGAGAAGCTACTGTTCTTGTCAGTTTCCTAAGCAGAGTTGAACTAGAAATGGCCCGTGTGTCAGAAGCACAGTTCCATTATTCTGAGCAATCTCACTGTTCTGGCCCTATAGGAAACAAAGTATATTAGAAGAGTGCTCTTTTCTCAAAAGCAGAGAGTGTTTCATGTAAGGCGAGCTAGTATTTGTTTCCCAGTCAGAAATGGAGTTGAATCACATGCAGTTTCTGGTCCTACTAGCAAGAGTTGTTTTCTGCTAAGAAGAGTCACTATTGTGCTCCTTTTGCCATACACAGTTCAAATAGCACTAGCGTCTGATCCCAGCAAGTACAGTGTATTGGACTGAAGAGAAGCTACTGTTCTTGTCAGTTTCCTAAGCAGAGTTGAACTAGAAATGGCCCGTGTGTCAGAAGCACAGTTCCATTGTTCTGAGCAATCTCACTGTTCTGGCCCTATAGGAAACAAAGTATATTAGAAGAGTGCTCTTACTCGAAAGGAGAGAGTGTTTCTTGTAAGGCGAGCCAGTATTTGTTTCCCAGTCAGAAATGGAGTTGAATCACATGCAGTTTCTGGTCCTACAAGCAAGAGTTGTTTTCTGGTCAGAAGAGTCATTATTGCACTCCATTTGCATACCCAGTGCAAATAGCACTAGCGTCTGTTCCCAGCAAGTACAGTGTATTGGACTGAAGAGAAGCTACTGTTCTTGTCAGTTTCCTCAGCAGAGTTGAACTAGATATGGCCCGTGTGTCGAAAGCACAGTTTCTTAGTTCTGAGCAAGCACACTGTTCTGGCCCTGTAGGAAACACAGTAGATTAGAAGAGTGCTCTTTTCTCAAAAGCAGAGTGTGTTTCTTGTAAGGCGAGCTAGTGTTTGTTTCCCAGTGGTAAACGGAGTTGAATCACATGCAGTTTCTGGTCCTACTAGCAAGAGTTGTTTTCTGCTAAGAACAGTCACGATTGTGCTCCATTTGCCGTACACAGTGCAAATAGCACTAGCGTCTGTTCCCAGCAAGTACAGTGTATTGGACTGAAGAGAAGCTACTGTTCTTGTCAGTTTCCTAATGAGTTGAACTAGATATGCCCCATGTGTCGGATGCACAGTTCCTTTGTTCGGAGCAAGCTCACTGTTCTGGCCCTATAGGAAACACAGTAGATTAGAAGAGTGCTCTTTTCTCAAAAGCAGAGTGTGTTTCTTGTAAGGCGAGCTAGTATTTGTTTCCCAGTCAGAAATGGAGTTGAATCACATGCAGTTTCTGGTCCTACGATCAAGAGATGTTTTCTGGAAAGAAGTGTCACTATTGGGCTCCATTTGCCATGCACAGTGGAAATAGCACTAGCGTCTGTTCCCAGCAAGTACAGTGTATTGGACTGAAGAGAAGCTACTGTTCTTGTCAGTTTCCTAAGCAGAGTTGAACTAGATATGGCCCGTGTGTCAGAAGCACAGTTCTTTTGTTCTGAGCAAGCTCACTGTTCTGGCCATATAGGAAACACAGTAGATTAGAAGAGTGCTCTTTTCTCAAAAGCAGAGTATGTTTCTTGTAAGGCGAGCTAGTATTTGTTTCCCAGTCAGAAATGGATTTGAATCACACGCAGTTTCTGAACCTACGAGCAGGAGTTGTTTTCTGGTAAGAAGAGTCACTATTGCGCTCCATTTGCCATACACAGTGCAAATAGCATGAGCATCTCTTCCCAACAAGTACAGTGTATTGGACTGAAGAGAATCTACTGTTCTTGTCATATTCCTAAGCAGAGTTGAACTAGATATGGCCCGTGTGTCGTAAGCACAGTTCCTTTGTTCTGAGCAAGCTCACTGTTCTGGCCCTAAAGGAAACACAGTAGATTAGAAGAGTGCTCTTTTCTCAAAAGCAGAGTATGTTTCTTGTAAGGCGAGCTAGTATTTATTTCCCAGTCAGAAATGGAGTTGAATCACATGCAGTTTCTGGTCCTATGAGCAATAGTTGTTCTCTGGTAAGATTAGTCACTATTGCACTCCATTTGACATACACAGTGCAAATAGCACTAGCATCTGTTCGCAGGAAGTACAGTGTATTGGACTGAAGAGAAGCTACTGTTCTTGTCAGTTTCCTAAGCAGAGTTGAACTAGATATGGCCCGTGTGTCGGAAGCACAGTTCCTTTGTTCTGAGCAAACTCACTGTTCTAGCCCTATAGGAATCACAGTAGAGTAGAAGAGTGCTCTTTTCTCAAAAGCAGAGTGTGTTTCTTGTAAGGTGAGCTAATGTTTGTTTCCCAGTCGTAAACGGAGTTGAATCACATGCAGTTTCTGGTCCTAGTAGCAAGAGTTGTTTTCAGCTAAGAATAGTCACGATTGTGCTCCCATTGCCATACACAGTGCAAATAGCACTCGCGTCCGTTCCCAGCAAGTACAGTGTATTGAACGGAAGAGAAGCTACTGTTCTTGTCAGTTTCCTAAGCAGAGTTGAAGTAGATATGGCCTGTGTGTGTAGGAACCACAGTTCTTTTGTTCTGAGCAAGCTCACTGTTCTGGCCCTATAGGAAACACAGTAGATTAGAAGAGTGCTCTTTTCTCAAAAGCAGAGTATGTTTCTTGTAAGGCGAGCTAGTATTTGTTTCCCAGTCAGAAATGGAGTTGAATCACATGCAGTTTCTGCTCCTACAAGCAAGAGTTGTTTTCTGGTAAGAAGAGTAACTAATGCACTCCATTTGCCATACACAGTGCAAATAGCACTAGCGTCTGTTCCCAGGAAGTACAGTGTATTGGACTGAAGAGAAGCTACTGTTCTTGTCAGTTTCCTAAGCAGAGTTGAACTAGATATGGCCCGTGTGTCAGAAGCACAGTTCTTTTGTTCTGAGCAAGCTCACTGTTCTGGCCATATAGGAAACACAGTAGATTAGAAGAGTGCTCTTTTCTCAAAAGCAGAGTATGTTTCTTGTAAGGCGAGCTAGTATTTGTTTCCCAGTCAGAAATGGATTTGAATCACACGCAGTTTCTGAACCTACGAGCAGGAGTTGTTTTCTGGTAAGAAGAGTCACTATTGCGCTCCATTTGCCATACACAGTGCAAATAGCATGAGCATCTCTTCCCAACAAGTACAGTGTATTGGACTGAAGAGAATCTACTGTTCTTGTCATATTCCTAAGCAGAGTTGAACTAGATATGGCCCGTGTGTCGTAAGCACAGTTCCTTTGTTCTGAGCAAGCTCACTGTTCTGGCCCTAAAGGAAACACAGTAGATTAGAAGAGTGCTCTTTTCTCAAAAGCAGAGTATGTTTCTTGTAAGGCGAGCTAGTATTTATTTCCCAGTCAGAAATGGAGTTGAATCACATGCAGTTTCTGGTCCTATGAGCAATAGTTGTTCTCTGGTAAGATTAGTCACTATTGCACTCCATTTGCCATACACAGTGCAAATAGCACTAGCATCTGTTCGCAGGAAGTACAGTGTATTGGACTGAAGAGAAGCTACTGTTCTTGTCAGTTTCCTAAGCAGAGTTGAACTAGATATGGCCCGTGTGTCGGAAGCACAGTTCCTTTGTTCTGAGCAAACTCACTGTTCTAGCCCTATAGGAATCACAGTAGAGTAGAAGAGTGCTCTTTTCTCAAAAGCAGAGTGTGTTTCTTGTAAGGTGAGCTAATGTTTGTTTCCCAGTCGTAAACGGAGTTGAATCACATGCAGTTTCTGGTCCTAGTAGCAAGAGTTGTTTTCAGCTAAGAATAGTCAGGATTGTGCTCCCATTGCCATACACAGTGCAAATAGCACTCGCGTCCGTTCCCAGCAAGTACAGTGTATTGAACGGAAGAGAAGCTACTGTTCTTGTCAGTTTCCTAAGCAGAGTTGAAGTAGATATGGCCTGTGTGTGTAGGAACCACAGTTCTTTTGTTCTGAGCAAGCTCACTGTTCTGGCCCTATAGGAAACACAGTAGATTAGAAGAGTGCTCTTTTCTCAAAAGCAGAGTATGTTTCTTGTAAGGCGAGCTAGTATTTGTTTCCCAGTCAGAAATGGAGTTGAATCACATGCAGTTTCTGCTCCTACAAGCAAGAGTTGTTTTCTGGTAAGAAGAGTAACTAATGCACTCCATTTGCCATACACAGTGCAAATAGCACTAGCGTCTGTTCCCAGGAAGTACAGTGTATTGGACTGAAGAGAAGCTACTGTTCTTGTCAGTTTCCTAAGCAGAGCTGAACTAGATATGGCCCGTGTGTCGGAAGCACTGTTCCTTTGTTCTGAGCAAGCTCACTGTTCTGGCCCTATAGGAATCACAGTAGAGTAAAAGAATGCTCTTTTCTCAAAAGCAGAGTGTGTTTCTTGTAAGGCGAGCTAGTGTTTGTTTCCCAGTCGTAAACGGAGTTGAATCATATGCAGTTTCTAGTCCTACTAGCAAGAGTTGTTTTCTGCTAAGATTAGTCACGATTGTGCTCCCATTGCCATACACAGTGCAAATAGCACTCGCGTCTGTTCCCAGCAAGTACAGTGTATTGGACTGAAGAGAAGCTACTGTTCTTGTCAGTTTCCTAAGCAGAGTTGAACTAGATATGGCCCGTGTGTCAGAAGCACAGTTCCTTTTTTCTTAGCAAGGTCACTGTTCTGGCACTATAGGAAACACAGTAGATTAGAAGAGTGCTCTTTTCTCAAAAGCAGAGTATGTTTCTTGTAAGGCGAGCTAGTATTTGTTTCCCAGTCAGAAATGGAGTTGAATCTCATGCAGTTTCTGGTCCCACGAGCAAGAGTTGTTTTCTGGTAAGAAGAGTCACTATTGTGCTCCTTTTGCCATACACAGTTCAAATAGCACTAGCGTCTGTTCCCAGCAAGTACAGTGTATTGGACTGAAGAGAAGCTACTGTTCTTGTCAGTTTCCTAAGCAGAGCTGAACTTGATATGGCCCGTGTGTCGGAAGCACAGTTCCTGTGTTCTGAGCAAGCTCACTGTTCTGGCCCTATAGGAATCACAGTAGAGTAGTAGAATGCTCTTTTCTCAAAAGCAGAGTGTGTTTCTTGTAAGGCGAGCTAGTGTTTGTTTCCCAGTGGTAAACGGAGTTGAATCACATGCAGTTTCTGCTCCTACAAGCAAGAGTTGTTTTCTGGTAAGAAGAGTCACTAATGCACTCCATTTGCCATACACAGTGCAAATAGCACTAGCGTCTGTTCCCAGCAAGTACAGTGTATTGGACTGAAGAGAAGCTACTGTTCTTGTCAGTTTCCTAAGCAGAGTTGAACTAGAAATGGCCCGTGTGTCAGAAGCACAGTTCCATTATTCTGAGCAATCTCACTGTTCTGGCCCTATAGGAAACAAAGTATATTAGAATAGTGCTCTTTTCTCAAAAGCAGAGAGTGTTTCATGTAAGGCGAGCTAGTATTTGTTTCCCAGTCAGAAATGGAGTTGAATCACATGCAGTTTCTGGTCCTACTAGCAAGAGTTGTTTTCTGCTAAGAAGAGTCACTATTGCGCTCCATTTGCCATACACAGTTCAAATAGCACTAGCGTCTGATCCCAGCAAGTACAGTGTATTGGACTGAAGAGAAGCTACTGTTCTTGTCAGTTTCCTAAGCAGAGTTGAACTAGAAATGGCCCGTGTGTCAGAAGCACAGTTCCATTGTTCTGAGCAATCTCACTGTTCTGGCCCTATAGGAAACAAAGTATATTAGAAGAGTGCTCTTTTCTCGAAAGCAGAGAGTGTTTCTTGTAAGGCGAGCCAGTATTTGTTTCCCAGTCAGAAATGGAGTTGAATCACATGCAGTTTCTGGTCCTACAAGCAAGAGTTGTTTTCTGGTCAGAAGAGTCATTATTGCACTCCATTTGCCATACCCAGTGCAAATAGCACTAGCGTCTGTTCCCAGCAAGTACAGTGTATTGGACTGAAGAGAAGCTACTGTTCTTGTCAGTTTCCTCAGCAGAGTTGAACTAGATATGGCCCGTGTGTCGGAAGCACAGTTCCTTAGTTCTGAGCAAGCACACTGTTCTGGCCCTGTAGGAAACACAGTAGATTAGAAGAGTGCTCTTTTCTCAAAAGCAGAGTGTGTTTCTTGTAAGGCGAGCTAGTGTTTGTTTCCCAGTGGTAAACAGAGTTGAATCACATGCAGTTTCTGGTCCTACTAGCAAGAGTTGTTTTCTGCTAAGAACAGTCACGATTGTGCTCCATTTGCCGTACACAGTGCAAATAGCACTAGCGTCTGTTCCCAGCAAGTACAGTGTATTGGACTGAAGAGAAGCTACTGTTCTTGTCAGTTTCCTAATGAGTTAAACTAGATATGCCCCATGTGTCGGATGCACAGTTCCTTTGTTCGGAGCAAGCTCACTGTTCTGGCCCTATAGGAAACACAGTAGATTAGAAGAGTGCTCTTTTCTCAAAAGCAGAGTGTGTTTCTTGTAAGGCGAGCTAGTATTTGTTTCCCAGTCAGAAATGGAGTTGAATCACATGCAGTTTCTGGTCCTACGATCAAGAGATGTTTTCTGGAAAGAAGTGTCACTATTGGGCTCCATTTGCCATGCACAGTGGAAATAGCACTAGCGTCTGTTCCCAGCAAGTACAGTGTATTGGACTGAAGAGAAGCTACTGTTCTTGTCAGTTTCCTAAGCAGAGTTGAACTAGATATGGCCCGTGTGTCAGAAGCACAGTTCTTTTGTTCTGAGCAAGCTCACTGTTCTGGCCCTATAGGAAACACAGTAGATTAGAAGAGTGCTCTTTTCTCAAAAGCAGAGTATGTTTCTTGTAAGGCGAGCTAGTATTTGTTTCCCAGTCAGAAATGGATTTGAATCACACGCAGTTTCTGAACCTACGAGCAGGAGTTGTTTTCTGGTAAGAAGAGTCACTATTGCGCTCCATTTGCCATACACAGTGCAAATAGCATGAGCATCTCTTCCCAACAAGTACAGTGTATTGGACTGAAGAGAATCTACTGTTCTTGTCATATTCCTAAGCAGAGTTGAACTAGATATGGCCCGTGTGTCGTAAGCACAGTTCCTTTGTTCTGAGCAAGCTCACTGTTCTGGCCCTATTGGAATCACAGTAGAGTAGAAGAGTGCTCTTTTCTCAAAAGCAGAGTGTGTTTCTTGTAACGTGAGCTAATGTTTGTTTCCCAGTCGTAAACGGAGTTGAATCACATGCAGTTTCTGGTCCTAGTAGCAAGAGTTGTTTTCAGCTAAGAATAGTCACGATTGTGCTCCCATTGCCATACACAGTGCAAATAGCACTCGTGTCCGTTCCCAGCAAGTACAGTGTATTGAACGGAAGAGAAGCTACTGTTCTTGTCAGTTTCCTAAGCAGAGTTGAAGTAGATATGGCCTGTGTGTGTAGGAACCACAGTTCTTTTGTTCTGAGCAAGCTCACTGTTCTGGCCCTATAGGAAACACAGTAGATTAGAAGAGTGCTCTTTTCTCAAAAGCAGAGTATGTTTCTTGTAAGGCGAGCTAGTATTTGTTTCCCAGTCAGAAATGGAGTTGAATCACATGCAGTTTCTGCTCCTACAAGCAAGAGTTGTTTTCTGGTAAGAAGAGTAACTAATGCACTCCATTTGCCATACACAGTGCAAATAGCACTAGCGTCTGTTCCCAGGAAGTACAGTGTATTGGACTGAAGAGAAGCTACTGTTCTTGTCAGTTTCCTAAGCAGAGCTGAACTAGATATGGCCCGTGTGTCGGAAGCACTGTTCCTTTGTTCTGAGCAAGCTCACTGTTCTGGCCCTATAGGAATCACAGTAGAGTAAAAGAATGCTCTTTTCTCAAAAGCAGAGTGTGTTTCTTGTAAGGCGAGCTAGTGTTTGTTTCCCAGTCGTAAACGGAGTTGAATCATATGCAGTTTCTAGTCCTACTAGCAAGAGTTGTTTTCTGCTAAGATTAGTCACGATTGTGCTCCCATTGCCATACACAGTGCAAATAGCACTCGCGTCTGTTCCCAGCAAGTACAGTGTATTGGACTGAAGAGAAGCTACTGTTCTTGTCAGTTTCCTAAGCAGAGTTGAACTAGATATGGCCCGTGTGTCAGAAGCACAGTTCCTTTTTTCTTAGCAAGGTCACTGTTCTGGCCCTATAGGAAACACAGTAGATTAGAAGAGTGCTCTTTTCTCAAAAGCAGAGTATGTTTCTTGTAAGGCGAGCTAGTATTTGTTTCCCAGTCAGAAATGGAGTTGAATCTCATGCAGTTGCTGGTCCCACGAGCAAGAGTTGTTTTCTGGTAAGAAGAGTCACTATTGTGCTCCTTTTGCCATACACAGTTCAAATAGCACTAGCGTCTGTTCCCAGCAAGTACAGTGTATTGGACTGAAGAGAAGCTACTGTTCTTGTCAGTTTCCTAAGCAGAGCTGAACTTGATATGGCCCGTGTGTCGGAAGCACAGTTCCTGTGTTCTGAGCAAGCTCACTGTTCTGGCCCTATAGGAATCACAGTAGAGTAGTAGAATGCTCTTTTCTCAAAAGCAGAGTGTGTTTCTTGTAAGGCGAGCTAGTGTTTGTTTCCCAGTGGTAAACGGAGTTGAATCACATGCAGTTTCTGCTCCTACAAGCAAGAGTTGTTTTCTGGTAAGAAGAGTCACTAATGCACTCCATTTGCCATACACAGTGCAAATAGCACTAGCGTCTGTTCCCAGCAAGTACAGTGTATTGGATTGAAGAGAAGCTACTGTTCTTGTCAGTTTCCTAAGCAGAGTTGAACTAGAAATGGCCCGTGTGTCAGAAGCACAGTTCCATTATTCTGAGCAATCTCACTGTTTTGGCCCTATAGGAAACAAAGTATATTAGAAGAGTGCTCTTTTCTCAAAAGCAGAGAGTGTTTCATGTAAGGCGAGCTAGTATTTGTTTCCCAGTCAGAAATGGAGTTGAATCACATGCAGTTTCTGGTCCTACTAGCAAGAGTTGTTTTCTGCTAAGAAGAGTCACTATTGCGCTCCATTTGCCATACACAGTGCAAATAGCACTAGAGTCTGATCCCAGCAAGTACAGTGTATTGGACTGAAGAGAAGCTACTGTTCTTGTCAGTTTCCTAGGCAGAGTTGAACTAGAAATGGCCCGTGTGTCAGAAGCACAGTTCCATTGTTCTGAGCAATCTCACTGTTCTGGCCCTATAGGAAACAAAGTATATTAGAAGAGTGCTCTTTTCTCAAAAGCAGAGAGTGTTTCTTGTAAGGCGAGCTTGTATTTGTTTCCCAGTCAGAAATGGAGTTGAATCACATGCAGTTTCTGGTCCTACGAGCAAGAGTTGTTTTCTGGTCAGAAGAGTCATTATTGCACTCCATTTGCCATACACAGTGCAAATAGAACTAGCGTCTGTTCCCAGCAAGTACAGTGTATTGGACTGAAGAGAAGCTACTGTTCTTGTCAGTTTCCTAAGCAGAGTTGAACTAGATATGGCCCGTGTGTCGGATGCACAGTTCCTTTGTTCTGAGCAAGCTCACTGTTCTGGCCCTGTAGGAAACACAGTAGATTAGAAGAGTGCTCTTTTCTCAAAAGCAGAGTGTGTTTCTTGTAAGGCGAGCTAGTGTTTGTTTCCCAGTGGTAAACGGAGTTGAATCACATGCAGTTTCTGGTCCTACTAGCAAGAGTTGTTTTCTGCTAAGAACAGTCACGATTGTGCTCCATTTGCCATACACAGTGCAAATAGCACTAGCGTCTGTTCCCAGCAAGTACAGTGTATTGGACTGAAGAGAAGCTACTGTTCTTGTCAGTTTCCTAATGAGTTGAACTAGATATGCCCCGTATGTCGGATGCACAGTTCCTTTGTTCTGAGCAAGCTCACTGTTCTGGCCCTATAGGAAACACAGTAGATTAGAAGAGTGCTCTTTTCTCAAAAGCAGAGTGTGTTTCTTGTAAGGCGAGCTAGTATTTGTTTCCCAGTCAGAAATGGAGTTGAATCACATGCAGTTTCTGGTCCTACGATCAAGAGATGTTTTCTGGAAAGAAGTGTCACTATTGGGCTCCATTTGCCATACACAGTGGAAATAGCACTAGCGTCTGTTCCCAGCAAGTACAGTGTATTGGACTGAAGAGAAGCTACTGTTCTTGTCAGTTTCCTAAGCAGAGTTGAACTAGATATGGCCCGTGTGTCAGAAGCACAGTTCTTTTGTTCTGAGCAAGCTCACTGTTCTGGCCCTATAGGAAACACAGTAGATTAGAAGAGTGCTCTTTTCTCAAAAGCAGAGTATGTTTCTTGTAAGGCGAGCTAGTATTTGTTTCCCAGTCAGAAATGGAGTTGAATCACACGCAGTTTCTGAACCTACGAGCAGGAGTTGTTTTCTGGTAAGAAGAGTCACTATTGCGCTCCATTTGCCATACACAGTGCAAATAGCATGAGCATCTCTTCCCAACAAGTACAGTGTATTGGACTGAAGAGAATCTACTGTTCTTGTCATATTCCTAAGCAGAGTTGAACTAGATATGGCCCGTGTGTCGGAAGCACAGTTCCTTTGTTCTGAGCAAGCTCACTGTTCTGGCCCTATAGGAAACACAGTAGATTAGAAGAGTGCTCTTTTCTCAAAAGCAGAGTATGTTTCTTGTAAGGCGAGCTAGTATTTATTTCCCAGTCAGAAATGGAGTTGAATCACATGCAGTTTCTGGTCCTATGAGCAATAGTTGTTCTCTGGTAAGATTAGTCACTATTGCACTCCATTTGCCATACACAGTGCAAATAGCACTAGCATCTGTTCGCAGGAAGTACAGTGTATTGGACTGAAGAGAAGCTACTGTTCTTGTCAGTTTCCTAAGCAGAGTTGAACTAGATATGGGCCGTGTGTCGGAAGCACAGTTCATTTGTTCTGAGCAAACTCACTGTTCTGGCACTATAGGAATCACAGTAGAGTAGAAGAGTGCTCTTTTCTCAAAAGCAGAGTGTGTTTCTTGTAAGGCGAGCTAATGTTTGTTTCCCAGTCGTAAACGGAGTTGAATCACATGCAGTTTCTGGTCCTATTAGCAAGAGTTGTTTTCAGCTAAGAATAGTCACGATTGTGCTCCCATTGCCATACACAGTGCAAATAGCACTCGCGTCTGATCCCAGCAAGTACAGTGTATTGAACGGAAGAGAAGCTACTGTTCTTGTCAGTTTCCTAAGCAGAGTTGAAGTAGATATGGCCTGTGTGTGTAGGAACCACAGTTCTTTTGTTCTGAGCAAGCTCACTGTTCTGGCCCTATAGGAAACACAGTAGATTAGAAGAGTGCTCTTTTCTCAAAAGCAGAGTGTGTTTCTTGTAACGCGAGCTAGTATTTGTTTCCCAGTCAGAAATGGAGTTGAATCTCATGCAGTTTCTGGTCCCACGAGCAAGAGTTGTTTTCTGGTAAGAAGAGTCACTATTGTGCTCCTTTTGCCATACACAGTTCAAATAGCACTAGCGTCTGTTCCCAGCAAGTACAGTGTATTGGACTGAAGAGAAGCTACTGTTCTTGTCAGTTTCCTAAGCAGAGCTGAACTAGATATGGCCCGTGTGTCGGAAGCACAGTTCCTGTGTTCTTAGCAAGCTCACTGTTCTGGCACTATAGGAATCACAGTAGAGTAGTAGAATGCTCTTTTCTCAAAAGCAGAGTGTGTTTCTTGTAAGGCGAGCTAGTGTTTGTTTCCCAGTCTTAAACGGAGTTGAATCATATGCAGTTTCTGGTCCTACTAGCAAGAGTTGTTTTCTGCTAAGAACAGTCACGATTGTGCTCCCATTTCCATACACAGTACAAATAGCACTCGCGTCTGTTCCCAGCATGTACAGTGTATTGGACTGAAGAGAAGCTACTGTTCTTGTCAGTTTCCTAAGCAGAGTTGAACTAGATATGCCCAGTGTGTCGGAAGCACAGTTCCTTTGTTCTGAGCAAGCTCACTTTTCTGGCCCTATAGGAAACACAGTAGATTAGATTTTCTCAAAAGCAGAGTGTGTTTCTTGTAAGGCGAGCTAGTATTTGTTTCCCAGTCAGAAATGGAGTTGAATCACATGCAGTTTCTGGTCCTAGGAGCAAGAGTTCTTTTCTGGTAAGAAGAGTCACTATTGTGCTCCTTTCGCCATACACATTGCAAATAGCACTCGCGTCTGTTCCCAGCAAGTACAGTGTATTGGACTGAAGAGAAGCTACTGTTCTTGTCAGTTTCCTAGGCAGAGTTGAACTAGATATGGCCCGTGTGTCGAAAGCACAGTTCTTTTGTTGTGAGCAAGCTCACTGTTCTGGCCCTATAGGAAACACAGTAGATTAGAAGAGTGCTCTTTTCTCAAAAGCAGAGTATGTTTCTTGTAAGGCGAGCTAGTATTTGTTTCCCAGTCAGAAATGGAGTTGAATCACATGCAGTTTCTGGTCCTATGAGCAAGAGTTGTTTTCTGGTAAGAAGAGTCACTATTGCGCTCCATTTGCCATACACAGTGCAAATAGCACTAGCGTCTTTTCCCAGCAAGTACAGTGTATTGGACTGAAGAGAAGCTACTGTTCTTGTCAGTTTCCTTAGCAGAGTTGAACTAGATATGGCCCATGTGTCGTAAGCACAGTTCCTTTGTTCTGAGCAAGCTCACTGTTCTGGCCCTATAGGAAACACAGTAGATTAGAAGAGTGCTCTTTTCTCAAAAGCAGAGTGTGTTTCTTGTAAGGCGAGCTAGTATTTGTTTCCCAGTCAGAAATGGAATTGAATCACATGCAGTTTCTTGTCCTACGAGCAAGAGATGTTTTCTGGAAAGTAGAGTCACTATTGCGCTCCATTTGCCATACACAGTACAAAGAGCCCTCGCGTCTATTCCCAGCAAGTATAGTGTATTGGACTGAAGAGAAGCTACTGTTCTGGTATGTTTCCTAAGCGGAGTTGAACTAGATATGGCCCGTGTGTCGGAAGCACAGTTCCTTTGTTCTGAGCAAGCTCACTGTTCTGGCCCTATAGGAATCACAGTAGACTAGAAGAGTGCTCTTTTCTCAAAAGCAGAGTGTGTTTCTTGTAAGGCGAGCTAGTGTTTGTTTCCCAGTCGTAAATGGAGTTGAATCACATGCAGTTTCTGGTCCTACTAGCAAGAGTTGTTTTCTGCTAAGAACAGTCACAATTGAGCTCCCAATGCCATACACAGTGCAAATAGCACTCGCGTCTGTTCCCAGCAAGTACAGTGTATTGGACTGAAGAGAAGCTACTGTTCTTGTCATTTTCCTAAGCAGATTTGAAGTAGATATGCCCCTGAGTCGGAAGCACAGTTCTTTTGTTCTGAGCAAGCTCACTGTACTGGCCCTATAGGAAACAGTGTAGATTAAAAGAGTGCTCTTTTCTCAAAAGCAGAGTATGTTTCTTGTAAGGTGAGCTAGTATTTGTTTCCCAGTCAGAAATGGACTTGAATCACATGCAGTTTCTGCTCCTACAAACAAGAGTTGTTTTCTGGTAAGAAGAGTCACTATTGCACTCCATTTGCCATACACAGTGCAAATAGCACTAGCGTCTGTTCACAGCAAGTACAGTGTATTGGACTGAAGAGAAGCTACTGTTCTTGTCAGTTTCCTAAGCAGAGTTGAACTAGATATGGCCCGTGTGTTGGAAGCACAGTTCCTTTGTTCTGAGCAAGCTCACTCTTCTGGCCTAATAGGAATCACAGTAGAGTAGAACAGTGCTCTTTTCTCAAAAGCAGAGTGTGTTTCTTGTAAGGCGAGCTAGTGTTTGTTTCACAGTCGTAAACGGAGTTGAATCACATGCAGTTTCTGGTCCTACTAGCAAGAGTTTTTTTCTGCTAAGAACAGTCACGATTGCGCTCCCATTGCCATACACAGTGCAAATAGCACTCGCGTCTGTTCCCAGCAAGTACAGTGTATTGGACTGAAGAGAAGCTACTGTTCTTGTCAGTTTTCTAAGAAGAGTTGAACTAGATATGGCCCGTGTGTGGGAAGCACAGTTCCTTTGTTCTGAGCAAGCTCACTGCTCTGGCCCTATAGGAAACACAGTAGATTAGAAGAGTGCTCTTTTCTCAAAAGCAGAGTGTGTTTCTTGTAAGGCGAGCTAGTATTTGTTTCCCAGTCAGAAATGGAGTTGAATCACATGCAGTTTCTGATCCTACGAGCAAGAGTTGTTTTCTGGTAAGAAGAGTCACTATTGTGCTCCATTTGCCATACACAGTGCAAATAGAACTAGCGTCTGTTAACAGGAAGTACAGTGTATTGGACTGAAGAGAAGCTACTGTTCTTGTCAGTTTCCTAAGCAGAGATGAACTGGATATGGCCCGTGTGTTGGAAGCACAGTTCCTTTGTTCTGAGCAAGCTCACTGTTCTGGCCCTATGGGAATCACAGTAGACTAGAAGAGTGCTCTTTTCTCAAAAGCAGAGTGTGTTTCTTGTAAGGCGAGCTAGTGTTTGTTTCCCAGTCGTAAATGGAGTTGAATCTCATGCAGTTTCTGGTCCTACTAGCAAGAGTTGTTTTCTGGTAAGAACAGTCACTATTGCGCTCCATTTGCCATACACAGTGCATAAAGCACTCGCGTCTGTTCCCAGCAAGTACAGTGTATTGGACTGAAGAGAAGCTACTGTTCTTGTCATTTTCCTAAGCAGAGTTGAACTAGATATGCCCCCTGTGTCGGAAGCACAGTTCGTTTGTTCTGAGCAAGCTCACTCTTCTGGCCCTACAGGAAACACAGTAAATTAGAAGAGTGCTCTTTTCTCAAAAGCAGAGTATGTTTCTTGTAAGGCGAGCTAGTATTTGTTTCCCAGTCAGAAATGGAGTTGAATCACATGCAGTTTCTGCTCCTACAAGCAAGAGTTGTTTTCTGGTAAGAAGAGTCACTATTGAGCTCCATTTGCCATACACAATGCAAATAGCACTCGCGTCTGTTCCCAGCAAGTACAGTGTATCGGACTGAAGAGAAGCCACTGTTCTTGTCAGTTTCCTAAGCAGAGTTGAACTGGATATGGCCCGTGTGTTGGAAGCACAGTTCTTTTGTTCTGAGCAAGCTCACTGTTCTGGCCCCATAGGAAACACAGAAGAGTAGAAGAGTGCTCTTTTCTCCAAAGCAGAGTATGTTTCTTGTAAGGCGAGCTAGTATTTGTTTCCCAGTCAGAAATGGAGTTGAATCACATGCAGTTTCTTCTCCTACGAGCAAGATTTGTTTTATGGTAAGAATAGTCACTATTGCGCTCCCATTGCCATACACAGTGCAAATTGCACTCGCATCTGTTTCCTGCAAGTACAGTGTATTGGACTGAAGAGAAGCTACTGTTCTTGTCAGTTTCCTAAGCAGAGTTAACTAGATACGGCCCCTGTGTCAGAAGCACAGTTCCTTTGTTCTGAGCAAGCTCACTGTTCTGGCCCTATAGGAATCACAGTAGAGTAGAAGAGTGCACTTTTCTCAAAAGCAGAGTGTGTTTCTTGTAAGGCGAGCTAGTATTTGTTTCCCAGTCAGAAATGGAGTTGAATCACATGCAGTTTCTGGTCCCACGAGCAAGAGTTGTTTTCTGGTAGGAAGAGTCACTATTGCGCTCCATTTGCCATACACAGTGCAAATAGCACTAGCGTCTGTTCACAGCAAGTACAGTGTATTGGACTGAAGAGAAGCTACTGTTCTTGTCAGTTTCCTAAGCAGAGTTGAACTAGATATGGCCCGTGTGTTGGAAGAACAGTTCCTTTGTTCTGAGCAAGCTCACTGTTCTGGCCCCATAGGAATCACAGTAGACTAGAAGAGTGCTCTTTTCTCAAAAGCAGAGTGAGTTTCTTGTAAGGCGAGCTAGTGTTTGTTTCCCAGTCGTAAACGGAGTTGAATCACATGCAGTTTCTGGTCCTACTAGCAAGAGTTGTTTTCTGCTAAGAACAGTCACGATTGCGCTCCCATTGCGATACACAGTGCAAATAGCACTCACGTCTGTTCCCAGCAAGTACAGTGTATTGGACTGAAGAGAAGCTACTGTTCTTGTCAGTTTCCTAATCAGAGTTGAACTAGCTGTGGCCCGATTGTTCGAAGCACAGTTCTTTTGTTCTGAGCAAGGTCATTGTTCTGGCCCTATAGGAAACACAGTAGATTAGAAGAGTGCTCTTTTCTCAGAAGCAGAGTATGATTCTTGTAGGGCGAGCTAGTATTTCTTTCCTAGTCAGAAATGGAGATGAATCACATGCAGTTTCTGTTCCTACGAGTAAGAGTTGTTTTCTGGTAAGAAGAGTCACTATTGTGCTCCATTTGCCATACACAGTGCAAAAAGCACTAGCATCTGTTCCCAGCAAGTACAGTGTATTGGACTGAAGAGAAGCCACTGACTTGTCAGTTTCCTAAGAAGAATTGAACTAGATATGGCCCCTGTGTTCGAAGCACAGTTCTTTTGTTCTGAGCACGCTCACTGTTCTGGCCCTATAGGAATCACAGTAGAGTAGAAGAGTGCTCTTTTCTCAAAAGTAGAGTGTGTTTCTTGTAAGGCGAGCTAGTGTTTGTTTCACAGTCATAAACAGAGTTGAATCACATGCAGTTTCTGGTCCTATGAGCAAGAGTTGTTTTCTGCTAAGAACAGTCACGATTGCGCTCCCATTGCCATACACAGTGCAAATAGCACTAGCGTCTGTTCCCAGCAAGTACAGTGTATTGGACTGAAGAGAAGCTACTGTTCTTGTCAGTTTCCTAAGCAGAGTTGAACTAGATATGGCCCGTGTGTCGGAAGCACAGTTCCTTTGTTCTGAGCAAGCTCACTGTTCTGGCCCTATAGGAAACACAGTAGATTAGAAGAGTGCTCTTTTCTCAAAAGCAGAGTGTGTTTCTTGTAAGGCGAGCTAGTATTTGTTTCCCAGTCAGAAATGGAGTTGAATCACATGCAGTTTCTGGTCCTACAAGCAAGAGTTGTTTTCTGGTAAGAAGAGTCACTATTGCGCTCAATTTGCCATACACAGTGCAAATAGCACTAGCGACTGTTCCCAGCAAGTACAGTGTATTGGACTGAAGAGAAGCTACTGTTCTTGTCAGTTTCCTAAGCAGAGTTGAACTGGATAAGGCCCGTGTGTCGGAAGCACAGTTCCTTTGTTGTGAGCAAGCTCACTGTTCTGGCCCTATAGGAATCACAGTAGACTAGAAGAGTGCTCTTTTCTCAAAAGCAGAGTGTGTTTCTTGTAAGGCGAGCTAGTATTTGTTTCCCAGTCCGAAACGGAGTTGAATCACATGCAGTTTCTGATCCTACGTGCAAGAGTTGTTTTCTGGTAAGAAGAGTCACTATTGCGCTCCATTTGCCATACACAGTGCAAATAGCACTAGCGTCTGTTCCCAGCAAGTACAGTGTATTGGACTGAAGAGAAACTACTGTTCTTGTCAGTTTCCTAAGCAGAGTTGAACTAGATATGGCCCGTGTGTCGGAAGCACAGTTCCTTTGTTCTGAGCAAGCTCACTGCTCTGGCCCTATAGGAAACACAGTAGATTAGAAGAGTGCTCTTTTCTCAAAAGCAGAGTGTGTTTCTTGTAAGGCGAGCTAGTATTTGTTTCCCAGTCAGAAACGGAGTTGAATCACATGCAGTTTCTGATCCTACGAGCAAGAGTTGTTTTCTGGTAAGAAGAGTCACTATTGTGCTCCATTTGCCATACACAGTGCAAATAGCACTAGCGTCTGTTAACAGGAAGTACAGTGTATTGGACTGAAGAGAAGCTACTGTTCTTGTCATTTTCCTAAGCAGAGTTGAACTGGATATGGCCCGTGTGTCGGAAGCACAGTTCCTTTGTTCTGAGCAAACTCACTGTTCTGGCCCTATGGGAATCACAGTAGACTAGAAGAGTGCTCTTTAATCAAAAGCAGAGTGTGTTTCTTGTAAGGCGAGCTAGTGTTTGTTTCCCAGTCGTAAATGGAGTTGAATCACATGCAGTTTCTGGTCCTACAAGCAAGAGTTGTTTTCTGGTAAGAAGAGTCACTATTGCGCTCCATTTGCCATACACAGTGCAAATAGCACTAGCGTCTGTTCCCAGCAAGTACAGTGTATTGGATTGAAGAGAAGCTGCTGTTCTTGTCAGTTTCCTAAGCAGAGTTGAACTAGATATGGCCCGTGTGTCGGAAGCACAGTTCCTTTGTTGTGAGCAAGCTCACTCTTCTGGCCCTATAGGAATCACAGTAGACTAGAAGAGCGCTCTTTTCTCAAAAGCAGAGTGTGTTTCTTGTAAGGCGAGCTAGTGTTTGTTTCCCAGTCGTAAAGGGAGTTGAATCACATGCAGTTTCTGGTCCTACTAGCAAGAGTTGTTTACTGCTAAGAACAGTCACAATTGCTCTCCCATTGCCATACACAGTGGAAATAGCACTCGCGTCTGTTCCCATCAGGTACAGTGTATTGGACTGAAGAGAAGCTACTGTTCTTTTCTCTTTCCTAAGCAGAGTTGAACTAGATATGGCCTGTGTGGGGGAAGCACAGTTCCTTTGTTTTGAGCAAGCTCACTCTTCTGGCTCTATAGGAAACACAGTAGATTAGAAGAGTGCTCTTTTCTCAAAAGCAGAGTGTGTTTCTTGTAAGGCGAGCTAGTATTTGTTTTCCGGTCAGAAATGGAGTTGAATCACATGCAGTTTCTGGTCCTATGAGGAAGAGTTGTTTTGTGGTAAAAAGAGACACTATTGAGCTCCATTTGCCATACACAGTGCAAATAGCACTAGCGTCTGTTCCTAGCAAGTACAGTGTATTGGACTGAAGAGAAGCTACTGTTGTTGTCAGTTTCCTAAGTCGAGTTGAACTGGATATGGCCCGTGTGTAGGAAGCACAGTTCCTTTGTTGTGAGCAAGCTCACTGTTCTGGCCCTATAGGAATCACAGTAGACTAGAAGAGTGCTCTTTTCTCAAAAGCAGAGTGTGTTTCTTGTAAGGCGAGCTAGTGTTTGTTTCCCAGTCGTAAATGGAGTAGAATCACATGCAGTTTCTGGTCCTACTAGCAAGAGTTGTTTTCTGCAAAGAACAGTCACGATTGCGTTCCCATTGCCATACACAGTGCAAATAGCACTCGCGTCTGTTCCCAGGAAGTACAGTGTATTGGACTGAAGAGAAGCTACTGTTCTTGTAATGTTCCTAAGCAGAGTTGAACTAGATATGCCCCCTGTGTCGGAAGCACAGTTCTTTTGTTCTGAGCAAGCTCACTGTTGTGGCCCTATAGGAAACACAGTAGACTAGAAGAGTGCTCTTTTCTCAAAAGCAGAGTATGTTTCTTGTAAGGCGAGCTAGTATTTGTTTCCCAGTCAGAAATGGAGTTGAATCACATGCAGTTTCTGGTCCTACAAGCAAGAGTTGTTTTCTGGTAAGAAGAGTCACTATTGCGCTCCATTTGCCATACACAGTGCAAATAGCACTAGCGTCTGTTCCCAGCAAGTACAGTGTATTGGACTGAAGAGAAGCTACTGTTCTTGTCAGTTTCCTAAGCAGAGTTGAACTAGATATGGCCCGTGTGTTGCAAGCACATTTCTTTTGTTAGGAGCAAGCTCACTGTTCTGGCTTTGTAGGAATCACAGTAGAATAGAAGAGTGCTCTTTTCTCAAAAGAAGAGTGTGTTTCTGGTAAGATGAGCTAGTGTTTGTTTCCCAGTCTTAAAAGGAGTTGAATCACATGCAGTTTCTGGTCCTACTAGCAAGAGTTGTTTTCTGCTAAGAACAGTCACGATTGTGCTCCATTTGCCGTACACAGTGCAAATAGCACTAGAGTCTGTTCCCAGCAAGTACAGTGTATTGGACTGAAGAGAAGCTACTGTTCTTGTCAGTTTCCTAATGAGTTGAACTAGATATGCCCCATGTGTCGGATGCACAGTTCCTTTGTTCTGAGCAAGCTCACTGTTCTGGCCCTGTAGGAAACACAGTAGATTAGAAGAGTGCTCTTTTCTCAAAAGCAGAGTATGTTTCTTGTAAGGCGAGCTAGTATTTGTTTCCCAGTCAGAAATGGAGTTGAATCACATGCAGTTTCTGCTCCTACAAGCAAGAGTTGTTTTCTGGTAAGAAGAGTCACTAATGCACTCCATTTGCCATACACAGTGCAAATAGCACTAGCGTCTGTTCCCAGCAAGTACAGTGTATTGGACTGAAGAGAAGCTACTGTTCTTGTCAGTTTCCTAAGCAGAGTTGAACTAGAAATGGCCCGTGTGTCAGAAGCACAGTTCCATTATTCTGAGCAATCTCACTGTTCTGGCCATATAGGAAACAAAGTATATTAGAAGAGTGCTCTTTTCTCAAAAGCAGAGAGTGTTTCATGTAAGGCGAGCTAGTATTTGTTTCCCAGTCAGAAATGGAGTTGAATCACATGCAGTTTCTGGTCCTACTAGCAAGAGTTGTTTTCTGCTAAGAAGAGTCACTATTGCGCTCCATTTGCCATACACAGTGCAAATAGCACTAGCGTCTGATCCCAGCAAGTACAGTGTATTGGACTGAAGAGAAGCTACTGTTCTTGTCAGTTTCCTAAGCAGAGTTGAACTAGAAATGGCCCGTGTGTCAGAAGCACAGTTCCATTGTTTTGAGCAATCTCACTGTTCTGGCCCTATAGGAAACAAAGTATATTAGAAGAGTGCTCTTTTCTCAAAAGCAGAGAGTGTTTCTTGTAAGGCGAGCTAGTATTTGTTTCCCAGTCAGAAATGGAGTTGAATCACATGCAGTTTCTGGTCCTACTAGCAAGAGTTGTTTTCTGGGCAGAAGAGTCATTATTGCACTCCATTTGCCATACACAGTGCAAATAGCACTAGCGTCTGTTCCCAGCAAGTACAGTGTATTGGACTGAAGAGAAGCTACTGTTCTTGTCAGTTTCCTCAGCAGAGTTGAACTAGATATGGCCCGTGTGTCGGAAGCACAGTTCCTTAGTTCTGAGTAAGCTCACTGTTCTGGCCCTGTAGGAAACACAGTAGATTAGAAGAGTGCTCTTTTCTCAAAAGCAGAGTGTGTTTCTTGTAAGGCGAGCTAGTGTTTGTTTCCCAGTGGTAAACGGAGTTGAATCACATGCAGTTTCTGGTCCTACTAGCAAGAGTTGTTTTCTGCTAAGAACAGTCACGATTGTGCTCCAATTGCCGTACACAGTGCAAATAGCACTAGCGTTTGTTCCCAGCAAGTACAGTGTATTGGACTGAAGAGAAGCTACTGTTCTTGTCAGTTTCCTAGTGAGTTGAACTAGATATGCCCCATGTGTCGGATGCACAGTTCCTTTGTTCGGAGCAAGCTCACTGTTCTGGCCCTATAGGAAACACAGTAGATTAGAAGAGTGCTCTTTTCTCAAAAGCAGAGTGTGTTTCTTGTAAGGCGAGCTAGCCTTTGTTTCCCAGTCATAAATGGAGTTGAATCACATGCAGTTTTTGCTCCTACAAGCAAGAGTTGTTTTCTGGTAAGAAGAGTCACTATTGCGCTCCGTTTGCCATACACAATGCAAATAGCACTAGCGTCTGTTCCCAGCAAGTACAGTGTATTGGACTGAAGAGAAGCTACTGTTCTTGTCAGTTTCCTAAGCAGAGTTGAACTAGATATGGCCCGTGTGTCGGATGCACAGTTCCTTTGTTCTGAGCAAGCTCACTGTTCTGGCCCTGTAGGAAACACAGTAGATTAGAAGAGTGCTCTTTTCTCAAAAGCAGAGTGTGTTTCTTGTAAGGCGAGCTAGTGTTTTTTTCCCAGTGGTAAACGGAGTTGAATCACATGCAGTTTCTGGTCCTACTAGCAAGAGTTGTTTTCTGCTAAGAACAATCACGATTGTTTTCCATTTGCCATACACAGTGCAAATAGCACTAGCGTCTGTTCCCAGCAAGTACAGTGTATTGGACTGAAGAGAAGCTACTGTTCTTGTCAGTTTCCTAAGCAGAGTTGAACTAGGTATGCCCCCTGTGTCGGAAGCACAGTTCTTTTGTTCTGAGTAAGCTCACTGTTCTGGCCCTATAGGAAACCCAGTAGATTAGAAGAGTGCTCTTTTCTCAAAAGCAGAGTATGATTCTTGTAGGGCGAGCTAGTATTTGTTTCCTAGTCAGAAATGGAGATGAATCACATGCAGTTTCTGTTCCTACGAGAAAGAGTTGTTTTCTGGTAAGAAGAGTCACTATTGCGCTCCAATTGCCATACAGAGTGCAAATAGCACTAGCGTCTGTTCCCAGCAAGTACAGTTTATTGGACTGAAGAGAAGCTACTGTTCTTGTCAGTTTCCTAAGCAGAGTTGAACTAGATATGGCCCGTGTGTTGCAAGCACATTTCTTTTGTTAGGAGCAAGCTCACTGTTCTGGCCCTATAGGAATCACAGTAGAATAGAAGAGTGCTCTTTTCTCAAAAGCAGAGTGTGTTTCTTGTAAGATGAGCTAGTGTTTGTTTCCCAGTCTTAAAAGGAGTTGAATCACATGCAGTTTCTGGTCCTACTAGCAAGAGTTGTTTTCTGCTAAGAACAGTCACGATTGCGCTCCATTTGCCATATACAGTACAAATAGCACTCGAGTCTGTTCCTAGCAAGTACAGTGTATTGGACTGAAGAGAAGCTACTGTTCTTGTCAGTTTCCTAAGCAGAGTTGAACTAGATATGGCCCGTGTGTCGGAAGCACAGTTCCTTTTTTCTGAGCAAGCTCACTGTTCTGGCCCTATAGGAATCACAGGAGAGTAGAACAGTGCTCTTTTCTCAAAAGCAGAGTGTGTTTCTTGTAAGGCGAGCTAGTGTTTGTTTCCCAGTCGTAAACGGAGTGGAATCACATGCAGTTTCTGGTCCTACTAGCAAGAGTTGTTTTCTGCTAAGAACAGTCACGATTGTGCTCCATTTGCCATACACAGTACAAATAGCACTAGCGTCTGATCCCAGCAAGTACAGTGTATTGGACTGAAGAGAAGCTACTGTTCTTGTCAGTTTCCTAAGCAGAGTTGAACTAGAAATGGCCCGTGTGTCAGAAGCACAGTTCCATTGTTCTGAGCAATCTCACTGTTCTGGCCCTATAGGAAACAAAGTATATTAGAAGAGTGCTCTTTTCTCAAAAGCAGAGAGTGTTTCTTGTAAGGCGAGCTAGTATTTGTTTCCCAGTCAGAAATGGAGTTGAATCACATGCAGTTTCTGGTCCTACGAGCAAGAGTTGTTTTCTGGTCAGAAGAGTCATTATTGCACTCCATTTGCCATACACAGTGCAAATAGCAATAGCGTCTGTTCCCAGCAAGTACAGTGTATTGGACTGAAGAGAAGCTACTGTTCTTGTCAGTTTCCTCAGCAGAGTTGAACTAGATATGGCCCGTGTGTCGGAAGCACAGTTCCTTAGTTCTGAGCTAGCTCACTGTTCTGGCCCTGTAGGAAACACAGTAGATTAGAAGAGTGCTCTTTTCTCAAAAGCAGAGTGTGTTTCTTGTAAGGCGAGCTAGTGTTTGTTTCCCAGTGGTAAACGGAGTTGAATCACATGCAGTTTCTGGTCCTACTAGCAAGAGTTGTTTTCTGCTAAGAACAGTCACGATTGTGCTCCATTTGCCGTACACAGTGCAAATAGCACTAGCGTCTGTTCCCAGCAAGTACAGTGTATTGGACTGAAGAGAAGCTACTGTTCTTGTCAGTTTCCTAATGAGTTGAACTAGATATGCCCCATGTGTCGGATGCACAGTTCCTTTGTTCTGAGCAAGCTCACTGTTCTGGCCCTGTAGGAAACACAGTAGATTAGAAGAGTGCTCTTTTCTCAAAAGCAGAGTATGTTTCTTGTAAGGCGAGCTAGTATTTGTTTCCCAGTCAGAAATGGAGTTGAATCACATGCAGTTTCTGCTCCTACAAGCAAGAGTTGTTTTCTGGTAAGAAGAGTCACTAATGCACTCCATTTGCCATACACAGTGCAAATAGCACTAGCGTCTGTTCCCAGCAAGTACAGTGTATTGGACTGAAGAGAAGCTACTGTTCTTGTCAGTTTCCTAAGCAGAGTTGAACTAGAAATGGCTCGTGTGTCAGAAGCACAGTTCCATTATTCTGAGCAATCTCACTGTTCTGGCCCTATAGGAAACAAAGTATATTAGAAGAGTGCTCTTTTCTCAAAAGCAGAGAGTGTTTCATGTAAGGCGAGCTAGTATTTGTTTCCCAGTCAGAAATGGAGTTGAATCACATGCAGTTTCTGGTCCTACTAGCAAGAGTTGTTTTCTGCTAAGAAGAGTCACTATTGCGCTCCATTTGCCATACACAGTGCAAATAGCACTAGCGTCTGATCCCAGCAAGTAGAGTGTATTGGACTGAAGAGAAGCTACTGTTCTTGTCAGTTTCCTAAGCAGAGTTGAACTAGAAATGGCCCGTGTGTCAGAAGCACAGTTCCATTGTTTTGAGCAATCTCACTGTTCTGGCCCTATAGGAAACAAAGTATATTAGAAGAGTGCTCTTTTCTCAAAAGCAGAGAGTGTTTCTTGTAAGGCGAGCTAGTATTTGTTTCCCAGTCAGAAATGGAGTTGAATCACATGCAGTTTCTGGTCCTACTAGCAAGAGTTGTTTTTTGGTCAGAAGAGTCATTATTGCACTCCATTTGCCATACACAGTGCAAATAGCATGAGCATCTCTTCCCAACAAGTACAGTGTATTGGACTGAAGAGAATCTACTGTTCTTGTCATATTCCTAAGCAGAGTTGAAGTAGATATGGCCCGTGTGTCGGAAGCACAGTTCCTTTGTTCTGAGCAAGCTCACTGTTCTGGCCCTATAGGAATCACAGTAGAGTAGAAGAGTGCTCTTTTCTCAAAAGCAGAGTGTGTTTCTTGTAAGGCGAGCTAATATTTGTTTCCCAGTCGTAAACGGAGTTGAATCACATGCAGCTTCTGGTCCTATTAGCAAGAGTTGTTTTCAGCTAAGAATAGTCATGATTGTGCTCCCATTGCCATACACAGTGCAAATAGCACTCGCGTCTGTTCCCAGCAAGTACAGTGTATTGAACGGAAAAGAAGCTACTGTTCTTGTCAGTTTCTTAAGCAGAGTTGAAGTAGATATGGCCTGTGTGTGTAGGAACCACAGTTCTTTTGTTCTGAGCAAGCTCACTGTTCTGGCCCTATAGGAAACACAGTAGATTAGAAGAGTGCTCTTTTCTCAAAAGCAGAGTATGTTTCTTGTAAGGCGAGCTAGTTTTTGTTTCCCAGTCAGAAATGGAGTTGAATCACATGCAGTTTCTGCTCCTACAAGCAAGAGTTGTTTTCTGGTAAGAAGAGTCACTAATGCACTCCATTTGCCATACACAGTGCAAATAGCACTAGCGTCTGTTCCCAGGAAGTACAGTGTATTGGACTGAAGAGAAGCTACTGTTCTTGTCAGTTTCCTAAGCAGAGCTGAACTAGATATGGCCCGTGTGTCGGAAGCACTGTTCCTTTGTTCTGAGCAAGCTCACTGTTCTGGCCCTATAGGAATCACAGTAGAGTAAAAGAATGCTCTTTTCTCAAAAGCAGAGTGTGTTTCTTGTAAGGCGAGCTAGTGTTTGTTTCCCAGTCGTAAACGGAGTTGAATCATATGCAGTTTCTAGTCCTACTAGCAAGAGTTGTTTTCTGCTAAGAATAGTCACGATTGTGCTCCCATTGCCATACACAGTGCAAATAGCACTAGCGTCTGTTCCCAGCAAGTACAGTGTATTGGACTGAAGAGAAGCTACTGTTCTTGTCAGTTTCCTAAGCAGAGTTGAACTAGATATGGCCCGTGTGTTGGAAGCACAGTTCTTTTTTTCTTAGCAAGGTCACTGTTCTGGCCCTATAGGAAACACAGTAGATTAGAAGAGTGCTCTTTTCTCAAAAGCAGAGTGTGTTTCTTGTAAGGCGAGCTAGTATTTGTTTCCCAGTCAGAAATGGAGTTGAATCACATGCAATTTCTGGTCCTATGAGGAAGAGTTGTTTTGTGGTAAAAAGAGACACTATTGCTCTCCATTTGCCATTCACAGTGCAAATAGCACTAGCGTCTGTTCCCAGCAAGTACAGTGTATTGGACTGAAGAGAAGCACGTGTTCTTGTCAGTTTCCTAAGCATAGTTGAACTAGATATGGCCCGTGTGTCGGAAGCACAGTTCCTTTGTTCTGAGCAAGCTCACTGTTCTGGCCCTATAGGAAACACAGTAGATTAGAAGAGTGCTCTTTTCTCAAAAGCAGAGTATGTTTCTTGTAAGGCGAGCTAGTATTTGTTTCCCAGTCAGAAAGGGAGTTGAATCACATGCAGTTTCTGGTCCTACGAGCAAGAGTTGTTTTCTGGTAAGAAGAGTCACTATTGCGCTCCATTTGCCATACACAGTGCAAATAGCACTAGCGTCTTTTCCCAGCAAGTACAGTGTATTGGACTGAAGAGAAGCTACTGTTCTTGTCAGTTTCCTTAGCAGAGTTGAACTAGATATGGCCCGTGTGTCGTAAGCACAGTTCCTTTGTTCTGAGCAAGCTCACTGTTCTGGCCCTATAGGAAACACAGTAGATTAGAAGAGTGCTGTTTTCTCAAAAGCAGAGTGTGTTTCTTGTAAGGCGAGCTAGTATTTGTTTCCCAGTCAGAAATGGAGTTGAATCACATGCAGTTTCTTGTCCTACGAGCAAGAGATGTTTTCTGGAAAGTAGAGTCACTATTGCGCTCCATTTGCCATACACAGTACAAATAACCCTCGCGTCTGTTCCCAGCAAGTATAGTGTATTGGACTGAAGAGAAGCTACTGTTCTCGTATGTTTCCTAAGCAGAGTTGAACTAGATATGGCCCTGTGTTGGAAGCACAGTTCCTTTGTTCTGAGCAAGCTCACTGTTCTGGCCCTTTAGGAATCACAGTAGAGTAGAAGAGTGCTCTTTTATCAAAAGCAGAGTGTGTTTCTTGTAAGGCGAGCTAGTGTTTGTTTCCCAGTCATAAAAGGAGTTGAATCACATGCAGTTTCTGGTCCTACTAGCAAGAGTTGTTTTCTGCTAAGAACAGTCACGATTGCGCTCCATTTGCCATATACAGTACAAATAGCACTCGAGTCTGTTCCTAGCAAGTACAGTGTATTGAACTGAAGAGAAGCTACTGTTCTTGTCACTTTCCTAAGCAGAGTTGAACTAGATATGGCCCGTGTGTCGGAAGCACAGTTCCTTTTTTCTGAGCAAGCTCACTGTTCTGGCCCTATAGGAATCACAGGAGAGTAGAACAGTGCTCTTTTCTCAAAAGCAGAGTGTGTTTCTTGTAAGGCGAGCTAGTGTTTGTTTCCCAGTCGTAAACGGAGTGGAATCACATGCAGTTTCTGGTCCTACTAGCAAGAGTTGTTTTCTGGTAAGAAGAGTCACTATTGCACTCCATTTGCCATACACAGAGCAAATACACTCGCATCTGTTCCCAGCAAGTACAGTGTATTGGACTGAAGAGAAGCTACTGTTCTTGTCAGTTTCCTAAGCAGAGTTGAACTAGATATGGCCCTTGTGTCAGAAGCACAGTTTTTTTATTCTGAGCAAGCTCATAGTTCTGGCCCTATAGGAAACACAGTAGATTAGAAGAGTGCTCTTTTCTCAAAAGCAGAGTGTGTTTCTTGTAAGGCGAGCTAGTATTTGTTTCCCAGTCAGAAATGGAGTTGAATCACATGCAGTTTCTGATCCTACGAGCAAGAGATGTTTTCTGGTAAGAAGAGTCACTATTGTGCTCCATTTGCCAATCACAGTGCAAATAGCACTAGCGTCTGTTCCCAACAAGTACAGTGTATTCGACTGAAGAGAAGCTACTGTTCTTGTCATATTCCTAAGCAGAGTTGAACTAGATATGGTCCGTGTGTTGGTAGCACAGTTCCTTTGTTCTGAGCAAGCTCACTGTTCTGGCCCTATAAGAAACACAGTAGATTAGAAGAGTGCTCTTTTCTCAAAAGCAGAGTGTGTTTCTTGTAAGGCGAGCTAGTATTGGTTTCCCAGTCAGAAATGGAGTTGAATCACATGCAGTTTCTGGTCCTACCAGCAAGAGATGTTTTCTGGAAAGAAGAGTCACTATTGCGCTCCATTTGACATACACAGTGGAAATAGCACCAGCGTCTGTTCCCAGGAAGTACAGTGTATTGGACTGAAGAGAAGCTACTGTTCTTGTCAGTTTCCTAAGCAGAGTTGAACTAGATATGGCCCGTGTGTTGCAAGCACATTTCTTTTGTTAGGAGCAAGCTCACTGTTCTGGCCCTATAGGAATCACAGTAGAATAGAAGAGTGCTCTTTTCTCAAAAGCAGAGTGTGTTTCTTGTAAGACGAGCTAGTGTTTGTTTCCCAGTCTTAAAAGGAGTTGAATCACATGCAGTTTCTGGTCCTACTAGCAAGAGTTGTTTTCTGCTAAGAACAGTCACGATTGCGCTCCCATTGCCATACACAGTGCAAATAGCACGTGCTTCTGTTCCCAGCAAGTACAGTGTATTGGACTGAAGAGAAGCTACTGTTCTTGTCAGTTTCCTAAGCAGAGTTGAACTAGATATGGCCCGTGTGTCGGAAGCACAGTTCTTTTGTTCTGAGCAAGCTCACTGTTATGGCCCTATAGGAAACACAGTAGATTAGAAGAGTGCTCTTTTCTCAAAAGCAGAGTATGTTTCTTATAAGGCGAGCTAGTATTTGTTTACCAGTCAGAAATGGAGTTGAATCACATGCAGTTTCTGGTCCTACAAGCAAGAGTTGTTTTCTGATAAGAAGAGTCACTATTGCGCTCCATTTTCCATACACAGTGCAAATAGCACTAGCGTCTGTTCCCAGCAAGTACAGTGTATTGTACTGAAGAGAAGCTACTGTTCTTGTCAGTTTCCTAAGCAGAGCTGAACTAGATATGGCCCGTGTGTTGGAAGCACAGTTCCTTTGTTCTGAGCAAGCTCACTGTTCTGGCCCTATAGGAATCACAGTAGAGTAGAAAAGTGCTCTTTTCTCAAAAGCAGAGTGTGTTTCTTGTAAGGTGAGCTAGTGTTTGTTTCCCAGTCGTAAACGGAGTTGAATCATATGCAGTTTCTAGTCCTACTAGCAAGAGTTGTTTTCTGCTAAGAATAGTCACGATTGTGCTCCCATTGCCATACACAGTGCAAATAGCACTCGCATCGGTTCCCAGCAAGTACAGTGTATTGGACTGAAGAGAAGCTACTGTTCTTGTCAGTTTCCTAAGCAGAGTTGAACTAGATATGGCCCGTGTGTCGGAAGCACAGTTCCTTTGTTCTGAGCAAGCTCACTGTTCTGGCCCTATAGGAATCACAGTAGAGTAGAAGAGTGCTCTTTTCTCAAAAGCAGAGTGTGTTTGTTGTAAGGCGAGCTATTGTTTGTTTCCCAGTCGTAAACGGAGTTGAATCACATGCAGTTCATGGATCTACTAGCAAGAGTTGTTTACTGCTAAGAACAGTCACAATTGCTCTCCCATTGCCATACACAGTGGAAATAGCACTGGCGTCTGTTCTCATCAAGTACAGTGTATTGGACTGAAGAGAAGCTACTGTTCTTGTCTCTTTCCTAAGCAGAGTTGAACTAGATATGGCCCGTGTGTCGGAAGCACAGTTCCTTTGTTTTGAGCAAGCTCACTCTTCTGGCTCTATGGGAAACACAGTAGATTAGAAGAGTGCTCTTTTCTCAAAAGCAGAGTATGTTTCTTGTAAGGCGAGCTAATATTTGTTTCCCAGTCAGAAATGGAGTTGAATCACATGCAGTTTCTGGTCCTACAAGCAAGAGTTGTTTTCTGGTAAGAAGAGTCACTATTGCACTCCATTTGCCATACACAGTGCAAATAGCACTAGCGTCTGTTCCCAGCAAGTACAGTGTATTGGACTGAAGAGAAGCTACTGTTCTTGTCAGTTTCCTCAGCAGAGTTGAACTAGATATGGCCCGTGTGTCGGAAGCACAGTTCCTTAGTTCTGAGCAAGCTCACTGTTCTGGCCCTGTAGGAAACACAGTAGATTAGAAGAGTGCTCTTTTCTCAAAAGCAGAGTGTGTTTCTTGTAAGGCGAGCTAGTGTTTGTTTCCCAGTGGTAAACGGAGTTGAATCACATGCAGTTTCTGGTCCTACTAGCAAGAGTTGTTTTCTGCTAAGAACAGTCACGATTGTGCTCCCATTGCCATACACAGTGCAAATAGCACTCGCGTCCGTTCCCAGCAAGTACAGTGTATTGAACGGAAGAGAAGCTACTGTTCTTGTCAGTTTCCTAAGCAGAGTTGAAGTAGATATGGCCTGTGTGTGTAGGAACCACAGTTCTTTTGTTCTGAGCAAGCTCACTGTTCTGGCCCTATAGGAAACACAGTAGATTAGAAGAGTGCTCTTTTCTCAAAAGCAGAGTATGTTTCTTGTAAGGCGAGCTAGTATTTGTTTCCCAGTCAGAAATGGAGTTGAATCTCATGCAGTTGCTGGTCCCACGAGCAAGAGTTGTTTTCTGGTAAGAAGAGTCACTATTGTGCTCCTTTTGCCATACACAGTTCAAATAGCACTAGCGTCTGTTCCCAGCAAGTACAGTGTATTGGACTGAAGAGAAGCTACTGTTCTTGTCAGTTTCCTAAGCAGAGCTGAACTTGATATGGCCCGTGTGTCGGAAGCACAGTTCCTGTGTTCTGAGCAAGCTCACTGTTCTGGCCCTATAGGAATCACAGTAGAGTAGTAGAATGCTCTTTTCTCAAAAGCAGAGTGTGTTTCTTGTAAGGCGAGCTAGTGTTTGTTTCCCAGTGGTAAACGGAGTTGAATCACATGCAGTTTCTGCTCCTACAAGCAAGAGTTGTTTTCTGGTAAGAAGAGTCACTAATGCACTCCATTTGCCATACACAGTGCAAATAGCACTAGCGTCTGTTCCCAGCAAGTACAGTGTATTGGATTGAAGAGAAGCTACTGTTCTTGTCAGTTTCCTAAGCAGAGTTGAACTAGAAATGGCCCGTGTGTCAGAAGCACAGTTCCATTATTCTGAGCAATCTCACTGTTTTGGCCCTATAGGAAACAAAGTATATTAGAAGAGTGCTCTTTTCTCAAAAGCAGAGAGTGTTTCATGTAAGGCGAGCTAGTATTTGTTTCCCAGTCAGAAATGGAGTTGAATCACATGCAGTTTCTGGTCCTACTAGCAAGAGTTGTTTTCTGCTAAGAAGAGTCACTATTGCGCTCCATTTGCCATACACAGTGCAAATAGCACTAGAGTCTGATCCCAGCAAGTACAGTGTATTGGACTGAAGAGAAGCTACTGTTCTTGTCAGTTTCCTAGGCAGAGTTGAACTAGAAATGGCCCGTGTGTCAGAAGCACAGTTCCATTGTTCTGAGCAATCTCACTGTTCTGGCCCTATAGGAAACAAAGTATATTAGAAGAGTGCTCTTTTCTCAAAAGCAGAGAGTGTTTCTTGTAAGGCGAGCTTGTATTTGTTTCCCAGTCAGAAATGGAGTTGAATCACATGCAGTTTCTGGTCCTACGAGCAAGAGTTGTTTTCTGGTCAGAAGAGTCATTATTGCACTCCATTTGCCATACACAGTGCAAATAGAACTAGCGTCTGTTCCCAGCAAGTACAGTGTATTGGACTGAAGAGAAGCTACTGTTCTTGTCAGTTTCCTAAGCAGAGTTGAACTAGATATGGCCCGTGTGTCGGATGCACAGTTCCTTTGTTCTGAGCAAGCTCACTGTTCTGGCCCTGTAGGAAACACAGTAGATTAGAAGAGTGCTCTTTTCTCAAAAGCAGAGTGTGTTTCTTGTAAGGCGAGCTAGTGTTTGTTTCCCAGTGGTAAACGGAGTTGAATCACATGCAGTTTCTGGTCCTACTAGCAAGAGTTGTTTTCTGCTAAGAACAGTCACGATTGTGCTCCATTTGCCATACACAGTGCAAATAGCACTAGCGTCTGTTCCCAGCAAGTACAGTGTATTGGACTGAAGAGAAGCTACTGTTCTTGTCAGTTTCCTAATGAGTTGAACTAGATATGCCCCGTATGTCGGATGCACAGTTCCTTTGTTCTGAGCAAGCTCACTGTTCTGGCCCTATAGGAAACACAGTAGATTAGAAGAGTGCTCTTTTCTCAAAAGCAGAGTGTGTTTCTTGTAAGGCGAGCTAGTATTTGTTTCCCAGTCAGAAATGGAGTTGAATCACATGCAGTTTCTGGTCCTACGATCAAGAGATGTTTTCTGGAAAGAAGTGTCACTATTGGGCTCCATTTGCCATACACAGTGGAAATAGCACTAGCGTCTGTTCCCAGCAAGTACAGTGTATTGGACTGAAGAGAAGCTACTGTTCTTGTCAGTTTCCTAAGCAGAGTTGAACTAGATATGGCCCGTGTGTCAGAAGCACAGTTCTTTTGTTCTGAGCAAGCTCACTGTTCTGGCCCTATAGGAAACACAGTAGATTAGAAGAGTGCTCTTTTCTCAAAAGCAGAGTATGTTTCTTGTAAGGCGAGCTAGTATTTGTTTCCCAGTCAGAAATGGAGTTGAATCACACGCAGTTTCTGAACCTACGAGCAGGAGTTGTTTTCTGGTAAGAAGAGTCACTATTGCGCTCCATTTGCCATACACAGTGCAAATAGCATGAGCATCTCTTCCCAACAAGTACAGTGTATTGGACTGAAGAGAATCTACTGTTCTTGTCATATTCCTAAGCAGAGTTGAACTAGATATGGCCCGTGTGTCGGAAGCACAGTTCCTTTGTTCTGAGCAAGCTCACTGTTCTGGCCCTATAGGAAACACAGTAGATTAGAAGAGTGCTCTTTTCTCAAAAGCAGAGTATGTTTCTTGTAAGGCGAGCTAGTATTTATTTCCCAGTCAGAAATGGAGTTGAATCACATGCAGTTTCTGGTCCTATGAGCAATAGTTGTTCTCTGGTAAGATTAGTCACTATTGCACTCCATTTGCCATACACAGTGCAAATAGCACTAGCATCTGTTCGCAGGAAGTACAGTGTATTGGACTGAAGAGAAGCTACTGTTCTTGTCAGTTTCCTAAGCAGAGTTGAACTAGATATGGGCCGTGTGTCGGAAGCACAGTTCATTTGTTCTGAGCAAACTCACTGTTCTGGCACTATAGGAATCACAGTAGAGTAGAAGAGTGCTCTTTTCTCAAAAGCAGAGTGTGTTTCTTGTAAGGCGAGCTAATGTTTGTTTCCCAGTCGTAAACGGAGTTGAATCACATGCAGTTTCTGGTCCTATTAGCAAGAGTTGTTTTCAGCTAAGAATAGTCACGATTGTGCTCCCATTGCCATACACAGTGCAAATAGCACTCGCGTCTGATCCCAGCAAGTACAGTGTATTGAACGGAAGAGAAGCTACTGTTCTTGTCAGTTTCCTAAGCAGAGTTGAAGTAGATATGGCCTGTGTGTGTAGGAACCACAGTTCTTTTGTTCTGAGCAAGCTCACTGTTCTGGCCCTATAGGAAACACAGTAGATTAGAAGAGTGCTCTTTTCTCAAAAGCAGAGTGTGTTTCTTGTAACGCGAGCTAGTATTTGTTTCCCAGTCAGAAATGGAGTTGAATCTCATGCAGTTTCTGGTCCCACGAGCAAGAGTTGTTTTCTGGTAAGAAGAGTCACTATTGTGCTCCTTTTGCCATACACAGTTCAAATAGCACTAGCGTCTGTTCCCAGCAAGTACAGTGTATTGGACTGAAGAGAAGCTACTGTTCTTGTCAGTTTCCTAAGCAGAGCTGAACTAGATATGGCCCGTGTGTCGGAAGCACAGTTCCTGTGTTCTTAGCAAGCTCACTGTTCTGGCACTATAGGAATCACAGTAGAGTAGTAGAATGCTCTTTTCTCAAAAGCAGAGTGTGTTTCTTGTAAGGCGAGCTAGTGTTTGTTTCCCAGTCTTAAACGGAGTTGAATCATATGCATTTTCTGGTCCTACTAGCAAGAGTTGTTTTCTGCTAAGAACAGTCACGATTGTGCTCCCATTTCCATACACAGTACAAATAGCACTCGCGTCTGTTCCCAGCATGTACAGTGTATTGGACTGAAGAGAAGCTACTGTTCTTGTCATTTTCCTAAGCAGAGTTGAACTAGATATGCCCAGTGTGTCGGAAGCACAGTTCCTTTGTTCTGAGCAAGCTCACTTTTCTGGCCCTATAGGAAACACAGTAGATTAGATTTTCTCAAAAGCAGAGTGTGTTTCTTGTAAGGCGAGCTAGTATTTGTTTCCCAGTCAGAAATGGAGTTGAATCACATGCAGTTTCTGGTCCTAGGAGCAAGAGTTCTTTTCTGGTAAGAAGAGTCACTATTGTGCTCCTTTCGCCATACACATTGCAAATAGCACTCGCGTCTGTTCCCAGCAAGTACAGTGTATTGGACTGAAGAGAAGCTACTGTTCTTGTCAGTTTCCTAGGCAGAGTTGAACTAGATATGGCCCGTGTGTCGAAAGCACAGTTCTTTTGTTGTGAGCAAGCTCACTGTTCTGGCCCTATAGGAAACACAGTAGATTAGAAGAGTGCTCTTTTCTCAAAAGCAGAGTATGTTTCTTGTAAGGCGAGCTAGTATTTGTTTCCCAGTCAGAAATGGAGTTGAATCACATGCAGTTTCTGGTCCTATGAGCAAGAGTTGTTTTCTGGTAAGAAGAGTCACTATTGCGCTCCATTTGCCATACACAGTGCAAATAGCACTAGCGTCTTTTCCCAGCAAGTACAGTGTATTGGACTGAAGAGAAGCTACTGTTCTTGTCAGTTTCCTTAGCAGAGTTGAACTAGATATGGCCCATGTGTCGTAAGCACAGTTCCTTCGTTCTGAGCAAGCTCACTGTTCTGGCCCTATAGGAAACACAGTAGATTAGAAGAGTGCTCTTTTCTCAAAAGCAGAGTGTGTTTCTTGTAAGGCGAGCTAGTATTTGTTTCCCAGTCAGAAATGGAATTGAATCACATGCAGTTTCTTGTCCTACGAGCAAGAGATGTTTTCTGGAAAGTAGAGTCACTATTGCGCTCCATTTGCCATACACAGTACAAAGAGCCCTCGCGTCTATTCCCAGCAAGTATAGTGTATTGGACTGAAGAGAAGCTACTGTTCTGGTATGTTTCCTAAGCGGAGTTGAACTAGATATGGCCCGTGTGTCGGAAGCACAGTTCCTTTGTTCTGAGCAAGCTCACTGTTCTGGCCCTATAGGAATCACAGTAGACTAGAAGAGTGCTCTTTTCTCAAAAGCAGAGTGTGTTTCTTGTAAGGCGAGCTAGTGTTTGTTTCCCAGTCGTAAATGGAGTTGAATCACATGCAGTTTCTGGTCCTACTAGCAAGAGTTGTTTTCTGCTAAGAACAGTCACAATTGAGCTCCCAATGCCATACACAGTGCAAATAGCACTCGCGTCTGTTCCCAGCAAGTACAGTGTATTGGACTGAAGAGAAGCTACTGTTCTTGTCATTTTCCTAAGCAGATTTGAAGTAGATATGCCCCTGAGTCGGAAGCACAGTTCTTTTGTTCTGAGCAAGCTCACTGTACTGGCCCTATAGGAAACAGTGTAGATTAAAAGAGTGCTCTTTTCTCAAAAGCAGAGTATGTTTCTTGTAAGGTGAGCTAGTATTTGTTTCCCAGTCAGAAATGGACTTGAATCACATGCAGTTTCTGCTCCTACAAACAAGAGTTGTTTTCTGGTAAGAAGAGTCACTATTGCACTCCATTTGCCATACACAGTGCAAATAGCACTAGCGTCTGTTCACAGCAAGTACAGTGTATTGGACTGAAGAGAAGCTACTGTTCTTGTCAGTTTCCTAAGCAGAGTTGAACTAGATATGGCCCGTGTGTTGGAAGCACAGTTCCTTTGTTCTGAGCAAGCTCACTCTTCTGGCCTAATAGGAATCACAGTAGAGTAGAACAGTGCTCTTTTCTCAAAAGCAGAGTGTGTTTCTTGTAAGGCGAGCTAGTGTTTGTTTCACAGTCGTAAACGGAGTTGAATCACATGCAGTTTCTGGTCCTACTAGCAAGAGTTTTTTTCTGCTAAGAACAGTCACGATTGCGCTCCCATTGCCATACACAGTGCAAATAGCACTCGCGTCTGTTCCCAGCAAGTACAGTGTATTGGACTGAAGAGAAGCTACTGTTCTTGTCAGTTTCCTAAGAAGAGTTGAACTAGATATGGCCCGTGTGTGGGAAGCACAGTTCCTTTGTTCTGAGCAAGCTCACTGCTCTGGCCCTATAGGAAACACAGTAGATTAGAAGAGTGCTCTTTTCTCAAAAGCAGAGTGTGTTTCTTGTAAGGCGAGCTAGTATTTGTTTCCCAGTCAGAAATGGAGTTGAATCACATGCAGTTTCTGATCCTACGAGCAAGAGTTGTTTTCTGGTAAGAAGAGTCACTATTGTGCTCCATTTGCCATACACAGTGCAAATAGAACTAGCGTCTGTTAACAGGAAGTACAGTGTATTGGACTGAAGAGAAGCTACTGTTCTTGTCAGTTTCCTAAGCAGAGATGAACTGGATATGGCCCGTGTGTTGGAAGCACAGTTCCTTTGTTCTGAGCAAGCTCACTGTTCTGGCCCTATGGGAATCACAGTAGACTAGAAGAGTGCTCTTTTCTCAAAAGCAGAGTGTGTTTCTTGTAAGGCGAGCTAGTGTTTGTTTCCCAGTCGTAAATGGAGTTGAATCTCATGCAGTTTCTGGTCCTACTAGCAAGAGTTGTTTTCTGGTAAGAACAGTCACTATTGCGCTCCATTTGCCATACACAGTGCATAAAGCACTCGCGTCTGTTCCCAGCAAGTACAGTGTATTGGACTGAAGAGAAGCTACTGTTCTTGTCATTTTCCTAAGCAGAGTTGAACTAGATATGCCCCCTGTGTCGGAAGCACAGTTCGTTTGTTCTGAGCAAGCTCACTCTTCTGGCCCTACAGGAAACACAGTAAATTAGAAGAGTGCTCTTTTCTCAAAAGCAGAGTATGTTTCTTGTAAGGCGAGCTAGTATTTGTTTCCCAGTCAGAAATGGAGTTGAATCACATGCAGTTTCTGCTCCTACAAGCAAGAGTTGTTTTCTGGTAAGAAGAGTCACTATTGAGCTCCATTTGCCATACACAATGCAAATAGCACTCGCGTCTGTTCCCAGCAAGTACAGTGTATCGGACTGAAGAGAAGCCACTGTTCTTGTCAGTTTCCTAAGCAGAGTTGAACTGGATATGGCCCGTGTGTTGGAAGCACAGTTCTTTTGTTCTGAGCAAGCTCACTGTTCTGGCCCCATAGGAAACACAGAAGAGTAGAAGAGTGCTCTTTTCTCCAAAGCAGAGTATGTTTCTTGTAAGGCGAGCTAGTATTTGTTTCCCAGTCAGAAATGGAGTTGAATCACATGCAGTTTCTTCTCCTACGAGCAAGATTTGTTTTATGGTAAGAATAGTCACTATTGCGCTCCCATTGCCATACACAGTGCAAATTGCACTCGCATCTGTTTCCTGCAAGTACAGTGTATTGGACTGAAGAGAAGCTACTGTTCTTGTCAGTTTCCTAAGCAGAGTTAACTAGATACGGCCCCTGTGTCAGAAGCACAGTTCCTTTGTTCTGAGCAAGCTCACTGTTCTGGCCCTATAGGAATCACAGTAGAGTAGAAGAGTGCACTTTTCTCAAAAGCAGAGTGTGTTTCTTGTAAGGCGAGCTAGTATTTGTTTCCCAGTCAGAAATGGAGTTGAATCACATGCAGTTTCTGGTCCCACGAGCAAGAGTTGTTTTCTGGTAGGAAGAGTCACTATTGCGCTCCATTTGCCATACACAGTGCAAATAGCACTAGCGTCTGTTCACAGCAAGTACAGTGTATTGGACTGAAGAGAAGCTACTGTTCTTGTCAGTTTCCTAAGCAGAGTTGAACTAGATATGGCCCGTGTGTTGGAAGAACAGTTCCTTTGTTCTGAGCAAGCTCACTGTTCTGGCCCCATAGGAATCACAGTAGACTAGAAGAGTGCTCTTTTCTCAAAAGCAGAGTGAGTTTCTTGTAAGGCGAGCTAGTGTTTGTTTCCCAGTCGTAAACGGAGTTGAATCACATGCAGTTTCTGGTCCTACTAGCAAGAGTTGTTTTCTGCTAAGAACAGTCACGATTGCGCTCCCATTGCGATACACAGTGCAAATAGCACTCACGTCTGTTCCCAGCAAGTACAGTGTATTGGACTGAAGAGAAGCTACTGTTCTTGTCAGTTTCCTAATCAGAGTTGAACTAGCTGTGGCCCGATTGTTCGAAGCACAGTTCTTTTGTTCTGAGCAAGGTCATTGTTCTGGCCCTATAGGAAACACAGTAGATTAGAAGAGTGCTCTTTTCTCAGAAGCAGAGTATGATTCTTGTAGGGCGAGCTAGTATTTCTTTCCTAGTCAGAAATGGAGATGAATCACATGCAGTTTCTGTTCCTACGAGTAAGAGTTGTTTTCTGGTAAGAAGAGTCACTATTGTGCTCCATTTGCCATACACAGTGCAAAAAGCACTAGCATCTGTTCCCAGCAAGTACAGTGTATTGGACTGAAGAGAAGCCACTGACTTGTCAGTTTCCTAAGAAGAATTGAACTAGATATGGCCCCTGTGTTCGAAGCACAGTTCTTTTGTTCTGAGCACGCTCACTGTTCTGGCCCTATAGGAATCACAGTAGAGTAGAAGAGTGCTCTTTTCTCAAAAGTAGAGTGTGTTTCTTGTAAGGCGAGCTAGTGTTTGTTTCACAGTCATAAACAGAGTTGAATCACATGCAGTTTCTGGTCCTATGAGCAAGAGTTGTTTTCTGCTAAGAACAGTCACGATTGCGCTCCCATTGCCATACACAGTGCAAATAGCACTCGCGTCTGTTCCCAGCAAGTACAGTGTATTGGACTGAAGAGAAGCTACTGTTCTTGTCAGTTTCCTAAGCAGAGTTGAACTAGATATGGCCCGTGTGTCGGAAGCACAGTTCCTTTGTTCTGAGCAAGCTCACTGTTCTGGCCCTATAGGAAACACAGTAGATTAGAAGAGTGCTCTTTTCTCAAAAGCAGAGTGTGTTTCTTGTAAGGCGAGCTAGTATTTGTTTCCCAGTCAGAAATGGAGTTGAATCACATGCAGTTTCTGGTCCTACAAGCAAGAGTTGTTTTCTGGTAAGAAGAGTCACTATTGCGCTCAATTTGCCATACACAGTGCAAATAGCACTAGCGACTGTTCCCAGCAAGTACAGTGTATTGGACTGAAGAGAAGCTACTGTTCTTGTCAGTTTCCTAAGCAGAGTTGAACTGGATAAGGCCCGTGTGTCGGAAGCACAGTTCCTTTGTTGTGAGCAAGCTCACTGTTCTGGCCCTATAGGAATCACAGTAGACTAGAAGAGTGCTCTTTTCTCAAAAGCAGAGTGTGTTTCTTGTAAGGCGAGCTAGTATTTGTTTCCCAGTCCGAAACGGAGTTGAATCACATGCAGTTTCTGATCCTACGTGCAAGAGTTGTTTTCTGGTAAGAAGAGTCACTATTGCGCTCCATTTGCCATACACAGTGCAAATAGCACTAGCGTCTGTTCCCAGCAAGTACAGTGTATTGGACTGAAGAGAAACTACTGTTCTTGTCAGTTTCCTAAGCAGAGTTGAACTAGATATGGCCCGTGTGTCGGAAGCACAGTTCCTTTGTTCTGAGCAAGCTCACTGCTCTGGCCCTATAGGAAACACAGTAGATTAGAAGAGTGCTCTTTTCTCAAAAGCAGAGTGTGTTTCTTGTAAGGCGAGCTAGTATTTGTTTCCCAGTCAGAAACGGAGTTGAATCACATGCAGTTTCTGATCCTACGAGCAAGAGTTGTTTTCTGGTAAGAAGAGTCACTATTGTGCTCCATTTGCCATACACAGTGCAAATAGCACTAGCGTCTGTTAACAGGAAGTACAGTGTATTGGACTGAAGAGAAGCTACTGTTCTTGTCATTTTCCTAAGCAGAGTTGAACTGGATATGGCCCGTGTGTCGGAAGCACAGTTCCTTTGTTCTGAGCAAACTCACTGTTCTGGCCCTATGGGAATCACAGTAGACTAGAAGAGTGCTCTTTAATCAAAAGCAGAGTGTGTTTCTTGTAAGGCGAGCTAGTGTTTGTTTCCCAGTCGTAAATGGAGTTGAATCACATGCAGTTTCTGGTCCTACAAGCAAGAGTTGTTTTCTGGTAAGAAGAGTCACTATTGCGCTCCATTTGCCATACACAGTGCAAATAGCACTAGCGTCTGTTCCCAGCAAGTACAGTGTATTGGATTGAAGAGAAGCTGCTGTTCTTGTCAGTTTCCTAAGCAGAGTTGAACTAGATATGGCCCGTGTGTCGGAAGCACAGTTCCTTTGTTGTGAGCAAGCTCACTCTTCTGGCCCTATAGGAATCACAGTAGACTAGAAGAGCGCTCTTTTCTCAAAAGCAGAGTGTGTTTCTTGTAAGGCGAGCTAGTGTTTGTTTCCCAGTCGTAAAGGGAGTTGAATCACATGCAGTTTCTGGTCCTACTAGCAAGAGTTGTTTACTGCTAAGAACAGTCACAATTGCTCTCCCATTGCCATACACAGTGGAAATAGCACTCGCGTCTGTTCCCATCAGGTACAGTGTATTGGACTGAAGAGAAGCTACTGTTCTTTTCTCTTTCCTAAGCAGAGTTGAACTAGATATGGCCTGTGTGTGGGAAGCACAGTTCCTTTGTTTTGAGCAAGCTCACTCTTCTGGCTCTATAGGAAACACAGTAGATTAGAAGAGTGCTCTTTTCTCAAAAGCAGAGTGTGTTTCTTGTAAGGCGAGCTAGTATTTGTTTTCCGGTCAGAAATGGAGTTGAATCACATGCAGTTTCTGGTCCTATGAGGAAGAGTTGTTTTGTGGTAAAAAGAGACACTATTGAGCTCCATTTGCCATACACAGTGCAAATAGCACTAGCGTCTGTTCCTAGCAAGTACAGTGTATTGGACTGAAGAGAAGCTACTGTTGTTGTCAGTTTCCTAAGTCGAGTTGAACTGGATATGGCCCGTGTGTAGGAAGCACAGTTCCTTTGTTGTGAGCAAGCTCACTGTTCTGGCCCTATAGGAATCACAGTAGACTAGAAGAGTGCTCTTTTCTCAAAAGCAGAGTGTGTTTCTTGTAAGGCGAGCTAGTGTTTGTTTCCCAGTCGTAAATGGAGTAGAATCACATGCAGTTTCTGGTCCTACTAGCAAGAGTTGTTTTCTGCAAAGAACAGTCACGATTGCGTTCCCATTGCCATACACAGTGCAAATAGCACTCGCGTCTGTTCCCAGGAAGTACAGTGTATTGGACTGAAGAGAAGCTACTGTTCTTGTAATGTTCCTAAGCAGAGTTGAACTAGATATGCCCCCTGTGTCGGAAGCACAGTTCTTTTGTTCTGAGCAAGCTCACTGTTGTGGCCCTATAGGAAACACAGTAGACTAGAAGAGTGCTCTTTTCTCAAAAGCAGAGTATGTTTCTTGTAAGGCGAGCTAGTATTTGTTTCCCAGTCAGAAATGGAGTTGAATCACATGCAGTTTCTGGTCCTACAAGCAAGAGTTGTTTTCTGGTAAGAAGAGTCACTATTGCGCTCCATTTGCCATACACAGTGCAAATAGCACTAGCGTCTGTTCCCACCAATACAGTGTATTGGACTGAAGAGAAGCTACTGTTCTTGTCAGTTTCCTAAGCAGAGTTGAACTAGATATGGCCCGTGTGTTGCAAGCACATTTCTTTTGTTAGGAGCAAGCTCACTGTTCTGGCTTTGTAGGAATCACAGTAGAATAGAAGAGTGCTCTTTTCTCAAAAGAAGAGTGTGTTTCTGGTAAGATGAGCTAGTGTTTGTTTCCCAGTCTTAAAAGGAGTTGAATCACATGCAGTTTCTGGTCCTACTAGCAAGAGTTGTTTTCTGCTAAGAACAGTCACGATTGTGCTCCATTTGCCGTACACAGTGCAAATAGCACTAGAGTCTGTTCCCAGCAAGTACAGTGTATTGGACTGAAGAGAAGCTACTGTTCTTGTCAGTTTCCTAATGAGTTGAACTAGATATGCCCCATGTGTCGGATGCACAGTTCCTTTGTTCTGAGCAAGCTCACTGTTCTGGCCCTGTAGGAAACACAGTAGATTAGAAGAGTGCTCTTTTCTCAAAAGCAGAGTATGTTTCTTGTAAGGCGAGCTAGTATTTGTTTCCCAGTCAGAAATGGAGTTGAATCACATGCAGTTTCTGCTCCTACAAGCAAGAGTTGTTTTCTGGTAAGAAGAGTCACTAATGCACTCCATTTGCCATACACAGTGCAAATAGCACTAGCGTCTGTTCCCAGCAAGTACAGTGTATTGGACTGAAGAGAAGCTACTGTTCTTGTCAGTTTCCTAAGCAGAGTTGAACTAGAAATGGCCCGTGTGTCAGAAGCACAGTTCCATTATTCTGAGCAATCTCACTGTTCTGGCCATATAGGAAACAAAGTATATTAGAAGAGTGCTCTTTTCTCAAAAGCAGAGAGTGTTTCATGTAAGGCGAGCTAGTATTTGTTTCCCAGTCAGAAATGGAGTTGAATCACATGCAGTTTCTGGTCCTACTAGCAAGAGTTGTTTTCTGCTAAGAAGAGTCACTATTGCGCTCCATTTGCCATACACAGTGCAAATAGCACTAGCGTCTGATCCCAGCAAGTACAGTGTATTGGACTGAAGAGAAGCTACTGTTCTTGTCAGTTTCCTAAGCAGAGTTGAACTAGAAATGGCCCGTGTGTCAGAAGCACAGTTCCATTGTTTTGAGCAATCTCACTGTTCTGGCCCTATAGGAAACAAAGTATATTAGAAGAGTGCTCTTTTCTCAAAAGCAGAGAGTGTTTCTTGTAAGGCGAGCTAGTATTTGTTTCCCAGTCAGAAATGGAGTTGAATCACATGCAGTTTCTGGTCCTACTAGCAAGAGTTGTTTTCTGGGCAGAAGAGTCATTATTGCACTCCATTTGCCATACACAGTGCAAATAGCACTAGCGTCTGTTCCCAGCAAGTACAGTGTATTGGACTGAAGAGAAGCTACTGTTCTTGTCAGTTTCCTCAGCAGAGTTGAACTAGATATGGCCCGTGTGTCGGAAGCACAGTTCCTTAGTTCTGAGTAAGCTCACTGTTCTGGCCCTGTAGGAAACACAGTAGATTAGAAGAGTGCTCTTTTCTCAAAAGCAGAGTGTGTTTCTTGTAAGGCGAGCTAGTGTTTGTTTCCCAGTGGTAAACGGAGTTGAATCACATGCAGTTTCTGGTCCTACTAGCAAGAGTTGTTTTCTGCTAAGAACAGTCACGATTGTGCTCCAATTGCCGTACACAGTGCAAATAGCACTAGCGTTTGTTCCCAGCAAGTACAGTGTATTGGACTGAAGAGAAGCTACTGTTCTTGTCAGTTTCCTAGTGAGTTGAACTAGATATGCCCCATGTGTCGGATGCACAGTTCCTTTGTTCGGAGCAAGCTCACTGTTCTGGCCCTATAGGAAACACAGTAGATTAGAAGAGTGCTCTTTTCTCAAAAGCAGAGTGTGTTTCTTGTAAGGCGAGCTAGCCTTTGTTTCCCAGTCATAAATGGAGTTGAATCACATGCAGTTTTTGCTCCTACAAGCAAGAGTTGTTTTCTGGTAAGAAGAGTCACTATTGCGCTCCGTTTGCCATACACAATGCAAATAGCACTAGCGTCTGTTCCCAGCAAGTACAGTGTATTGGACTGAAGAGAAGCTACTGTTCTTGTCAGTTTCCTAAGCAGAGTTGAACTAGATATGGCCCGTGTGTCGGATGCACAGTTCCTTTGTTCTGAGCAAGCTCACTGTTCTGGCCCTGTAGGAAACACAGTAGATTAGAAGAGTGCTCTTTTCTCAAAAGCAGAGTGTGTTTCTTGTAAGGCGAGCTAGTGTTTTTTTCCCAGTGGTAAACGGAGTTGAATCACATGCAGTTTCTGGTCCTACTAGCAAGAGTTGTTTTCTGCTAAGAACAATCACGATTGTTTTCCATTTGCCATACACAGTGCAAATAGCACTAGCGTCTGTTCCCAGCAAGTACAGTGTATTGGACTGAAGAGAAGCTACTGTTCTTGTCAGTTTCCTAAGCAGAGTTGAACTAGGTATGCCCCCTGTGTCGGAAGCACAGTTCTTTTGTTCTGAGTAAGCTCACTGTTCTGGCCCTATAGGAAACCCAGTAGATTAGAAGAGTGCTCTTTTCTCAAAAGCAGAGTATGATTCTTGTAGGGCGAGCTAGTATTTGTTTCCTAGTCAGAAATGGAGATGAATCACATGCAGTTTCTGTTCCTACGAGAAAGAGTTGTTTTCTGGTAAGAAGAGTCACTATTGCGCTCCAATTGCCATACAGAGTGCAAATAGCACTAGCGTCTGTTCCCAGCAAGTACAGTTTATTGGACTGAAGAGAAGCTACTGTTCTTGTCAGTTTCCTAAGCAGAGTTGAACTAGATATGGCCCGTGTGTTGCAAGCACATTTCTTTTGTTAGGAGCAAGCTCACTGTTCTGGCCCTATAGGAATCACAGTAGAATAGAAGAGTGCTCTTTTCTCAAAAGCAGAGTGTGTTTCTTGTAAGATGAGCTAGTGTTTGTTTCCCAGTCTTAAAAGGAGTTGAATCACATGCAGTTTCTGGTCCTACTAGCAAGAGTTGTTTTCTGCTAAGAACAGTCACGATTGCGCTCCATTTGCCATATACAGTACAAATAGCACTCGAGTCTGTTCCTAGCAAGTACAGTGTATTGGACTGAAGAGAAGCTACTGTTCTTGTCAGTTTCCTAAGCAGAGTTGAACTAGATATGGCCCGTGTGTCGGAAGCACAGTTCCTTTTTTCTGAGCAAGCTCACTGTTCTGGCCCTATAGGAATCACAGGAGAGTAGAACAGTGCTCTTTTCTCAAAAGCAGAGTGTGTTTCTTGTAAGGCGAGCTAGTGTTTGTTTCCCAGTCGTAAACGGAGTGGAATCACATGCAGTTTCTGGTCCTACTAGCAAGAGTTGTTTTCTGCTAAGAACAGTCACGATTGCGCTCCATTTGCCATACACAGTACAAATAGCACTAGCGTCTGATCCCAGCAAGTACAGTGTATTGGACTGAAGAGAAGCTACTGTTCTTGTCAGTTTCCTAAGCAGAGTTGAACTAGAAATGGCCCGTGTGTCAGAAGCACAGTTCCATTGTTCTGAGCAATCTCACTGTTCTGGCCCTATAGGAAACAAAGTATATTAGAAGAGTGCTCTTTTCTCAAAAGCAGAGAGTGTTTCTTGTAAGGCGAGCTAGTATTTGTTTCCCAGTCAGAAATGGAGTTGAATCACATGCAGTTTCTGGTCCTACGAGCAAGAGTTGTTTTCTGGTCAGAAGAGTCATTATTGCACTCCATTTGCCATACACAGTGCAAATAGCAATAGCGTCTGTTCCCAGCAAGTACAGTGTATTGGACTGAAGAGAAGCTACTGTTCTTGTCAGTTTCCTCAGCAGAGTTGAACTAGATATGGCCCGTGTGTCGGAAGCACAGTTCCTTAGTTCTGAGCTAGCTCACTGTTCTGGCCCTGTAGGAAACACAGTAGATTAGAAGAGTGCTCTTTTCTCAAAAGCAGAGTGTGTTTCTTGTAAGGCGAGCTAGTGTTTGTTTCCCAGTGGTAAACGGAGTTGAATCACATGCAGTTTCTGGTCCTACTAGCAAGAGTTGTTTTCTGCTAAGAACAGTCACGATTGTGCTCCATTTGCCGTACACAGTGCAAATAGCACTAGCGTCTGTTCCCAGCAAGTACAGTGTATTGGACTGAAGAGAAGCTACTGTTCTTGTCAGTTTCCTAATGAGTTGAACTAGATATGCCCCATGTGTCGGATGCACAGTTCCTTTGTTCTGAGCAAGCTCACTGTTCTGGCCCTGTAGGAAACACAGTAGATTAGAAGAGTGCTCTTTTCTCAAAAGCAGAGTATGTTTCTTGTAAGGCGAGCTAGTATTTGTTTCCCAGTCAGAAATGGAGTTGAATCACATGCAGTTTCTGCTCCTACAAGCAAGAGTTGTTTTCTGGTAAGAAGAGTCACTAATGCACTCCATTTGCCATACACAGTGCAAATAGCACTAGCGTCTGTTCCCAGCAAGTACAGTGTATTGGACTGAAGAGAAGCTACTGTTCTTGTCAGTTTCCTAAGCAGAGTTGAACTAGAAATGGCTCGTGTGTCAGAAGCACAGTTCCATTATTCTGAGCAATCTCACTGTTCTGGCCCTATAGGAAACAAAGTATATTAGAAGAGTGCTCTTTTCTCAAAAGCAGAGAGTGTTTCATGTAAGGCGAGCTAGTATTTGTTTCCCAGTCAGAAATGGAGTTGAATCACATGCAGTTTCTGGTCCTACTAGCAAGAGTTGTTTTCTGCTAAGAAGAGTCACTATTGCGCTCCATTTGCCATACACAGTGCAAATAGCACTAGCGTCTGATCCCAGCAAGTAGAGTGTATTGGACTGAAGAGAAGCTACTGTTCTTGTCAGTTTCCTAAGCAGAGTTGAACTAGAAATGGCCCGTGTGTCAGAAGCACAGTTCCATTGTTTTGAGCAATCTCACTGTTCTGGCCCTATAGGAAACAAAGTATATTAGAAGAGTGCTCTTTTCTCAAAAGCAGAGAGTGTTTCTTGTAAGGCGAGCTAGTATTTGTTTCCCAGTCAGAAATGGAGTTGAATCACATGCAGTTTCTGGTCCTACTAGCAAGAGTTGTTTTTTGGTCAGAAGAGTCATTATTGCACTCCATTTGCCATACACAGTGCAAATAGCATGAGCATCTCTTCCCAACAAGTACAGTGTATTGGACTGAAGAGAATCTACTGTTCTTGTCATATTCCTAAGCAGAGTTGAAGTAGATATGGCCCGTGTGTCGGAAGCACAGTTCCTTTGTTCTGAGCAAGCTCACTGTTCTGGCCCTATAGGAATCACAGTAGAGTAGAAGAGTGCTCTTTTCTCAAAAGCAGAGTGTGTTTCTTGTAAGGCGAGCTAATATTTGTTTCCCAGTCGTAAACGGAGTTGAATCACATGCAGCTTCTGGTCCTATTAGCAAGAGTTGTTTTCAGCTAAGAATAGTCATGATTGTGCTCCCATTGCCATACACAGTGCAAATAGCACTCGCGTCTGTTCCCAGCAAGTACAGTGTATTGAACGGAAGAGAAGCTACTGTTCTTGTCAGTTTCTTAAGCAGAGTTGAAGTAGATATGGCCTGTGTGTGTAGGAACCACAGTTCTTTTGTTCTGAGCAAGCTCACTGTTCTGGCCCTATAGGAAACACAGTAGATTAGAAGAGTGCTCTTTTCTCAAAAGCAGAGTATGTTTCTTGTAAGGCGAGCTAGTTTTTGTTTCCCAGTCAGAAATGGAGTTGAATCACATGCAGTTTCTGCTCCTACAAGCAAGAGTTGTTTTCTGGTAAGAAGAGTCACTAATGCACTCCATTTGCCATACACAGTGCAAATAGCACTAGCGTCTGTTCCCAGGAAGTACAGTGTATTGGACTGAAGAGAAGCTACTGTTCTTGTCAGTTTCCTAAGCAGAGCTGAACTAGATATGGCCCGTGTGTCGGAAGCACTGTTCCTTTGTTCTGAGCAAGCTCACTGTTCTGGCCCTATAGGAATCACAGTAGAGTAAAAGAATGCTCTTTTCTCAAAAGCAGAGTGTGTTTCTTGTAAGGCGAGCTAGTGTTTGTTTCCCAGTCGTAAACGGAGTTGAATCATATGCAGTTTCTAGTCCTACTAGCAAGAGTTGTTTTCTGCTAAGAATAGTCACGATTGTGCTCCCATTGCCATACACAGTGCAAATAGCACTAGCGTCTGTTCCCAGCAAGTACAGTGTATTGGACTGAAGAGAAGCTACTGTTCTTGTCAGTTTCCTAAGCAGAGTTGAACTAGATATGGCCCGTGTGTTGGAAGCACAGTTCTTTTTTTCTTAGCAAGGTCACTGTTCTGGCCCTATAGGAAACACAGTAGATTAGAAGAGTGCTCTTTTCTCAAAAGCAGAGTGTGTTTCTTGTAAGGCGAGCTAGTATTTGTTTCCCAGTCAGAAATGGAGTTGAATCACATGCAATTTCTGGTCCTATGAGGAAGAGTTGTTTTGTGGTAAAAAGAGACACTATTGCTCTCCATTTGCCATTCACAGTGCAAATAGCACTCGCGTCTGTTCCCAGCAAGTACAGTGTATTGGACTGAAGAGAAGCACGTGTTCTTGTCAGTTTCCTAAGCATAGTTGAACTAGATATGGCCCGTGTGTCGGAAGCACAGTTCCTTTGTTCTGAGCAAGCTCACTGTTCTGGCCCTATAGGAAACACAGTAGATTAGAAGAGTGCTCTTTTCTCAAAAGCAGAGTATGTTTCTTGTAAGGCGAGCTAGTATTTGTTTCCCAGTCAGAAAGGGAGTTGAATCACATGCAGTTTCTGGTCCTACGAGCAAGAGTTGTTTTCTGGTAAGAAGAGTCACTATTGCGCTCCATTTGCCATACACAGTGCAAATAGCACTAGCGTCTTTTCCCAGCAAGTACAGTGTATTGGACTGAAGAGAAGCTACTGTTCTTGTCAGTTTCCTTAGCAGAGTTGAACTAGATATGGCCCGTGTGTCGTAAGCACAGTTCCTTTGTTCTGAGCAAGCTCACTGTTCTGGCCCTATAGGAAACACAGTAGATTAGAAGAGTGCTGTTTTCTCAAAAGCAGAGTGTGTTTCTTGTAAGGCGAGCTAGTATTTGTTTCCCAGTCAGAAATGGAGTTGAATCACATGCAGTTTCTTGTCCTACGAGCAAGAGATGTTTTCTGGAAAGTAGAGTCACTATTGCGCTCCATTTGCCATACACAGTACAAATAACCCTCGCGTCTGTTCCCAGCAAGTATAGTGTATTGGACTGAAGAGAAGCTACTGTTCTCGTATGTTTCCTAAGCAGAGTTGAACTAGATATGGCCCTGTGTTGGAAGCACAGTTCCTTTGTTCTGAGCAAGCTCACTGTTCTGGCCCTTTAGGAATCACAGTAGAGTAGAAGAGTGCTCTTTTATCAAAAGCAGAGTGTGTTTCTTGTAAGGCGAGCTAGTGTTTGTTTCCCAGTCATAAAAGGAGTTGAATCACATGCAGTTTCTGGTCCTACTAGCAAGAGTTGTTTTCTGCTAAGAACAGTCACGATTGCGCTCCATTTGCCATATACAGTACAAATAGCACTCGAGTCTGTTCCTAGCAAGTACAGTGTATTGGACTGAAGAGAAGCTACTGTTCTTGTCACTTTCCTAAGCAGAGTTGAACTAGATATGGCCCGTGTGTCGGAAGCACAGTTCCTTTTTTCTGAGCAAGCTCACTGTTCTGGCCCTATAGGAATCACAGGAGAGTAGAACAGTGCTCTTTTCTCAAAAGCAGAGTGTGTTTCTTGTAAGGCGAGCTAGTGTTTGTTTCCCAGTCGTAAACGGAGTGGAATCACATGCAGTTTCTGGTCCTACTAGCAAGAGTTGTTTTATGGTAAGAAGAGTCACTATTGCACTCCATTTGCCATACACAGAGCAAATACACTCGCATCTGTTCCCAGCAAGTACAGTGTATTGGACTGAAGAGAAGCTACTGTTCTTGTCAGTTTCCTAAGCAGAGTTGAACTAGATATGGCCCTTGTGTCAGAAGCACAGTTTTTTTATTCTGAGCAAGCTCATAGTTCTGGCCCTATAGGAAACACAGTAGATTAGAAGAGTGCTCTTTTCTCAAAAGCAGAGTGTGTTTCTTGTAAGGCGAGCTAGTATTTGTTTCCCAGTCAGAAATGGAGTTGAATCACATGCAGTTTCTGATCCTACGAGCAAGAGATGTTTTCTGGTAAGAAGAGTCACTATTGTGCTCCATTTGCCAATCACAGTGCAAATAGCACTAGCGTCTGTTCCCAACAAGTACAGTGTATTCGACTGAAGAGAAGCTACTGTTCTTGTCATATTCCTAAGCAGAGTTGAACTAGATATGGTCCGTGTGTTGGTAGCACAGTTCCTTTGTTCTGAGCAAGCTCACTGTTCTGGCCCTATAAGAAACACAGTAGATTAGAAGAGTGCTCTTTTCTCAAAAGCAGAGTGTGTTTCTTGTAAGGCGAGCTAGTATTGGTTTCCCAGTCAGAAATGGAGTTGAATCACATGCAGTTTCTGGTCCTACCAGCAAGAGATGTTTTCTGGAAAGAAGAGTCACTATTGCGCTCCATTTGACATACACAGTGGAAATAGCACCAGCGTCTGTTCCCAGGAAGTACAGTGTATTGGACTGAAGAGAAGCTACTGTTCTTGTCAGTTTCCTAAGCAGAGTTGAACTAGATATGGCCCGTGTGTTGCAAGCACATTTCTTTTGTTAGGAGCAAGCTCACTGTTCTGGCCCTATAGGAATCACAGTAGAATAGAAGAGTGCTCTTTTCTCAAAAGCAGAGTGTGTTTCTTGTAAGACGAGCTAGTGTTTGTTTCCCAGTCTTAAAAGGAGTTGAATCACATGCAGTTTCTGGTCCTACTAGCAAGAGTTGTTTTCTGCTAAGAACAGTCACGATTGCGCTCCCATTGCCATACACAGTGCAAATAGCACGTGCTTCTGTTCCCAGCAAGTACAGTGTATTGGACTGAAGAGAAGCTACTGTTCTTGTCAGTTTCCTAAGCAGAGTTGAACTAGATATGGCCCGTGTGTCGGAAGCACAGTTCTTTTGTTCTGAGCAAGCTCACTGTTATGGCCCTATAGGAAACACAGTAGATTAGAAGAGTGCTCTTTTCTCAAAAGCAGAGTATGTTTCTTATAAGGCGAGCTAGTATTTGTTTACCAGTCAGAAATGGAGTTGAATCACATGCAGTTTCTGGTCCTACAAGCAAGAGTTGTTTTCTGATAAGAAGAGTCACTATTGCGCTCCATTTTCCATACACAGTGCAAATAGCACTAGCGTCTGTTCCCAGCAAGTACAGTGTATTGTACTGAAGAGAAGCTACTGTTCTTGTCAGTTTCCTAAGCAGAGCTGAACTAGATATGGCCCGTGTGTTGGAAGCACAGTTCCTTTGTTCTGAGCAAGCTCACTGTTCTGGCCCTATAGGAATCACAGTAGAGTAGAAAAGTGCTCTTTTCTCAAAAGCAGAGTGTGTTTCTTGTAAGGTGAGCTAGTGTTTGTTTCCCAGTCGTAAACGGAGTTGAATCATATGCAGTTTCTAGTCCTACTAGCAAGAGTTGTTTTCTGCTAAGAATAGTCACGATTGTGCTCCCATTGCCATACACAGTGCAAATAGCACTCGCATCGGTTCCCAGCAAGTACAGTGTATTGGACTGAAGAGAAGCTACTGTTCTTGTCAGTTTCCTAAGCAGAGCTGAACTAGATATGGCCCGTGTGTCGGAAGCACAGTTCCTTTGTTCTGAGCAAGCTCACTGTTCTGGCCCTATAGGAATCACAGTAGAGTAGAAGAGTGCTCTTTTCTCAAAAGCAGAGTGTGTTTGTTGTAAGGCGAGCTATTGTTTGTTTCCCAGTCGTAAACGGAGTTGAATCACATGCAGTTCATGGATCTACTAGCAAGAGTTGTTTACTGCTAAGAACAGTCACAATTGCTCTCCCATTGCCATACACAGTGGAAATAGCACTGGCGTCTGTTCTCATCAAGTACAGTGTATTGGACTGAAGAGAAGCTACTGTTCTTGTCTCTTTCCTAAGCAGAGTTGAACTAGATATGGCCCGTGTGTCGGAAGCACAGTTCCTTTGTTTTGAGCAAGCTCACTCTTCTGGCTCTATGGGAAACACAGTAGATTAGAAGAGTGCTCTTTTCTCAAAAGCAGAGTATGTTTCTTGTAAGGCGAGCTAATATTTGTTTCCCAGTCAGAAATGGAGTTGAATCACATGCAGTTTCTGGTCCTACAAGCAAGAGTTGTTTTCTGGTAAGAAGAGTCACTATTGCACTCCATTTGCCATACACAGTGCAAATAGCACTAGCGTCTGTTCCCAGCAAGTACAGTGTATTGGACTGAAGAGAAGCTACTGTTCTTGTCAGTTTCCTCAGCAGAGTTGAACTAGATATGGCCCGTGTGTCGGAAGCACAGTTCCTTAGTTCTGAGCAAGCTCACTGTTCTGGCCCTGTAGGAAACACAGTAGATTAGAAGAGTGCTCTTTTCTCAAAAGCAGAGTGTGTTTCTTGTAAGGCGAGCTAGTGTTTGTTTCCCAGTGGTAAACGGAGTTGAATCACATGCAGTTTCTGGTCCTACTAGCAAGAGTTGTTTTCTGCTAAGAACAGTCACGATTGTGCTCCATTTGCCATACACAGTGCAAATAGCACTAGCGTCTGTTCCCAGCAAGTACAGTGTATTGGACTGAAGAGAAGCTACTGTTCTTGTCAGTTTCCTAATGTGTTGAACTAGATATGCCCCATGTGTCGGATGCACAGTTCCTTTGTTCTGAGCAAGCTCACTGTTCTGGCCCTATAGGAAACACAGTAGATTAGAAGAGTGCTCTTTTCTCAAAAGCAGAGTATGTTTCTTGTAAGGCGAGCTAGTATTTGTTTCCCAGTCAGAAATGGAGTTGAATCACATGCAGTTTCTGCTCCTACAAGCAAGAGTTGTTTTCTGGTAAGAAGAGTCACTAATGCACTCCATTTGCCATACACAGTGCAAATAGCACTAGCGTCTGTTCCCAGCAAGTACAGTGTATTGGATTGAAGAGAAGCTACTGTTCTTGTCAGTTTCCTAAGCAGAGTTGAACTAGAAATGGCCCGTGTGTCAGAAGCACAGTTCCATTATTCTGAGCAATCTCACTGTTTTGGCCCTATAGGAAACAAAGTATATTAGAAGAGTGCTCTTTTCTCAAAAGCAGAGAGTGTTTCATGTAAGGCGAGCTAGTATTTGTTTCCCAGTCAGAAATGGAGTTGAATCACATGCAGTTTCTGGTCCTACTAGCAAGAGTTGTTTTCTGCTAAGAAGAGTCACTATTGCGCTCCATTTGCCATACATAGTGCAAATAGCACTAGCGTCTGTTCCCAACAAGTACAGTGTATTCGACTGAAGAGAAGCTACTGTTCTTGTCATATTCCTAAGCAGAGTTGAACTAGATATGGCCCGTGTGTTGGTAGCACAGTTCCTTTGTTCTGAGCAAGCTCACTGTTCTGGCCCTATAAGAAACACAGTAGATTAGAAGAGTGCTCTTTTCTCAAAAGCAGAGTGTGTTTCTTGTAAGGCGAGCTAGTATTGGTTTCCCAGTCAGAAATGGAGTTGAATCACATGCAGTTTCTGGTCCTACGAGCAAGAGATGTTTTCTGGAAAGAAGAGTCACTATTGCGCTCCATTTGACATACACAGTGGAAATAGCACCAGCGTCTGTTCCCAGGAAGTACAGTGTATTGGACTGAAGAGAAGCTACTGTTCTTGTCAGTTTCCTAAGCAGAGTTGAACTAGATATGGCCCGTGTGTTGCAAGCACATTTCTTTTGTTAGGAGCAAGCTCACTGTTCTGGCCCTATAGGAATCACAGTAGAATAGAAGAGTGCTCTTTTCTCAAAAGCAGAGTGTGTTTCTTGTAAGACGAGCTAGTGTTTGTTTCCCAGTCTTAAAAGGAGTTGAATCACATGCAGTTTCTGGTCCTACTAGCAAGAGTTGTTTTCTGCTAAGAACAGTCACGATTGCGCTCCCATTGCCATACACAGTGCAAATAGCACGTGCTTCTGTTCCCAGCAAGTACAGTGTATTGGACTGAAGAGAAGCTACTGTTCTTGTTAGTTTCCTAAGCAGAGTTGAACTAGATATGGCCCGTGTGTCGGAAGCACAGTTCTTTTGTTCTGAGCAAGCTCACTGTTATGGCCCTATAGGAAACACAGTAGATTAGAAGAGTGCTCTTTTCTCAAAAGCAGAGTATGTTTCTTATAAGGCGAGCTAGTATTTGTTTACCAGTCAGAAATGGAGTTGAATCACATGCAGTTTCTGGTCCTACAAGCAAGAGTTGTTTTCTGATAAGAAGAGTCACTATTGCGCTCCATTTTCCATACACAGTGCAAATAGCACTAGCGTCTGTTCCCAGCAAGTACAGTGTATTGTACTGAAGAGAAGCTACTGTTCTTGTCAGTTTCCTAAGCAGAGCTGAACTAGATATGGCCCGTGTGTTGGAAGCACAGTTCCTTTGTTCTGAGCAAGCTCACTGTTCTGGCCCTATAGGAATCACAGTAGAGTAGAAAAGTGCTCTTTTCTCAAAAGCAGAGTGTGTTTCTTGTAAGGTGAGCTAGTGTTTGTTTCCCAGTCGTAAACGGAGTTGAATCATATGCAGTTTCTAGTCCTACTAGCAAGAGTTGTTTTCTGCTAAGAATAGTCACGATTGTGCTCCCATTGCCATACACAGTGCAAATAGCACTCGCATCGGTTCCCAGCAAGTACAGTGTATTGGACTGAAGAGAAGCTACTGTTCTTGTCAGTTTCCTAAGCAGAGCTGAACTAGATATGGCCCGTGTGTCGGAAGCACAGTTCCTTTGTTCTGAGCAAGCTCACTGTTCTGGCCCTATAGGAATCACAGTAGAGTAGAAGAGTGCTCTTTTCTCAAAAGCAGAGTGTGTTTGTTGTAAGGCGAGCTATTGTTTGTTTCCCAGTCGTAAACGGAGTTGAATCACATGCAGTTCATGGATCTACTAGCAAGAGTTGTTTACTGCTAAGAACAGTCACAATTGCTCTCCCATTGCCATACACAGTGGAAATAGCACTGGCGTCTGTTCTCATCAAGTACAGTGTATTGGACTGAAGAGAAGCTACTGTTCTTGTCTCTTTCCTAAGCAGAGTTGAACTAGATATGGCCCGTGTGTCGGAAGCACAGTTCCTTTGTTTTGAGCAAGCTCACTCTTCTGGCTCTATGGGAAACACAGTAGATTAGAAGAGTGCTCTTTTCTCAAAAGCAGAGTATGTTTCTTGTAAGGCGAGCTAATATTTGTTTCCCAGTCAGAAATGGAGTTGAATCACATGCAGTTTCTGGTCCTACAAGCAAGAGTTGTTTTCTGGTAAGAAGAGTCACTATTGCACTCCATTTGCCATACACAGTGCAAATAGCACTAGCGTCTGTTCCCAGCAAGTACAGTGTATTGGACTGAAGAGAAGCTACTGTTCTTGTCAGTTTCCTCAGCAGAGTTGAACTAGATATGGCCCGTGTGTCGGAAGCACAGTTCCTTAGTTCTGAGCAAGCTCACTGTTCTGGCCCTGTAGGAAACACAGTAGATTAGAAGAGTGCTCTTTTCTCAAAAGCAGAGTGTGTTTGTTGTAAGGCGAGCTAGTGTTTGTTTCCCAGTGGTAAACGGAGTTGAATCACATGCAGTTTCTGGTCCTACTAGCAAGAGTTGTTTTCTGCTAAGAACAGTCACGATTGTGCTCCATTTGCTGTACACAGTGCAAATAGCACTAGCGTCTGTTCCCAGCAAGTACAGTGTATTGGACTGAAGAGAAGCTACTGTTCTTGTCAGTTTCCTAATGTGTTGAACTAGATATGCCCCATGTGTCGGATGCACAGTTCCTTTGTTCTGAGCAAGCTCACTGTTCTGGCCCTATAGGAAACACAGTAGATTAGAAGAGTGCTCTTTTCTCAAAAGCAGAGTATGTTTCTTGTAAGGCGAGCTAGTATTTGTTTCCCAGTCAGAAATGGAGTTGAATCACATGCAGTTTCTGCTCCTACAAGCAAGAGTTGTTTTCTGGTAAGAAGAGTCACTAATGCACTCCATTTGCCATACACAGTGCAAATAGCACTAGCGTCTGTTCCCAGCAAGTACAGTGTATTGGATTGAAGAGAAGCTACTGTTCTTGTCAGTTTCCTAAGCAGAGTTGAACTAGAAATGGCCCGTGTGTCAGAAGCACAGTTCCATTATTCTGAGCAATCTCACTGTTTTGGCCCTATAGGAAACAAAGTATATTAGAAGAGTGCTCCTTTCTCAAAAGCAGAGAGTGTTTCATGTAAGGCGAGCTAGTATTTGTTTCCCAGTCAGAAATGGAGTTGAATCACATGCAGTTTCTGGTCCTACTAGCAAGAGTTGTTTTCTGCTAAGAAGAGTCACTATTGCGCTCCATTTGCCATACACAGTGCAAATAGCACTAGCGTCTGATCCCAGCAAGTACAGTGTATTGGACTGAAGAGAAGCTACTGTTCTTGTCAGTTTCCTAAGCAGAGTTGAACTAGAAATGGCCCGTGTGTCAGAAGCACAGTTCCATTGTTCTGAGCAATCTCACTGTTCTGGCCCTATAGGAAACAAAGTATATTAGAAGAGTGCTCTTTTCTCAAAAGCAGAGAGTGTTTCTTGTAAGGCGAGCTTGTATTTGTTTCCCAGTCAGAAATGGAGTTGAATCACATGCAGTTTCTGGTCCTACGAGCAAGAGTTGTTTTCTGGTCAGAAGAGTCATTATTGCACTCCATTTGCCATACACAGTGCAAATAGAACTAGCGTCTGTTCCCAGCAAGTACAGTGTATTGGACTGAAGAGAAGCTACTGTTCTTGTCAGTTTCCTAAGCAGAGTTGAACTAGATATGGCCCGTGTGTCGGATGCACAGTTCCTTTGTTCTGAGCAAGCTCACTGTTCTTGCCCTGTAGGAAACACAGTAGATTAGAAGAGTGCTCTTTTCTCAAAAGCAGAGTGTGTTTCTTGTAAGGCGAGCTAGTGTTTGTTTCCCAGTGGTAAACGGAGTTGAATCACATGCAGTTTCTGGTCCTACTAGCAAGAGTTGTTTTCTGCTAAGAACAGTCACGATTGTGCTCCATTTGCCATACACAGTGCAAATAGCACTAGCGTCTGTTCCCAGCAAGTACAGTTTATTGGACTGAAGAGAAGCTACTGTTCTTGTCAGTTTCCTAATGAGTTGAACTAGATATGCCCCGTATGTCGGATGCACAGTTCCTTTGTTCTGAGCAAGCTCACTGTTCTGGCCCTATAGGAAACACAGTAGATTAGAAGAGTGCTCTTTTCTCAAAAGCAGAGTGTGTTTCTTGTAAGGCGAGCTAGTATT